>NC_135499.1:204053195-204353195 GCF_052857255.1 Amblyomma americanum
GCTCCTTGTCACCGGGGGTACCTGTTGCTAAACCGTCATCGTCGCTTCAGATGACGCGGTTGTTGCGACGCGCGTTCCTTCTTTTAATATTTCCTCTCATCTCTCTTAACTCTTCTACTGTCCACACGTCGCAGCGATTGTAGCTCGGCTTGAGCCAGTGGGCAGGACCGTGCACTTTCCATTTCATTCTTCCTGCGGTCGCAGCAACAACAGCTTCAGCAGCGGGTGCTCTACATTTATTCTCTCTTGTTTGTCATCTCCGAAGTGTCACCTGACGTCAGTTCATATCCCGCTTTGCCTTCTTTAATTGCTTTCTCTCTAATTACTTTTATTCCATCGGTATTCGCCAAATGATTAAAAAACCATCTGATAAACACGTTTTATCTCTCAGTGAAATCGCATAAAATCCACTGAATCGTTCATGATCAGACTCTCAGGCTATAGCTCAGTGATCAGTACGTCAGGAGTTCTGGTGTGCTGACCAAAGCAAAGTGGGTTAGTCTGAGTTCGTATTCTACAAACCCCTATCAGCACACAAGCTTCATGCCGTAAACATCACGCATTATCTCATGATAGAAATCGTTCACAGGCATCGTGTGGTGGGAAATAACGGCAGGAGTACGTTTAAAATCCAACTAAAGCTCTAATACTTGCACATTCGGTGAGTGCATCCCGCCGCTGAGAAAACGCTAGTATGCTCAACAGCTGCCGTCGCGTTGGTACCAGAAAAGGACTTGCAAAAAGGGGCCTCTGGTTGACCATTCTTTTCGCGGTATGAAGGGTTGCACAGATGATTTTAAGCAATACGGTTTATTTATGGGCTTTGGAGCACTATATGCCGTTACATCATAATCTACTTGCTCCTTGTCCGCTCTCAGAGTTTAAAGATGCCGCTAAGCTTTCCCTGAGTGAATAAGCCGTCAGAATGGTCCAGGCTCTGTGCTGTATGCGTCCGACGTTTCCCCCTTTTGTATGTATTTCTGCAGCGGTGGCCGATTGGATATGGCGCTGTTCTGCTGGCAGACACAAGGTGCTGTGTTGGAACCCGGTTGTTGCGGCAGCATTTACACGGGCGCAAAATGCGAAAGTGTTTATGTTTCAGGAAGCGTGAAATCACCTCCGCTCCCAGCGGAGCAAAGCGCCATGTTTGGAGGCGGCAATTATGAAAGAACGGCGATATTGCGGTGAAGTAAAAAAAGAAAAGAAAACCCGACACCGTCTGCTTCAACTAAGTTTTGGCGAAGACGACGAGTCAGAATGAAAGTCGTCACTGTGCCTGCAAAAAAAGAAAAAAAAAAGAAACCTGGCTAAGGAAGCTTGTTTACACTTGAGAGATTTGAACTCTACAGAGATATTCTTTAGAGTTCGTTTCGCCGAGGCTGCTGCTTCATAAATCGGTGTGGAGCTCCAGGCGCATCTCACCAGCATTGAGTTGTCTCGAGTCAAAACGCGATGTCTTGCATCTCTAGTGACTGTGCCACTCAGGTGTGACCGAGAAATGCCGCCCTGTACTTATGCCTCTCGTTCCAAATCTCGGACACGTTCCAAATTTGGTTCGCGCGAAGCTGGGCTGGTCTAGGTGTTTTGCTTTTATTGCGCTAGCACTCGATGCCTAACTAGCAAAAAAAGCATTGTTGTCTGCGAGGCAGGTAACAGGTGGAGTGCGCCAGCATTACGTGGGTCACTAGCGATACAGTCATGCCACAAACACATTTTCGCACCTTCTATTCGGTTTAACTGCCTTGAAATCCTACCACTTTTTTAACTCCCACAGTATATACACTGAAACGGGATGCACACATGCCGAAGTTGGCGGCGCTCATCTCGTCTTCTGGCACCCAGATGTCGTACAGAGCCGAGCAAGTGAAGAGTTGAAAGAACACTAAGTATCTGTTTGATATCAGTCAGGAACAAAAAGCTGTCGCTAAAACTGATGCATTTACTCGCATGCACACAGGCCAGTCATAACTGTTCTTTTACAAACGTATGCCTCTGTTGCTGCATGTCGCAAAAATAAGCGCATACATTCCACAGACTTGGAATTCACGGTCTAAGAATCCTAATATGTATTTTGGTGCCCAACATCAAATAACATGTTACAGGCATGATTAGGCTGTAGGTCGTTTCAACAATAGTACAGCTACAGTACCACAGAAGTGTTTTATATCCTAGGAATGTTGTTGTGCGTCAAAACTGCAAACTGCGATTTATGCTAAGGCGCCCGTGTGCTGTGCGATGTCAGTGCACGTTAAAGATCCCCAGGTGGTCGAAATTATTCCGGAGCCCTCCACTACGGCACCTATTCTTCCTTTCTTCTTTCACTCCCTCCTTTATTCCTTCCCTTACGGCGCGGTTCAGGTGTCCAAAGATATATGAGACAGATACTGCGCCATTTCCTTTCCCCCAAAAAACCAATTATTATTATTATTATGTTAACACTACTTTTGTATATTAAAGCATTTTTCTTCTCAGGAGCACACAGTTAAGCCGCATTATACAGCAATAGCTGCTGGCGCTTCCCCTGGCTCGCGCGTCGCCGTCTGCGAAACCGGTCGGTGAGTTAATGACATCTACCCGGGTGGATGTCATGAACGCACTTTCCTCATATCACGGTCAACCTGGATCGCATTAGTTTACGGGTGGCTCTGTGTAGAACAGCCGCCTGTCAGTGCAGGGGTGCATCACTTGACCACTACACTAGCTATCGATGAATCTCGCGTTACATAGTCGTAACCGTCGTGTGATTTTTTTTTGCCAACTTTTACTACATGTCTAGTGCATGCTGTGAAATAAAATAATTGTATTGGTTCATAACTTGCGTGTTAGTAATCTAATTTGTTATTGAAAAAGGGGGGAAAACCAACTGAACAGGATGCGAAGGAACACTGAGGACAGCGGCATCTGACTTTTATACTTAGCAAAAATGATTCTGTTTGTCTTTCTGGCTATGTTGAACTTTGTGCAGCAGCAAAATACGCTTTTATGGCAATAAAAAACACACGATTTCAAAATTTTCTCGCCCTATAAATTCAAACTCGTGACGTCCGTATCTAAAAAGACTCCGTGATCAACGTTTGGTAGAGAATGGTAGTGTTGCCTTCCTTCAGCAATCCGCGAAAAAAGCTGGCCGATGATGGCGCAACCTGTAAAATCTTCTTCCCTCTTTTCCCGTAATTCAAAAACCTCCTTTTTCAATGAAATTGTCGCCTTTTTAATATATCGATACATGCCCAATTCATTCTGTGCTTAGTGTGCCTTTACCGATATATTTTGCAACAGCGCGGAAACAAATTCTTATGGTTTTAATTCGGACGAAAGTCTATTCTGGGGACCAACTAAGACAACTTTCATTGCTGTAGCTCAAACGATTAGTTCAAAAATGTTCTTTTTTAATAGTGAGATTACTAAATTTATTTGTAATTAACATAACTGTGCTTCAAAGTCATTTTGCTGAAACATTGCAAGTAGCATGTTAAAACATATTGTAAGCTGCGAGAAAAATGTTTGTTTTCTTGACCAAGAGGTGAAATGCTGTCCAATCAAATGCAGCCCTACGTTCTCCAATTATCCATTCTTAAACGTTCACAACTTTACCCACGTACGAAAAGGGAAGGCACTTTCTAACTTTGTTGTTCGCGCCCAGTCTGGAGAAAACTGGCAATTGATATGGTAGAACAGAAACCACGTCTATTGATCCGCCGACCGCATGAGCTGTACAGACAATGAATTGGACATACGGCTCGCGCTTCCAAAGCTGCTGCGTACGATATCTGCGCCGAAAGTGTCTATAATCAGGATCCTGCCAATTCGGCTCGCCCCATAACCGGGAGTACAGTTCTGGCATGTAAAAATTCATTGTCCGTAAAATCTACATGATTCTTGCCATCCGTTCCTGCATTTTCGCTAACCTAAGCGAGAAATACCAAATGTAATGATCAGCCTGTTTATCTCACTACAACCCTTCGTTCCTTGTCTTATCTTTCTCAGGCACGCTGCGCTTCGTGTTCTACGAGTTCGCGGAGTGTTTGCAGAAGCTCGCTTTTCATTCGCCGGTTACGGATTTTCGTCGAGCTTTCTTTTAGTTTTTTTTTATCGGTCATAAGGTTGTCGGCAGTGTAGCGTCCAGAGCAAGGCAGTGTTCCCAGGCTTCCGAAGTGCCAAGTCAAAAGCAGCGATTTAGTAGTGCTTGGGGGCATGCAATACAGGCTCTTATATGATTAAAAATCCGAGGCACGCAGCGACTGTTCCGCAATACGCGACTGAAACTGCATTCTCCGCACACTCCCAGAGTACAGGGCTCTAGCTATGGGAAGTCGCTGTGTGGTTTTAGCAACTCTGTGAAAGGGTGCATGTCCGAGTCCAGGGAAAAAAGAGGCATGCTCCAGTCTGAAGCGAAAACTAAGAACGCTTCCTTTCATTTTCTCGGTAGGATTTTGCTTATGTAGGTTCTTTTCGAATCTGATTCAGCCGCAAAAAAAAAAGACGAATGTTGAATATGGTTCAGGGTAAATAGCTCTGCTTGAATGGTACTGTGGGGGGGCGCATAATAAGGAGAGTATTGTTTGCTTGGTGCCTACGCTTTCCGTAGTACACTAAAACAAAGCAATCGAAAAAATTTACAACTAATAAAAATTAAGCCAAATACTACCCCAAGACCAGAGTAAATCGAAATATCACTGCGGTGACTAGAGAAATGCCAAAAGAGCAATGCAGGCGAAGGTAGTATGAGGAAGCTAAAGAAAATAGAAAATATAAATAACACAAAAAAGGCAACAAGCACATGTGCACGAACACAAAACACGTACACCATTCCCTTTTGCCGTATAGAACATGGTATACAGATGATGCGTCATGCAGTTCCAAGGTTGCTAAATAAATTAATATTTGAACGTTTTTCTCTTGAGACATCTAGTACACAAACACTAAGAAATCATTTTTATTTGTAAAACGCTGTATTCCCTTCGCGTTAACTGTGTAACAAGAATGACTTTTGCATTTCTGTTAACACCTATGCATTGCGTACCAAGAGTTTACATCGGTTGTTCTGAATTTCTTGTATTATATTCTGTTATGTGGTGTGTGTGAATTTTGTACTTTTTTAAAACTTTTGTCCTTGCTGTACGCCATGTAGGGGGGCTCGGGCTCCCTCAAGCGAAAATCGTTCGCTTTTTGCCTGAGCCTTCCCACATCATAACGATGTAAATAAAATTGACTTGACTTGACTTGACTGCCAGACTCGAGCCTTGAGAAAGTAGGTCGCCTTCCTCAGTCCTTACTAGAGGACACTGCGAAGGGGAAGGAATAGATTTTGTTTTCTACTTTATTCGTAAACGGAAGAGGCATGCAGTTCGATGAGGCCAGAACTACAACTCTGTTTGTCGGCGCCAGTCTTCCATAGAAAAAGAATAAAGTTCTCCGCCTAGCGAGGCTGATTAGGCAGACGTGAGTCTCGAAGGGATGCTTTCCTTTTTCTTCTTTCTTTGCGCAGAAGTGGCAGTGAATGAAGAGAACAGTTGAAGAAATTTCAGATCTCTGTGTTAGTGGTCACTTCTGTTGCTTTCACACTACTGCGCCACTCCCTGCCTTATATTGGGCGTACTGTTTTAAGCTCAGTGCTCCAGAATCTTTCACGAGTATCTCAAGAGCTGGACCAGCTTCCGTTTCTGCTTTAAGAGCTACTTGCAGAAGAACATTGTAAGCGTAATGGTCACGAAGGATGACGCAATATACAACGAAGCATAGGAATTGGCCAGCGAGAGTTGTGGCGGACTCCTTCAGGGGTGTTCCCGATAACCTAGTCCGCGCAACCCTGGCGGTAACGTAACGGCTGTTTGACTGTTCAGTTAATGCAGAAAGCTACAACACTGCATCCTTTCTTAGTGAAACTTGCTGCGATGCAGAAGCTGCAGCTGGAGCCAGCAAATAAGCACCACAATTCTCTGAATTCTTCACACATCAGAGCAGCTCGCGTATGGTTCGTGACAGCGGTCTTCAGCGATTTATGGTGCACAAACGGAAACTTTTTTGTTCTCTCGTTTTCCGCGGCCCTGTGCAACCAGCGATATCTCGATATCGTCAAGCACACCAAGCGCATTGCCAAGCGGTAAATGGAAACTAAATATCCCATT
This sequence comes from Amblyomma americanum, assembly GCF_052857255.1. NCBI lineage: Eukaryota > Metazoa > Arthropoda > Arachnida > Ixodida > Ixodidae > Amblyomma > Amblyomma americanum. The sequence goes on from NC_135499.1 coordinate 204,059,324, forward strand.
AAAGGGGACAGGCAGAGCGCTCTCACAGTGCGCCGTGTGCACAGAGAAGGTAGGAGTCCGAGGGCCCATAGTTTACCTCATCGAATTGGTGTGAAAGTGCCGGGCACCATCCTTTACGCATTGATATACTACACGTGAAATGGCCACTGGGGTTCATTGAAGGTTTGCTATATCCCACTGTATGAACATATTACCTCATAAAAATGAGACCTTGAATGCATAATTTTCTTTGCGATTTTATCAGGAGAATGAATATTCCTTTGTTTCAAACATTATTTCATTTTATGCCGTTTGTATTGCGAGATTCGACTTTATTCAGAAAGGCAAGGTTTTGAAATATTTTAAAACACCCCGCATCGCACTTGCACTAGCAGTTTAAAGGGGATGGCCAGGCTTCTTGACTTTTTTTTAAGACGTGTTGTTTCCGGGTGGGAGGTTGCTGAGCTATTTTTAGTGCCAGCGATGTGCAACGTGCCTTAAAAATTGTTCAGGAAGCATACTGCTTGTTATGGGGACATCCTATTGCTTGAACCGAAGGAAAGTTTAAGAAAACACCCAGAATGACGAAGCAAAGAAAAATGCATTAACCAAAGGTACAATGTTTTCTAGGTCACCTTTGGTTAGCCTATAGTTCTTTGTTCTTGTAGAACACAACTATTTCAAACGACGCGACCTCTCGACCTGATCTCGACTGCCTAATACGTAAGGCTTGTCTACCAATAATCAATCTGCGGTATTACTATTTTGCCACTTTGCCTTCGGTTTTTCCTGCCTTTGATGTCAAAGAAGACGACGGGCATTGCGCTCTGGCTGACAGCCCTGCCGTCAAAGGTGCCCGGTATTCTGATCATAAAAGAAAAAAGGAAGAAAAACTTTCGCAAAACATGGAGCCTGGTTTCAACGCTTTCCTTGCTCATTTTATTTTCATTTTACTCCCCTCTTTGCTTTGGAGAACTGCCATCATTTCTGGCGTCGTACATATATGGCCCTGGCCAGGAATATTGCACCACAGAAGGTAATCACAATATTACAATTCCTGTCCAAGCATTCTATCATATCAGCGCTCCTAATGAGCCGTTCAAAAGTAACAGTGTATAGTTACTCACCTTTTATCACTCCTCATGCATATATATACCTGGAAAATTCGTCACGAGCCAATGCAGAATTAGTTTGCGATAATATTGCTTTTAATATCTGAAACTCAGTCTGCATTTGCCGAAGAAATCAATTTATTTTAATATTGTTGTATGCTTTTTTCCCTGCTTGAACCGAAGTCCTAAGATCTGCAGTATTATATAAATAAAAATAAATCTTTTGTTCAGCCAGATTTAATTGAGTTAATGTTTTAGCATCACTTGTTCGCGCAAGCTCTTATCGAAAAGGAGCGCTCGTTGTAATGTCAAGTCAAATGCATTATTTCGTTTGAGGCACTTAAAAGCAATGCATTCAAGTGATGGATCCCTTCAGTGGCGGAGACAAAGAGCTGACGCGCATGATTGTGTCCTCCCATATTCTGGGCGTCCTGTACCATAATAGTAATGAGTTCCCGAAACATTGTCTGACGAATACATTGTGCGTCACATCGCAAACAACGACCGTACGCAGACGTAAGGTCAGACAAGCGCTGACTATAACAGCTGAACAACAATGAACATATACTTACCAACTCTCCCATACCTCACCTTTAGTGCACTGGTGCAAAGTAGGCCGAAACCAGATTCGGAAGTTCTGCCTCTACCCCGCCGCGGTGGCTCAGTGGTTAGGGCGCTCGACTACTGATCCGGAGTTCCCGGGTTCGGACACGACCGCGGCGGCTGCGTTTTTATGGAGGAAAACGCTAAGGCGCCCGTGTGCTGTGCGATGTCAGTGCACGTTAAAGATCCCCAGGTGGTCGAAATTATCCCGGAGCCCTCCACTACGGCACCTCTCTCTTCCTTTCTCCTTTCACTCCCTCCTTTACCCTTTCCTTACGGCGTGGTTCAGGTGTCCAACGATATATGAGACAGATACTGCGCCATTTCCTTTCCCCCCCAAACCAATTATTAAGTTCTGCCTCACTGCCGTAGGCAGGTTGGGAGAAGGATGAACAACAGGTTGAAGTGACGTGGCCCTCCGCTCGTTATTTATTTATCCCTGGCAACGTTACCGGCTCGTTCGAACTTGCATTTCCGTTAGGCCACTGATTGGCTCTATAAAAGCAAAAATCTGCAAAAACATGTGGGCAAAAGTGTGCGGGAGAAAGGAAAATCGCTGGAGGGAGGGAAAGAAGTCGGTGAAGGGAGGCAAATCGTATAAAAGGATTGTGGCTTCATTTACAAAGCAGTGCTCCTTCGGGTCAAGAAGCTGCAGTGAGGGTTGGAGGCAATAAGATTAAGTAACGAGGTTAGAGACAATGACATATAGCCGGAAGGCTAGCTACGTTGCTCGCTAACAATATTTATTTTACTATTTGCATGGTATCGCACCAAATGCAATCAGTGGGCGAGACATCAGTCTCTGCCCAAGGTGGTTTCGTTGGTACGTAAATGAGTGCGCGGCCAGAACTTCCCCAAAATTCAGCGAAGTTCGGGAGGCGAGATGGGGAGCAAGTATGAGATTCCGTAGCGGAATAAAAAGAATCAAGCGCTCTTTTCAGATCGCCTAACCTGATTGACTATGTGGAACCGTGGCGACAAAGGAACGTGCAAACGTGTAGTATACGAGTTGTACATGTAAGTAAATAACTCAGCTACAGCGTATAAGGTCTTGCCTTTGCAAGCTATCTGGCCGGTTTTCAACACTCTGCTTATGTTGACTGAGAGGACCAGGACGCGAAGAAAGAGACGGAAGAGAGCCTGTGCTCTCGAATGTAGGCGAAAGAGGTGACTCAGTGGTTATGCGTTCGGCTGCTGACCCGAAAGACGCGGTTCGATCCCGGCCGCGGCAGTCGAATTTCGATGGAGGAGAAACTCTAGAGGCCCGTGTATTGTGCGATGTCAGCGCACGTTAAAGAACCGCAGGTGGCCGAAATTTTCGGAGCCCTTCACCACGGCGTTCCTCATAGCCTGATTCAATTTGGGACGTTAAACTCGAGAAACCAAGCTAAACCAAACCTAACCTAACCTAACCAAACCAAACCAAGCCAAACATTTCTTCCTTTCTACAAGCACGCTTTGTACTTTCTGGACGCCATGATGGAGCTGGAATTCTTCTTATCCCTTGAGGTCTGTTTGAGAGAGAGTTAGGTAAGCTTGGAAAACTCCTGCTGCACTAAACTCATTTTTAGTCCTATGTGAGTACGCAGAAGAAAGAGTTTAGTCATACGCTACCTTCCACGTGCATGCAGGTCGAAATAGGAAACTTTTCTTCGGTTCATTTCGCGTGGCAGAAATTTTCAGAAATGGCGCCCGTCCTGTTTATTGTCTGCTCGCGTCCTTGCTTCCTTGCGCCGAAGCATTCCATTAGTTATATCGGAGTAGTGGCGGAGCACTGAAGAATCTAGTCATCGGAGCCGCGAACTTTACGCGCCGAGTGCGAATTCTACACTTCATCTCGAGGAAAGCGCGGCAGATCGCACGAGACGCAAAGGCCCTCATTTCATGATATTAAAGTTCGGCAGACACCCTCAACGTCCCAAAGAAACGACTGGATCAGACAAGCGAACTTTTTTTTTCTATTTTCTCTTAGAAGCGTAATATTCAGCACGCCTCCATACGGCTCCGGTTACGAGTTTATTTATTTATTTACAGAATACTGCTGGCCTTCCTGGGCTCTAGCCTATCATTCGACCGACCAATAAATCTGGCTAATTCAAAAGCAGGATGTCAATGACAACTCTTGCAGTGCGTCGCCATGTGACTGCGATAACCGTTCTTCACGTGCGTTTTATGTTGTCTCGCCCTTTTATTAAAGCACTGACCAGTGTGCCCTATGTATTCAAAACCGCATCTAAGAGGAATGACATAAGCCACATCAGCGGTGCACTGTGAAAACACTGTTCCGTGCTTTTTGCTACCTTTTCTGAGAAATTTTTCTTTATTTATATCTGGTACGCTGTGCCGGTCACCTTAGTTGAATGTTGCTCGGAATCTCTGTTGGTCGACGTAAATGTCATTCCAGCTTCATTTTGTTTTTCCGTTTTTTTGTTTACCGAAACTGGGAGCCGATGTATACGGTGTACCAATATGCTTTCTTTATTCATAACGGCAGCGAAGGAGTACAAACACAAGAGAAAAAACACGCAAACACACGGATGTGTTTGCGTGTTTCTTCTCTTGTGTTCGTGCTCCTTCGCTGCCGTTATGAATCAAGAAATTTACCAACTAGCCCAAAGACTTGTTTTGCCCTAACCAATATGCGATAAATATGATGCAATATGTCTTTGTCTCTCAATATGCTTCGATTACAACACGAAAACCGGGTTACTTTTCACTTATATTTTCGGTAAATATAAACTCACACTAGATTCGAACAGGTACGGTAGTCATGGAGAAGAATCCTGGTGCTAATAATAATAATTGGTTTTTGGTGGAATGGAAATGGCGCAGTATCTGCCTCATATATCGTTGGACACCTGAACCGCGCCGTAAGGGAAGGGATAAAGGAGGGAGTGAAAGAAGAAAGGAAGAAATAGGTGCCGTAGTGGAGGGCTCCGGAATAATTTCGACCACCTGGGGATCTTTAACGTGCGCTGACATCGCACAGCACACGGGCTCCTTAGCGTTTTTTCTCCATAAAAACGCAGCCGCCTATATTCTGGCTTTTCAGGCTTCTTACTCAACATAGCACAAGTACACACTCCAGCAAGGTTCCTTTACGCACAGGAGCGTGGGAGGCCTTGCGCAAAAAGTGTGCTCGCGCTCCGCAGATTAAAAAGAAATTGGAGAACGCTGCGGTTTTAATACGCAATTAAAGTAAACTGGGGTTTCCAAAGTGATCCCTGTTCTAAATACGTTAACGTCAGATATCCTTTTCCCGGGTTCGAACCCGACCGGGGCGGCTGCGTTTTCATGGAGGCAAAACGCTAAGGCGCCCGTGTGCTGTGCGATGTCAGTGCACGTTAAAGATCCCCAGGTGGTCGAAATTATTCCGGAGCACTCCACTACGGCACCTCTTCCTTCCTTTCTGTTTTCACTCCCTCCTTTATCCCTTCCCTTACGGCGCGGTTCAGGTGCCCAATGATATATGAGACAGATACTGCGCTCTTTCCTTTCCCCAAAAACCATTAATTAATCAGATATCCTTTTCAGGGTCGTTTAGATCGCAAAGGTGCTTTGGAGGCAGGAGTAATGCATTGCGCAGGAAACGAAGGCGGTGTGACGCAAGTCGCCCAAGCTCCAAAAGCACGAATAGAAAAACATGTGGTCACATATGTGGCCACTGAGGTTTGGAGCCGCAGTTAATAAATATATTCGCGAACGCACACTTATACTGTAGCAGAGGGCGAATTCGGAGCCAATTAAGGAGTGACCTTAATAAACGCGGCCGGCATGGCAGCCATGTTAACGTGTTAGGGGAAAGAGAAGTTGCCATTAGCGGCCGATGCCCTTTTCGTGCGCACATTCCCAGAGGGACGAGCACCGGAATGGATCGGGCCAGAGCGCTGTTTACCCGGGGCAGACCGTTCCCGGTAGAGACGGGTGACACGTGACTAGAAGTGCTTGCTCCTAATGTAGCCAGGCAATCGCACGGCATATGCTCCGCAGTAGGGACGGCGCTTGTGTTGCGCTTCCTGCGTGTGACTGCTGCCGCGGGGTCAGGAGCGTTTGCCCTACAGATCTCATTCTCTCGTGCCAGGGGTGGGCGGTGCGTACCATATATAACACTCGTGGCCTCCGAGAAAACGGGCCGGACGTGACTCCGGTATGCTAACTGGTCTCGCCACAACGATGCCTGCCATCGAGCCATAAACTTCTCTTACGTAAACGCTATGCATGCCTGGGTGATGTATGAACTGCTGTCATTCTCGAGAGCCGACCAGACGGTGGCCTACAACTCATGTCAGCTAACAAGAAAGGCGCCTGCCTTTAACGAGCTGCAGTTACGCAAGAGTCTGTTCCCTAAGCCTCCACCTAAATACAAAAGGGCGTCCGCGTATACCGTCGTATAAGAAGGCTCGGTTCTGCGTTAGCTAGCGCGCTAGCTTCTGCTTCGGTGGGTGCCATTTATGGTCCCTGACAGTGAAAGCCTTAGAAATGATCTTCCAGCGTAGCCTGGCAGCACGGTGAGCGGAAGCCGCCTAATCCGTAGTTAACCTTAGTCGCGCAGATATATTTAGGGATTTACTTATACAGCCCGTAGTTTGATAGAGGGGTATTTTTCTTCTCGTGCGTTGGTTTTTAATACATCGAGAGGAAGCACTTTCGTCGAGGTGAAACTAAGACCTATAGCTCATGCTCCGCAAGGCCAGAGACGGGAGGAGAAGGCTAGGGCAACAAAAATCGCGTTAGTTTTGTTCAAAAAGAACGGTCTGTTCTTGAAACTGTTCTTCTTGCCGTTAAAAAAAAAAGGCAAGAAAAAAATGCAGCATTTTTTTCGTGCCGCTTTGTAAACAGAAAGCGAGTAGAATTTACAATCTTTGTGAATGGGAAGTGTCACTAATGCTTCCATGCTGCTTCAGAGCAGTTTGAACATGATTTGTAGGGGTCATCGTCATTGCAATTTACGGCTGGACGTCATGAGCCCAAGAGAAGGATGTGTCTGTGACATGTCGTGTGTTGAGTGACCACTTCGTGCCTCACAGCTTCGTTGTTGCGTGTCGTCACCTGCGTGCAATCCATACTGCAGAGAAGCTGCGTTGTTTACTCAGAGACGTTTTAAAAACAGCGGGAAATACCTGAAGAACTATAATTTCGTCTCCGCGATTCGGCAGGTGCCCTGGGTGCATGGTGCTTGCTTCGCACACACACTAATTTGTGTTGAGGACGTACAGAAAGAAAGCAACGGGTTCACAAACACGGGGGAAAAGCACGGGCTATCGTTAGGCACTGCGAACGAAGCAGCAGTTTGAAAAGTAGAATTCAAGAAATATAGAGAAGAATGGGAATAGAGGAGCCACTAGAAGAAATACCTACGAGATGTACCAACAAGATAGACTAGCGAATACACCATGCTGAAAATTTCACCGTGATGACAATTCTGCTGACAATTTCAACACTCTTGTATGACGTGAGATCGCAGCGTTCGTGTCAGTACTGCAACCAATTGAGCAAGCCACCACTGCTGACTATTTCAAGTCCCGCCCAACTATATTTCTTTTTATTTCTCTCGTTTTCTGCATTTAAGTGCTGATTTCTAAAGAGGCTAGCGAAGCTTTGGAACTAGAATTCTTGGAGAACCTGTCCCGAGTTCTGTGAAAGTAAGATGTCATATTATTAGCGGAAAGATACCCCTTGCTCTTCCCGCTGTACGGCAACCAGCAAGAAAAGGAGGACATGGGGTCCCTTTGGTATTCAGTGCTTCAGAAACAGCAAAAGTCAAAGCCGTTGCAACTGCGGTCACGAGGAATTTCTATACGGGCGAAGAGCGGTCAGACAGAGGGCGGTCATCTGCGTGGGAAGTCTAATACCTTGGCGCCATCAAAACTCGAATCAAGTTCATGTCCTTTGATGCAGGATATGTCTTAGCGTCTTTATTCACCAGGGTTGCCTCGTGATATCAGTCCATTTCAGTGGTAGTAAATAGAAGGAACAAGCAAGTATGGAGCTCTTGCAACCATGCCCCAGTAATACCTTGCCGTTCCAGCGACTCAGGTGGAAATAGATTTACTCTCCTTAGCGTGCTCCAGCACGGTAACTTGTCGGCAGCAACCGCTTTCATGGGGCAGTTTGGAGCAACTCGTCTAATTGCACGGAAACTCAGTGCATTTCAATCTTCCGTGATTTCTCAACAGACTTACTGTTTTATCGCCATCGCAACGTCCTTTCGTTTAACATTAGACTTATCCTTTAACACACAATTTTCTTGTCCACTTTGTGCTATGTTTCCTCGTGTGGGGTAACAGTACAGTCTTTGTCAAAATTTTAGCGTCTAAGAGGATTGCTTCTAAACCGTTTTGCGGCGTTCTTATAACACACGTGGAAGTCCCAACTTTCAGAGGAAGAAAGACGAGAGTTGTAATCACCTTCAAAAGATTAGCAACGCTGGCGATATAAAGTGAGTCACACATCGCGGCGTAGAATTTAACCCCTTGGGATCTTCACCTTTTACAAAGGCATACAACAATGCCGCAGAACCTGGCCGCGTTCAAAGAAGATTGTAACAACTATACCAACCTTACCTCCACGATGTTGAACCGATACACTACTTAAGTAACTGAATTTAGTAAATCTGGAACACTATTACGATTTCTGTTTATGTGAAGCCCAAACGACAGATAAAGCGCAAAATAAGTGTGGTTTGAGAAAGTCTAGTCTTACTTGATTTTATATTGTTCAACGGATGCCAGGAGGACAACCCTCTATTTCTAGGTGTTCTAGTAGTGCCAGGCGGTGTAGCTAGCCAGGCTATACCTAGCAGTTTTATTCATCACCATCACCATTACCTGCCTAACTACGTCTACTGCACGACAAAGGCCTATCCCATAATTCACTCTGTCCTGTGCCAGCTTCGGCCACCTTACACTAAGATACAACTTAGCCTTATCTTAACTTTGCGCTGTCCCCTGCTACTCTTTCCATCACTTCGAATCCAGTTCGTTACCCTTAAGGACCATCGGTTGTCTTGCCATCGCATTACATGCCCTGCACTGCCCGAGCCCGTTTCTTCTTATTGATTTCGACTAGGATGTTATTAACCCGCATTTGTTCCCTGACCCCCTCTGCCCTTTTCCCGTATCTTTACGTTACACCTATCATTGTTCTTTTCAAAGCTAGCTGCGTAGTCCTTAACTTAAGCTGAACCCTCTTGGTTAGCCTCCATGTTTCTGACTTAATAGGTGAGTACCGGTAAGATACAACTGATGGGTACTTTTCTTTGGAGGGACATTGCAAACTGCCGTTCATGATATGAGAAAAACTGCCAAATGCGCTCCAGCTCATTCTTATTGCTCTAGTTATTTAACTATCGTGATCCGGATCTACGGTCACTGCCTGCCTTAAGTAGCAGTATTCCCTTACCGCTTCCAACGCCTTGCTAGCGAGAGTAAACTGCTTTTTCGTTCCGGGAGTGTTAACATTGTGTTTTCCGCACATTAATTTTTTGATCCATCGCCCTGCTTTCCCTAAGTGATTAATCGTGCTTTGCCATACATCCCATGAGTGACTTTGAGAGGCAATGCCATTAGCGAATTGCAGATTAATGGTATTGAGCGTATTCTTCAAGGTGTTCCCCACGCTAAATCGCCCGCCATTTTTTTTAGCTGCATTATTCTTTTTCGGTTCGTATCAAAGCTGTGCTATGCGTACTCTATTCCGCTTGCAAAAAATATTGTTCTTACACGTTTAGTATAAATGCTTCGTGTTATGAGCATTTCATTTGTTTTTTATTGTGCTCTACTTTTTGCAGTGCTGATTCTAGAGGAGATGACGCGTATCTGGAACTTGAAGGATGATTTTCTGTGCTCGAGTTGATGCAGAGCCTAAAGTTTATTAGGCATATAAGCTGAAAAAATAAAGAATATTATGCAGAGCGCAGCCGAGAGGTGTGTAGCGTTCGGGCGAGCAAAATCCAACAAAGAAATATGAGGCGGAGAAAATTGAGGAATAGCTTGCGGAGATTGACAGCGTGCATAGTTTCCAGCGTTGAAATTTTAAAACTGATAAGCGCCGCTAATTCAGAACTCATTTTATCTTGAGCCATTTTATATTTTTGCGTTATTTACCCTAGACTTTCGAAACCTGTGCCGGCAGAAGGTATTGTTAACTTTTGTAGGTAATTACGCTCCATGGACCACAATCTGCAGTAAAAACAAAATAAACGCAACCGTGAAAACATGTAAAAAAATATAGTCCATGGTCGGTTTCTTTTAAGACGTGATTAATGAGGCAGGGTGAGCTTCAGCTTGTAAATTAGGCACTTATCAGCGGACCCTTCAGTGCCTAGTTGCTTTGTTGCGTCGATAGCAGCTAACACCTTTACACCTCGTCAGTATTTTTCGACGCTGATGTCCCCACTCATTTCAGCGTTGCCGTGAGCCTTACGCCATTATCGCTGTCGTTTAGAATAACTCTATCACGTAGCGCCGTCTGTGGCACATAAATAATTATTTCGAAATGAAGATTAGCACTTACGGGGCGGAAAATGAGCCGATTGAAGGCCTGCGTCGCGAGCAAAGGCTGGAGAGATATATTCATGCTTCCCGTGCTGCCATACAACACGCGCAGTTACTACGAATATAGACAAACTAAGGCCTATATCACTTACCTGATTTGTAGGAAAAGTCATAGAACATGTCGTGCTCAGCAAACTTCACAACTATTTGGAAGAACAGAATCTCATACCGACCACCATGTTCGGATTCAGAGCGTACTAATCGACGCAGGATGCACGTAGTTCTTCAACTTCAGGAAAAGGTTGCGGCCCAGGTAAACAGGCACATCTCAAAAGCTGCACTTACTCTAGGCTGAAAGAAGCCTTGGGTAACGTGTCCCACGAGAAAATTCAGAATCGGCAAGGACGCGAATGCGGGAAGCGAAACTACAATCACAACCGAAGCTTTCTCAGCCGTAAAAAAAAAAATGACATCGCCAGAATTTGCGAAATGATTTCAATGTCCATGTCCAGGAAGTAAGGGCATACCGCAAGGCGGTGTCCTCTTTCCTTACTCTTCAACACTTCCATAATAAATCTACCGGACAGACTCAACATGATACTCAACCTTCGGCACTGTATACCGGTGACATCACTATTTTGACTGCCCGAAAATATGACGGTGATAATCAAGAATCGTTGCAGAGCACAGTGAGTGTAGTGAAGGCATACGTTTAGGACTGTAGTATAACGTGCGCTCCCGCTCAGTCTGAACTTTTCGTAATGAAGAAGAAAACTTGGGGCATGAACAAGGAACCTTCTAACATTGAGATCAAGCTCACAGGGGTACAGACCACTCCATCACATAAGACCAAAGTTCTAGGCATGTTCTTCCAAGAAGACGGCCCAGAGCCTCCAAATACTTCAGCAAGAAAAAAAAAACACTCGCAAGCACGGCAAGTGGGGAAGTAGCAGCTTACATCTGTTACGGGCATTCTCTATTAGAGGAGTCAACCTTGGAGGGCCGTACGAAAGTTTCAAACTGGCCATGCACCGAAAGCTAGATGCGCTTGTACGCACCTCATACAATCAAGCCGCTGGCATCCTACAGACATCAACGGCGAGGCTCCTAGCCTTAGGCGGCGGCAATACAATGGAAGAGCTGAATACAGCTTATTTGAGGGCCAAAAGTGAAGGCCTCTCCCTCAGCACCATGGGACGGCAGTTATTAAGGTGACTTGTTTTTCTAATCGAAAATCGCACACGACACTCGCGGCAGAACGTACCACGCAGTTTACAAAGGACATAACGGTCGCACCACCACCAAGGCGTATGCTCCCAGCATCCACGAACCATACAGAGCAGCGACAGCTCTCCGGCTGGACAAGAAGTTTTGGCACCAACCGGGAATGGTATACACGGATGCAGCAAATTATGCAGGACGGCAAGCCATGACTGCGGTTGTGGTACACCCCGTAAACATCAAAACCTACACTACAGAACTTAACACGGTCGTGGCCACGGCAGAAGAGACCGCCATATGTCTTTCAGTCCCCAAGATGCACGCCAAGCGCATTGTTATGGGCTCCCAGGAAGTAGCATGTAAAAAAACGATGCAGGTAGAATCTCCTATTTTCGAGCACATTGCCTAATACTACACCCGCCCGACCAGCCGTTACCATTGCGCTGAGCCCCGTACACTGTTCCCTCCTAACGAATGCAGCAGCTCATGGTGTAACCCGCGATTTCGCTTACCAATCAACTCTAAATTTGAATAGGGTGTCGGAGACTGGAGACTCCGTCAATGTTAGTAGAGTCGTTTTAGGACACTACCAACTCTGTCGACAGAGACACCTCCAGGCGATATTTCATTCACCAAGAGGTATAAGTTACGTACCGATAACTACAGGCAAAAACCTCATCCACCCAGTCAGACTTCAGCAAACATACCCACACGAATACCAAGCGTCGTGCATATTTTGTCAGAAATATAACGACCTATATCATATGGCTCGCATCACAGGCACCCAAATCGGACGGAGTCCTGGACTAAGGATTCCGCTCAAAAATTTGCTTCTGAATAAACGTTTTCTTTCTCCCATGGTACCGGTAGCACAGGAAATTCCAAGTACTAGAGACGTTTATACGCGCAGCCCGTAACGATGTCGCACCGTAACAGAAAGCTCGAATGCCATGCGCACCCCACAGGCCAGTTTCAAATACCATTCTGGTCCCTTCCTTTCTATTCTACGTCGTAAGCATATTATTTTGATTTTTGTGTCGGTTCGAAAAAATTTCTCATTCTGCTTTTACGCCATCGGTACTCCAGTCTTATACTGGTCGTATCTACTGCCGATGTGTTAATATTGCTTTAACTATCCCTAAAACCGGAAGCTTCTGGTAAACTGACTGCGTACGCTTCGACACCTGAGTGCGTAATGTTCAAGTCTCCCGGAACATGTTTATGTTTTCTTTCTTGCTCCCGCATGGCGGCTCTATCTCTCGTGGAAAAAGCGAACTGCTGTTGAAACAGTATTGGTAATGCATTGCCCTCCTAATCTCCGGAATGACTTTCATAAACTTGGCGGCTAGTTTTCACGTGCAACTCCACAGCATAAACGTAATAAGTGGCACTGAAACATGAACTAGCGAGAATGTTAGCTCGAGGTAAAAGAGAAAGGGCTCATGCGACAAGATATAAATAAAAGTAAAAGTTGACGGCTGGTACAAAATAAAATCACAAAAAAGTTGGGCCTTCCCGAGCGGCGTTTCGATCTTTAACGGCGGACTAAATATTCGAGGCTGAAATATGGAAGGTTCAACTTATCTTTCGAAGCGGTTTATAAGAATCGTGAATAGAAGAAACACGAAATGAGTTTCATAGCCTCTAATCTACTCCTACAGCATGGCAGCTACTTCATCTTCCTATAAACGCAAAGACTTTAACGCTCGCCGTTATGTATGCATGCGTTTGAGTTCACGCGCGTGGGTTTCAAAAATGGGAGCTGTAAAACAAGAAAAGCGGACTTCGCATGTTCCTCACCAAGAGAGAGAGATTGAGCGAAGGACGCTTTTACCCAAAGGCTTTCGAAGCATTACTTGAGTCACGCTTCGCGGTTTTTTTTTCGGAACATTGCGAGAAAAAGCAGTTTCGTCCGCCGAGAAGTATCAAGGCGGCAGGCTAAAAGCCCTTTCAGTAAATAAATTATCTTGGTTCTCTTTAACTACTGTACTGTTTGTCTTCACCACTGCTCCCAAGTGGCGGAGGCGATACTGTGCTAGCAAACACGGCAGAAATATGGAGTAAAAAGCAGGAGCTGTTCAGTCGTCTCGAGTCATCTTTTTATTCGCGTTTTTAACGCACCACTGCTTCGGGCAACGCATAAATAGAATCTTACTCAACTAGCTACTCTGCAGCAGTACATTTATGCTGCGTAAAGGTTCGTGTATTAACAAAATGCTGCTTTTCAGCCGCACCGTGAAGAAGCGGCAAGGTTCGATAGGTAATGCAGTTTACCTCATTTTGAATGCAGTATAAGGTACGGAACTTAAAAGCTGGCTTCACCACTGACAACAGATGTTTCGTTAGTTGAGGGTTGCTGTTTAAAACTGGCTACACCAAAAACATTACGGCATGGCGTAAAAGCTTGTCTTCTTAAAAGTCCCATTCAGTGCTACTGTCTACCCGAGGAGATGTGAGAAGGGGCATGATGCATATGCTGGACGTGCAGACTGTTAAATAAGCGAAACAAAGCCTCATTTTCTCTCTGCGGTGACTTTTGTTTCGGTTTGTTTCTTTATATTGGAAGGCAAAAATGAGGCTTTAACCAGACAGGCTATGGTAACCAAGAGAGGGTCATTTTTGCTTTCGTAAAAGTTCAAATTGCTTCCAGCAGAGTGCGCGCCGGCTCCATTTATACTGAGTGCCACCCACACGTACGCCATCATGACATGCGGAGGCCTGTATTTATGATATTTGCTCATTTATATTTTTATTTATGATGGCCCGTCTTTGCTGTACGACTAGCTACTCACAATATGGTTCGCTCCGCTAGCTAAAAGATGCCGCGCCTAAATTTATCGGCTCGCGTCTTTTGTAATGTCTGAAGAGCGAACGCGCTGAATGCAGGCTGCTTGTCCAAGGCGGCAATTCTTTTGTACGCAATAGAAATAATTCCGTGCAAGCGGCGATGGATCGACGGTAGAGGTCGCCCTGTATGAGCGTGGAAAAAAAAAAATCTTGGAGGGAACTTCGCGCTTGCGTCAAAGTGCCTTGAGTTCTATGGCGCATATAATTAGAACTTTCGCTCTAAGCTAACGTAACCATCTCCTTTTTCTTCTTTCTTATTGGTTAAGGTCCTGGACGAATATCTGGTGCGCGCCCAAAGAAAAAGTGGGGTCGTTAGGAAACGCTCGCAAGATTGATTGAACTAGGAAGGTATATACACGCCCAAAGCGAAGGATAACGATGTCAGCTGAGCCCGATTCAAAAACGTGAAAACGGTGAAAGAAAGATGCTACGGAAAAATATCAATCACACATCGGGCCCCTTTCAAATGGTGCTTCACCAAGATTCGCGCTAATGATCGCGACGGGTAAGGGATCAATGAAAGGCCCCTTCCTCTAAACCAGTCGGCTGGGCCGGAACAAGCGCTTTTATGCCTTACGGTTGAAAATAGACTTCCTTGCGCACCCACACGTTTCTTAGGCAGGACTGGGAAGCGTAGCTTACCATATGAAAGAATGCGCTGTAATAAGTGAATCAGTCGAAACATTAGTAACGCAGAAAACACAAACCCTGAAATGAGACAAACTGCGAATTAGTTTTTGGATTAAGGTTAGAAACAGAGTTACAAAATAGCTACATTCTTTTGGAGGGAAATCATAGGCACCATTTGAAAGACTCAATACATAATTGCTGCATGTGAAGAAAGAAGTGGTGTACCTGCCTACACGAAATTCTTTTTTCAAAGCATTGCGTTTATACACTCCGAGACGCCTGTATGCACTCGGAACAGACAGGGCGGATTTATCGCGAGCGTCCTAACACGAGGGCCACGATTGATCTGGTGGCTTTTTTCGCTAAGCCTTCAAGTTGTTTTGTTGTTGTTTCTGAGCACGAGACTCACCCGCGTCTCGAATGCTTGCAAGACCACGCGGCATATGAGAAAATTTCGCACAGTAACAAACGTCCTATCGAAAACGCGCAGCTCCATTCCGAGGCCACGCGTGGTGGCAACTGAGTCTGTGAGAAGGCTCCATACATTATCTTTCTTCTCACTATGATTTTGGTGCCTCAACCATGTGCCTCTCGGATTAATAGAAGGTTGACGTCTTGTTTCTTTTGTGTTTTCTTCGTAAGCTGAGGTTTACTGTCGGATTTTTATGTCGTAAAGCTCGAGAACTTTAATGGGAAGAGCATGGTGTGACACTCGACTCGCTTTTAGCATTGCCCTTTTTTGCACCTGACTGAGGAGTTACGCTCTTGTCCGTGACGTTATTGGCTGCGGTCATACTTGCAGGCAAGATGGCGTATAGATTGAAGTGGGCGTAAGGAAATATACGAGCACTACCATCAAGCGAAATAGGCTTTTTTTAGTCGTTTATTTCAACGGCTCCTATTACCTGTCGTGAAGCTTTGGCCTGACGTAGTAACTCAGGAGTACAACAGAAAACGTCGCGTAGTTCAAGCAATCTTTTGGCCCTTATTCATGAAGGGCGGGAAACGGCTATAGGAACCTTGCTCATGATCACGTGGTTAACTTCACACTGGATGACTTTCGGGATCATAGATCATGATAAAGTCGTATAAAGCTGCCCTATTGAAAAATTGCAATATCGTCAGGAATACTGATCTGCATTCCTGCGCGGGTCGAAGAGTTCAAGTCTCACATGGTGTATAACAACTCTGAGGTCTAGCAATTAATCCTACGGCACCGAAATATATGGCGTGTGTAGACCACATAGAGAAGCAGAGAGAGAATTAAGTTCGCCTATAAGCGTTCAGCTTCAAAAAACAAGCGTATGAGGAAGAACTTTGTGATGACAGAGAATAGCTAGAAGCTTGCATGTTTACAGGATTTAATAGAAACAACTTGGTGCCTGCTTAACTACATTGTTAAAGAAGAAAATGCGACCGCCTTTTGGTTGCCTGCTTCAGTGGCTACAATAAGTGTCTAATGTCATTCTTGCGATTTTTTCGCCATAACTCTGGTTGAAACCGGTTTCATTGCTATTATATGGTATACATGACTCATCAACTTCTATGTAGAATGGTTGATCATGCTTCATTGAATTATGATATGAAATTGTGCTAATCAAACCTACTGATCCACTTTAATTCATTTTCTAGGGTCAGCCTACTTCCAAAATTTTGGCGATCCTTAGGAATTTTTGGAGGTGGGCCAACTTCCAAGTTTTAGGGGATCTCCGATTTTCAAATTTGACGATGCTCTATGATTGGTCCACTGGTGGTCACGAGGTGCCGATGACGCCGCGACCCTCTCAATCGCGCTCGTAGAATTCGGGGATTCCTCGTACTCTTACTGGTGCAGTTGTGCAGTGGTTAGGCAACACGCCATTGCCCTGGCAAGTGCCTCTTTCAAACGCAGCCATCGGTGGTACTTGTGAGCCCCAGGTTGCTTTTCTCGAGCTTCTGTGAGGCTCATGCGGAGCGGCACGATGGGCAGATGGCAACTGCACTGAGTTTGGCAATGGTGGGTCGTTTTTTTAAATCCGGTAGGCAGATTGGCACCTCCTGTGGTTGACAGGTTGTGATGACGTACAAAGTCACGTGAGCTCTCTCGACCAATCAGGCAATTTCGTAGGGAATTTTAAATTTTGCGGCACTCTCTTATTGAGCAGTGTTTGATCAGCGATTGAACAATGAACACAGGTCATGACCTACTCTTCGAGCACGCACGGTTTATAATGCAGGAGTGGTTATTTATTCCGATGTACTATGTGTTCCGTAATATTTTAACCTACGTACTTGCGCATGATGACAGCCAGACTTCTCGTAAAACTGTGTTTACGTTAACGCTTCGTTAGCGTCTATGTGCTATGTCCGCCTGATGGCCTGAGGTTGACTGCAGAGGGTGATTTAGTGGACGCATATTAGGCAAGGCAGCTGGCTTTATGAATTTCTTTTTGTTTTAATTCCGTGAATCCAGATTATCTGCGCCGGCATTAGTATGCACTATGTGCTTGCTGGGTGAGGTCAAGAAATATTGTATATGTGATAGAGAAGTAATTCCCCTCGTATGCAAGCGCATGCTAGATGCGGGAGATACAGAACGGCCGACATAAAGAACGGTCGACACTGCCGTCAATATCAGCGAAGAGGACGACTATGGTAACATACACACCAATTTGCGGACCCTGTTTCTATTTCACGCCCTTTTCGCTGATATCGAGTTTCGCAACTTAGAGACTTGCTCATATCCTGCATATGAAAACAGCCGCGCCTGCGCCTGCGCGTGGGGGATAGAGAGAGGGGGGGGGGGGGGGGTCGATGTCCCAAAAGCTATAGCTATGATGACAACCGAATCTCCATGCAGCCACTATTTTCAGGATATGGCTGCGACCCGCTTACAAGTCGTTACCACTGCGCCACAAGTGCTTGTGCCATTTGATCATCATAATCATCAAGACTGCACCCACTGCACTGCACTATACTAGCCTGCTTCTCGGCTTATTTTGGGGGGAAAGGCTTGGAAATGAGTCTTCGACACCACCTTGATCAGAGAAAAATACCTTGTGCCATGGTGCTCTTTGGCCACAGATGCCCTTGAGCCCTAAAAATCCATCATCATCAGCAGTACACTCAAGTGGTTTTACAATGGTTATGATTGATATTTTTGACAGAGACAACTGCTGCCCCAGGCGGCAGAAGGTGACGTTTTTAACTGGGTGCTACCATCTATTCTTCGTTCTGGTTTAGATCTTTTGTACTATTACTACTTTGAAAACACGTGGTAAATATAGCGCCATGTCTTTAGTTCGCGCATGCTACTACAAAAAAAAAAAGGAAAGAAAAAGCTGCCTTTCTCCTCATCTCCAGGAGAAAAAGTAACGACCGCCATTAACACCCACTCGGAGCGTGGCAAACAATGATGGTGAACATGAGCACAAGCGTTTTGAAATTGTCTGGACCTTGTCTACTGAAATTTTCAGAGCTATTACTGTTAGCTATTTCGTACCATTAGCTTTGAGAGTTAGCATTTATGTACTGCTCACCCATATATACTTCATGCTTTACAACACGCAGTAAAGTTTTATTGAGCATAATTTTGCTTCTGTGGTCCTGTATGGAGATTGGAAGATACACACAGAAATAAAACAGTCAAACGACATAAAACAAACCACAGCCGTAAACAGAATTAATATTTTTTCTCCCTGCCCCTGCAGGCAGCGTTACAGGCTGCGGCCGTGTCGAATTTGTTGGCAGCGAGGCCGCCTAGGCACACTTTCCGCCGCAGCGTCAGCGCGCTGGCCTCTATGCATTCGAACCCGGTCCCTTTGCGTTGAGCGAAGAACGGGTAGCGCAACACGTTGGGCGCGCAGGGAACCGAATTCGAGGGCCAGCACGCCGTCGGGTCCGCCGGCTTGTCAGTGTGGTTCCCCGATGGCTTGCAGGCCTGGCGGCATGCGGACTCCGTCGTGAGCTCGCGGCCCGCTGTCCCCAGGCAGCGACCCTCAGGGAAGTTCCACTTGACGCAGCCGTCGCCGTCCCAGAACCACCAGGTGTGCTTCATGTCACGCCTGAGTGCAAGTTGCGACATCCGTCGTTACACTGACCATAAGCGTCGTGTGAGTCGTATCTGTCACGTAGGGATAAAGCTTAGTGGCTGTCGCGCTGTGCAGTCGGAAACGGAACTCACCGAACAAAGGATTCGAACGAGTGTCTAAGTCAGGAGCTTAACTCAAGGGCACGCTGGCCCTGCGACCGATGTGGTAGCGTTCCGGCTGCTGTGCATTAGTTTTCGGATTAAATTCCATCTGGCTGCAGCGGCCACGTTTATAGAGTAATGCTGGAAAGGAAGCAAGTTGGTTGTGCATGTTTCTTTGTAGGATTGCGCTTGCTTCAAACTGGGGACTGGTCGCTGAATACGGTGTTCCGTGTCGTTTTGATCTTCGCATTCAATGCCATGTTTAGAAGTTAGCGCACTGCTTCAAATCAATACGCATTTAGAGAGAGGCAAAATGCAAAAAAAAAACTCTACTTATCTGCCCATTTCAATGCACGGTAAAAATTTATCAAGGAATATATTTTTTTGCAATTCTTTTTCAGATATCGTTATTTTTTCTCATCGCCTTGCATGAAACATTCGGCTACAGACATTGCATGTAATTAAACTATCACCCCGAACGCTACAGACACTAGCGATGTACAGTACCAGTGGTAGCGGGCCAAGACATTGAAGCGAGTATTGTTACAAAAAAACCGCTTCAGGTGATCGAAATTAGCTGGTAGCTTTTCTCTGTGCTGTTAATTATAGCCTACGTGTTAAGTGGTCAACTTTGGTTGCTGCTTGCGTTGTCAGCGTTTGGCTTTAAACTGCTATCCTATTTTCACGGTTAATAGTTCGCGTTAAATCTGCAGCTTGAGTTAGATATTCATACTTTCGCGCCATTTGGCATCCTTAGCCAGCTGTGAAGTACTACAGACCTCAAGCCAGGATTCATGTTTACTATGAGACGTTATTTTTGATGTCCCAGTTTACAGCTTTGAACTGTCTAATCTCCCGCTGGTATGAGGCGAAAGAGAAATGCGTGTATACTTCTCGTTTCTTGACTTTCTTATGTCTGTCTCGCACTATAACCCAAATCGGAACAGCAGCTAAATACGCTTTTAGTATGACTGAACCAGCTTGATCAAGTCGGCGTGGCCCCCAATGTCCCGTACCCAAGCCTCTCTTCTTGCAAGTCGACGCCAGATACCAACTTTGCTGTGTGCATGTTTTTACGCCTTCTGTACGACGTGTGCGCGAGCTGTTCAGGATACATAGGTTTGTTTCAAAGAAAGCTTTTGCTTGCGGGAGACGTAGAGCAAAACCCTGGGCCTCTGTCTGCTGAGCAGGAAAAGCAGATGTTCGATACTATCATGACAATACCTGTGATACAACAGCAACAGACCGAAATATTGGACGAACTACGTTCCATTCGGCTTGAGCAAAAGAATCTCGAAGAAAAACTAACAAAACTCGCAGAAAAAGTCGAGAGCGTTGAAGATAATGTGTCACTGCTGCTCCCGCTAAAGCCTGAAGTAGAAAGATTATCTCAAAGTTCCCAGAAACTTGCTGTCGCGTGCACGGCCCTCGAGTCATCGCATGATGACCTGGAGAACCAATCACGAAGAAACAACTTAATATTCTACGGCATCCATGACAAAGAAACCGAATCGTGGGAACAGTCTGAGACTAAAATTATCTCTTTTTGCGCTGAAAAGTTAAAACTTTCCGTTGACGCCGCTGCCATTGGAAGAGCGCACAGACTAGGAAGATATGCGCCCGACAAGCACAGACCCCTGATCGTTAAATTTTTGTCCTTTAAAGAAAAGAACCGTGTTCTTTCAAATGCTGCCAAACTAAAAGATACTGACTGGGCGATAAGCGAGGACTATTCGGCCAAAGTACGGCAACAAATAAAAAAGCTCATGCTGTTTGCTAAGGCACGCGGCGGAAAGTTGAAACTGCGGTTTAATAAGCTAAACCTGGACAACAAAACCTATATGTACAACATTGAAACAGATGATATCACTTGTGTAAACCAATAGCCATCACCGAGGCTTTTAGCTAGCCCACAAACTGCTATTAAAAATGAACTTGTCTGTATTGTTGTTAATTGCCGCAGTCTAAAAAACAAAACTGACCAATTCCTCTCACTCTTACAAATGACGAGCGCACATGTGGTAATTGGAACCGAGTCATGGCTGGACAGCAACATAAGTGATGGTGAAATATTTCCTCCATCCTATACCACGTATAGGAAGGATCGCAATGTACGCGGTGGTGGTGTGTTCATCCTCGTTCATAGCAGTTTGAGTAGCGTGTCTGTTAACTTAGACAACGATTCCTCTGAAGCTGTCTGGTGCAGGGTACGGCTGGGCGATGGTACTTCTTTGGCAATTGGCTCTTTTTATAGGACGCCCGGTTCAACCTGCGCACAGCCATTTTTTGAACTTAGCAACACATTATTAGCCTTAGACGCAACACATATTATCCTTGCCGGTGATTTTAATATGCCCAGCGTAGAATGGTCTTGTTTTAAACCAGTAATTCGCACTGCATCCCTCTTGTATACCGCTTTCCGTGAAGTAATTGGTGCTCACTCATTATTTCAGTTTGTTCAAACCCCTACCAGACTTGGCCTTACCAGTGCTAATGTGCTAGACTTGTTTTTCTGCAATGACCCTAGCCTAGTCTCGTCTGTCATAACGCTGCCAGGCATAAGCGACCATGATGTAGTTTTAGCAAAAGTATCCTGTAATGCTATGAAGACCCACCACACCCAACCACGCAAAGTGTCTTTTTATGAAAAAGGGGATTATGCTTCGCTATCACAGGAACTCGACGCATTTTTTCCTGAGTTTCTTTCACATCAGCCATCCCTGAATATTGATTCCTTCTGGAACTTGTTTAAAACTAAAATTTTGTCACTGACGCAGACTTTCATCCCATCCCGCTTGATTTCAGCCAAGCGTCGTGACGATATGCATTGGATGAATAGACAGTTGCGGGCAATGATCAACCGGCGGAAACGGCTCTTTAGCAGATATTGTGATACGCCCGCACTAACTTTGTACTCCGAGATGAAAAAGCAAACTAAGAACTTATCGAAAGAAATCCGTAAAGCGAAAAGGGCATACTTCAGCACACTAGGCCAACAACTAAATACAAACCCAAAGGCAGTCTGGAAATATGTTAAAAATAAGAGAAACAGCAGGGTCTCTGCGCCTGATATACTAGACGCAACTGATTTTGGAAGGGATTCAAAAGGTAAAGCGAGAAGTTTCAATCTTTATTTCCAATCGGTGTTTTCCGATCCCATTAATACACATACTGACTTTCAATCTTCCAGCACCCTGACCAGAATGAATGACGTAGAAATTTCTGAACGGGGGATCATGCTTTTATTACAGAAAATTAAAGTTACATCAGCACCAGGGCCTGACAACATTTCCAATTACGTTTTGAAAAATTGTGCAGCTTCAGTTGCCCCGTATCTCGTTGCATTATTTCAGAAATCGTTAGAGAATTCTTCTTTGCCCCTTGACTGGAGAAGTGCCAATGTCGTTCCGATTCATAAGAGTGGTGATAAAACTAAAACATGTAACTATAGGCCCATATCGCTGACGAGCGTGTCGTGCAAAACACTGGAACATGTCATTTATACTCAGTTAATTAGCCATCTACAAAACAATAGTTTTTTCTGTTCGACACAACATGGATTTAGGTCCGGCTTCTCATGTGAAACACAGCTCGTGGAATTCACACATGACATTTCTGTTTCCTTAAACTCCGCCGGTCAGGTAGATTGTATATTTTTAGATTTTCGAAAAGCGTTCGATTTAGTTGCTCACAACCTATTGTTACAGAAGCTTTCAGAATTAAATATTCCTACCTCACTCTTATCCTGGATTGAGGCGTATCTTGCGGAAAGGAGACAGTGCGTGGTTATCGACGGTGTCAGCTCGGAAAGTGTGGGTGCAACTTCAGGTGTTCCTCAAAGGTCGGTTTTGGGCCCGCTTCTATTTCTCATTTTTATAAATGACCTCACTAGTAATATTTCAAGTATAATCAGACTTTATGCTGATGACTGTTGTATCTACCGCAATATTTCTTCTGAAGCAGATGCAATTTCACTACAGCATGACCTCAACTCTGTATTCTCTTGGTGCAACAAATGGAATATGGCGCTAAACATCTCCAAATGTAATCTGGTCCGGTTTACAAAAAAGAAACAATTCCTCCAAACAGACTATTTCCTTGGTAGCACTGCATTATCCGCAGTTTCAACTTATAAGTACTTGGGAGTCTTTTTTTCTACTGACCTATCATGGAATACACACGTAAATTACATATCTGCTAAAGCCAGTCGCACATTAAACTTTCTCAGACGTAACTTTAAGGACGCTCCCCTTACGCTGAAGGAGACATTATACATGTCTACTGTGCGTCCGATACTTGAGTATGCTTCCGCGGTTTGGGACCCGCATACAAAACTGAATATTGAGGTGCTGGAGCGCGTCCAGAAACGGGCTGCTAGGTTTGTGTCCGCCGATTACAATTTCCAAAAAAGTTCTTCTGGTTTGCGCGAGAAGTTGGGATGGCCATTACTTGAAAACAGGCGCAAATATTTGAGACTCTCTTTCTTTTATAATGTGCTTAATAATAAAACTGGAATTCCAAAAGAGAAATACATTAGTGAACCCAGCTACATTTCCGCCCGCACTGACCACCCACTTAAGGTGCGCGAGTACAATTGCCGTATAACCTTTTCAAATATAGTTTTTTCCCACGAACAGTGCATGATTGGAACTGTCTCCCTTCGCGGGTCGCTACCGCTCCTCCTACATCGTTTCTGACCGATTTGCAAAGCCACCTGTCAATATAAGTGCAATAATTCTTGTCCGAGTGTATTATGTTTTAAGCAGTGCTGTATTTTAAAATGCATCTTTTTTTTGTGTGTGTATGTGTGTGTTTAGGGTATGTTTGCTTTTCTACAATAGTTTTTATTTTGTTTGTTTGTTTGTTTGTTTGTTTTTGCTTCCGTGTGCATGGGTTTATTGTATTTTCTGTGTAGACCGCATCATTTGCCTAATTTATTATGTACTAGATGTTTGTTCTTATTTATGATGTTTCCCCCCTACAATAATGCCCCAATGAGGGCGCTATAGGTACTGTGTATAAATAAATAAATAAATAAATAAATAAATAAATAAATAAATAAATAAATAAATAAATAAATAAATATCTAAGTGCCGCTCTTTTCAGGAAGTGAATTTTATTGATAATCAAAAAATCGTTGGAGCCACTTAGATATCTCTTGACTGCTGGAAGGCGAAAGTCGTTTGCGACTAATTGCACTGTTTTGAATTTGCCGCGCTTGTATTCATTTCACGACAGAGGAGAAGAGCAGCTGGCGCTAGCGTGGTGCCACGTGACCTAGGTCACGTGACCCTGGTGCCGATGTAACGGACGGACGGTCACCGCGAGTAGGTCACGTGACCTGGGTCGTGTATCTAGATCACATGACCTAGGTGGCGTTGTAAAAGACGGACGGTCACCACGAGTAGGTCACGTGACCTAGGTGGCGATGTAACGGACGGATGGTCACAGCGAGTATGAGCCATGAAGGGCTATCGCCTAATATATTATTTTAATCTGCTACACACACATTGAAAACGCGTTCTGGAAATTGTAAGAGCGTGTTACGAAGCTGCTGTGATTGTCTGGTGAATGGCATCATCGTGTACACAGGCAATGTGGCATTAGTGAGGTGACCTAAGTCAAGGTCAGGAAAATTTGACAAATTTAGTCTTGAGCAGGTAACCGCTATAGGTTCTTGGTCCAGTGAACCACTGAGGAGGCATAAAAGCACGCATTGGGAAAAGTGCAAATGATAGCACTATCCGGAATATTGCTACAAAATATTATTGTTCCCAGCGACCACAACAGCGTCCGTAGATTATGACAAGATGTCGCTGAATGAAAAGTGCAGTGCCATGCCTTTTGTGGAAGACGTTCGGATGTCTTTTAAAAGCGCTTCCGCTTAAGAAAGTAGTGCAGTTGTGGGGGAATTTTTGATGCGCCTTTTTCGATGCTGGCTCTATGAACGGTTCCGTTCAAATATTGTTGTGGCCATTTGGTCTTTTTTTTTTCATATGGTTAGCTAAACGCTTGCGGCACCACCAAAGGCCAAAAGGTCTTAAAAGGTGGGGATGAAGATTTTCCTCCGCTTGCAGGTATTTAGAACTTCACGGGTTCTTGAAGAAGTAACGTGAATGGCCAGAGGAGTTTTGACTAAAGCTGCACAACTCTCTAAACGTGTCTCTCACTCTGAGCAGTCGACGAAGGAGGTCACCGATGAGCAGATTCTGGAAGGCGGGCGCTTGGTCACGCAGCTGCGTCGACATTGCTCGAGCGAGGTGAACCGGTTTCTGCCGCGGTTGCACACCACCTCCGGCATTTTGTGCAGAGTGGACACGCACGACCCGGTCCACGGGTCGTAGTAGTGCCGCTCGGCGCTGCTGCTCGGACCACCCGCGCAGTACGTGAACGAGGTCCGGTCGCATAGCTGTATCAGAAAAAGGTGGTGTGCTTTTGGCCCACGTTATTTCAGAGACATGCGTTACCAGACAACAGCCGTTGAGCAATATACCAGGTGTTTCATGGAAGCCCAGTACGAATTTTTAAAAAGTTTTTTTTAGGCATAAAGACCGCTTAAGTGGCTCGATAGTACCACAGTGTTGGTGGAGAAGAGAAAAGTGAATAATGTTAGCTGGTAAGCTTGTTAACTAAATTCTAATAAATAACTTTTTAACTTGTAGAGTTGGGCGCCTGCTTTCAACCAGAAATTTGTAGCCGGCAGTTAGTAAAAGCCGCCAAAGTTTTTAGAATGCCAAGAACGTGATTACCCGCGGCGCTATGGCTCAGCAAATTTGGCTGTCTCGTGTCAAAACACGCGTACTTTTGGAAAGCCCGAGTGCAGAGCATGCAACGCCCCCCCCCCCCCCCCCCTCCCGCCTTCCCACATCTCTTCGCGCCGGATGAGCCACGTGGACTTATCTCTCTGGCGTGAGCTGAAGCAGCGAGCAGCGGCGAGCACCGCAGCGCAGGCGGGACGGAGAAAGTCACGTATACCACGTGAGCCAAGGAGTGACGTGAGCTTGGGGTCTTCGATTTGCGCGCGTCTTTTGGCACGAAATCACAGAAATTTGTTAAGCCACAGCGCCAGGGCTAGTCGCGTTTTCGACATTCTAAAAACTTATGTGGCTGTTACTAAGGGCCGGCTGCGCATTTATAATTGTATCCAGCCGCCCAACTGTAAAAGTTAAAAAGTTAATTGATAGAACTTAGTTAAGAAGCTTGGTACTTAACATTAATCATCTCTTTTTGATATAAATTAAAACCGGTATTATTGCGTAGCAGAAGCCACGTCGATTCGTCAAACAGCCTATTTCTAAAATTAAGTGGCGGACTTCCCCGAAACAACTCGTATACTGGATCTTGGATGGGTTTTCACTTGTTTTTGTAATGACGAAAGCAGCATAAATAAAAACGCTACGGTTATTTTTGCCCTTTGGGACAGCAGCTTTCTAGCATCGCTGCTTGTATCAAATGAATAGTTTTTGTGGTGCATCAATAAGGTGGCCTAGAAGATGCCAGCCGTCAAGGGTTGGTAATTTCTGGCGGACATGATTACTTCGAGCGGTTCATACATACTTTATGTGCCTGATTACCTTTCTGGTACATCCTTACAAAAAAAAAAACTTGCCATTACACGACGTATCCACTGCATGTCATCTAGAGGGAAAAAGAGAAATCTCACCTCTCAACACGTCCACAATTTTTTTTTTTCACTATAACGGATAGTTACAGAGAGGTGTCCTCGTTTGTGGTTCGCTGGCATATCGCGGCTATGGGCGTTCGTGTTTTGTCCATCAACGGGTTTCTGACAGTGTGGAAAGACAAAGCAAGGTGCGCAGCAAAAAGCTCACCAAGCTGGGTGGCGTCGTGTCCGTGCTCCTGGTGCCATTTCTTCGTGCGCTTCCCTCTAGGGCTGCTGGCGTGGCTGCAGCGGGGTCGCCGGCACCAGCCTCGTCACCAGCCCGGGCCACCGGGTTGTTGTCCTCGGCCTTGATCTCTTCGCGTGAAGGCCAGTTCTTCAGCACGGCCATAGTGGCCACGAACATGACGCACAGGCAGAGCAGCATGCTGCCGAACATGATTCTCGGCAGAAGTGCCAGGGGCTGTTCCTGGATCACAGGGACATTGGGCTGCTGGACCCGGGTGGAGCTAGGGGCATTGGACATGGCAGGACCTCGGCTTGCTTTCGCTTTCGCTTGGGTGGTGAACAGCGCGATTTCACTTCTTTCTCTCATAATTATGCACGTGACACGCGCACACCTGATTGTGATGTTGGCGGTGGTCGAGGGAGGAGAGAGAGAGAGAGAGAGAAAACTTTTATTTCTTTCCAAGAGGTTCGCGGGGATGAAGACTTCCTGGTCGTCTTGCTTGGGTGCTGGCGACTTGAGTCTTCAAGCAAGAGTGGGCCCTCAGTCCAGGGCTCCACTGAGTTGTGCCGCTTCAGTTGCGTGCTTTACCAAGGCCCTCTGGACCTCAAGCTCGCTGCTGAAGAGACAGCTCTCCCATTAAGAAAATTCCGCTGTACTTACGGCGCTGCCCATGCGCTATTATCCAACATTTGAGAATAACGAGGAAAACATACGTTGAACTGCACAAAAATCTAAACAGGGGGCAAGGAAATTGTAATCATTCTAAGGAAGTTGTAATCGAATACTGATGTAAATCCCGTCAAATTCAGCCATATGTTTCCAAATTCGTACGATCCGCACTGCGCCTTCTGCGGTGAAGTGGCTGACTTATACTTTATGGTATGGGCATGCCAGAAAAACCCAGCTATACCAAGAATCAATCCCCCAGCAAGTGAGGGCATTCGAAGGACCAGTTTTCGCTGGTGAACCGGGCAAGAGCGGCGGCAAAAGCCAATTGGATCCTGAAATGAGGGCCCACCCAACCATTCCATGCATTAAATGTTTTCCTCTCTCTCTCTACTTATCTCACCACCGCAGCAGAGGCCAAGTAGTTTTAGCATCCGCCTAGGATGAGGGCGGGGGTTTCGATCTCTAGTGCCGCTGGGTACCCACCGGTAATGTAATGGGTACAATCTCTTTTCTGCCTGCTGCTCAGCTGCTCAGCTAGCGAAATGCTTGGGAAATGGGTCTTAGACCTCATCCTTGAATTGAAGAAAAAAACGTGTTCCATGGCATGAACGTGAAGAAATAAATATTCATAACATAACACACCCTGCATACTTACGACTTAATGTTCATGTTTCGTCTTGCTATGCAAACATATACTCTATATAGGTGAAAGGCTAGCTGTTCAATATGCGCACACAATCCAACACCGGTATAAAATATGGTAACAATTTTATTTCAAATAAATATTGTGGTAACTTGTCGTTATAGACCGGCACATACTGGAGAGTGTCTGCTATGCTTACTCCTTCGTTCAGTGAAAACACTCATCGACAAAGGAAAGAAAAAAAAAACAGCACTTCGTATTTATGTAGGTATTAAACTGTGTCCTCCGATGTCAGCCGGTCACTGTTCTCTCAAAAAAACGTCAAGAAGAGAATCAGCTGTGCCATCAAGGAGTAGGGCGCCAGGAACGTGAGGCGCCTTTCATGCTGCTATTTCTGCAATTTGACAAAGAGATATACAAATCACCACAGTTATGTCAGCTGTGTAGAAGGGGCTCAAGTGATAACAGCCCAAGAGACACTAAGAAACTGGGTGGGCACAGCTACCTATTAGACCATAACTTTTAGCCGTGCATTCGCATCATTTCTATTTCTTGGAAGCGAAAAGAAAATGGTATGTTGTGAGAAAGAAACTTCCCGGTAGTTCAGTCCTCCATTGCTGATACTCGAGGACAGCTTCACGGCATCGCCTTCCCCCTCTCCTCCCCGTCCCTGTGACTACGCCCTCTGCGAAGCTTACCTGGATCACGTGAACAGAGCTGGCACACACTCGAAAGCGCCAACCACTCGACCCACATGCCCCACATGACTCAAGCCAACATGACAAAACATTTCATGACTAAAGCATTTGTCCTTGGTCGGCAGGTGAACGCCGGAGTTCTCTCTTCCGATATTGTACAACGCCGCTTCAACCCGGGAAAGTACCTTCTAGCCCGACGCCACCAAAGCGAAAAGGCACTAATGCATAATATGAAAAACAAATAAATCACATTAACCCTTTATGGTGTCAAGACCAAAATTTATGTCACTTTAGGTTCTTTACTGTAAGTACCCACATTATAAGAAAATATTCGTCGCTCGCATTGCCAGAATAGAACACAGGCATGGATTTATGCATATTAATTAACCTTGCTCTTTATCAGTGAATAATCTAAACAGGAATTATCATGCTCTGAAAGCATGTATTTATCCGGTATGACCTTACTGACGCGGCTTGACGAGGGGTATGCGTTCATTAAAACCTTATGCCCGCACACCAAGATGCCGTCTTGAAACGGCAGGCGGAATCTTGCAATGCATTTTTATAACACTGCAATTCACGATGACCGTGTTGAAAATGTGAAAAAGTGGGTGGAAAGAAAGACGACGGAAGTTGTGAAAGCGACGGCATTCGCCATTCATCTACTAAAAAAAAATAACAAAGAAGTGACTTTCTTAGTGCGACCGCAATGAAAACACAACAACACGGAGTTCCCCCGTGGGCTCGTTGCTGTCAGTAAACTCCCGCATTGTCAGAGAGACGGCTCGCCATTGCGGTAGATTACGAAAGCCAAACGCGACACACTCTGTACGAAAGCTTTATTGTTCCAATTTCTCTGGCTTCGGTGGCTCCTGGAGGCAGTTGTTTTTCTACGGGTTTTTGTCTCGAGGAAACACAACTTTGTGCTTGGAAGTAAAATGAAACACACCAAAAAGATACGCTCACCAGCCTTACGGCGCTGCAGAAGGCTGTTCACAATGTGCGCACTTATTCGGCCAACACGACAACGGTTCGGCAGCGCCGCCAAGTCACCCTTTTAATTGAAATTGCACGTGCCACGCACCGTCCCTTTGATGTCAAGGGAGGAAAATGACGAGGTGAGAACCATCGTCACAAAACCTGCGTTGATAATAGCGGGCTCAGGAAATTTTACCGCAGGACAGTGCGTCTATGAGGAAGTCAACCGCAGAGATAGCGGGAAGCTCATCGCAACTTTCGTGCGGGCCACAAAGAGGGAACGAGTGAATTCCCCGGGCAAGGGTTGCTCTTGGCAACCGAATAATCACTTCTCTATAGCGCCGTAGCCTGCGAGTGCGCCAAACTGGAGACAAAGAGAGAAAGAGCATCGGTGCCTGCGTCGTCCCAGGTGTTCACCCACCCGTTTGGGGCCTTGTCTCCGTCACCTTTACATTGCCCAAGATAAGCAAAGTGGATTGTTAAACCATGTCGCGTTCTGTCTCCGCGCCGCGGAAGATAATTATTTTATTTATTTATTTATTTAGTACATACTGCAGACCCTTTTCAGGGTCCAAGCAGGACAGGCATATATTCTTAAAACTCAAAAGATACAGAACACAATGGCGCACCCACTGAAAGGCCGCTTACTAAAGGAGCGTCAGGCAGCGCTGGGGTGGCATTCATAAATATTCGCCTGGAGCTGCTTTCAGGTAAGTAGCACTCTAAGAAGCCTGCCAGGGTGCGCGGCTCATACACACCTCGGTAACCAGGACATTGCTAAGAGAGTACAATAAAGGCTTACGGCCTGTAGTTTGGAGCGCCAGTCCGGACGAGATTATCGGACCAAGGCTCGAACTCAGGACTTGACTGTGCTAATATACCCTGACTGCATTAATTTGCAACGGCCAGGTTGCGTCTGACAAATGTTCCCCGCTTACAATACGATCTTGTGTTCGTAAAGGTTCGGAAACTCGTGTGAGAGATTTATTTTTGCAGCGTAATAGTGTGCATTCCTTATGATCCTCCGTTACGGATTCTTTTATGTCTGTTATCGTAGCACCTGTTAACAAACCAGATTAAAAGGAGACGTGTAAATGTACATGATCACTTATATTTCATGTTTTGTGGATAGGCATTTAAAGGTAGAAGACCAAGATGTTAAAGTATCTCGTGGTTAAGTGTTGGTGTTTGCGCTACGTGCCCACGCCTTGAATAAGGCAAGTTTCAATTTATGAGAAACCAGGGTTATCGCAGGCAAACCATTTGAAAATAAAAGAAGAGGGGCCAACGCCCCATCTGCAACTCTTTTTTTTGCGCACACATACCTGAAAAAAACGCTGATTAACTCGACATCAACTTTTTTTAAACGCCAGTTAAAATGAGGGCAATATATTTAAAAGAGGTGGATCTGCCCTTTTTCTATGTTTCATGAATGCTGATCATCTCTTTCTCTCTATTGACACTGACGTCACCAGATACAGCTGATAAATACATATTTAGCCTCATCGTTTACAACGATGAACGACTGTAGTTGCTCAAAACAGACAGACAGAAAACAAACAAACAAACAAAAAAGAAAAAAGTATAATTATGGAGAGGGAAGATTTGGGCAAGAAAAAGTGCAATATGACATAGTTGACACCATGTTCTGAGAAACAAAAACGAGATGAGAGCATAGAGGAGCCCACATAGCCAGGCCTTGCAACTACACTGGGAACTGCATTTGAGTATTGTATTTTGTGTGACAACCTCCGATGGTCCGTGTAATGAACTTGGGAACATCCTACGAGTGGCATCACTGTCATCTACCAGGATATCTGCTCTGCCGGACAAAGGCCTACTTCAGTAATCTTCAACTACTCCCTCTCTCGTGACCAGGCACCCTATCTCAGTAAATTTCTTATGTTCAGTGCACGCCATCACAGGCCCTTCACGTGCCTTTTTTTTTTACTCAAGTGCGGTTGGACGTGACAGGAATTGAACGGAGCGCAGAAGAATGGGACGAAGGGGGGAGCAGTGACAAGACGAGCGATCAACTTCCAACCACTTTGTTGTAAGCGGTTCACTTGAGTATGCTTGGCAGAGAAAAATAATCATTTATGCATTCCAAGTCAAGTCAGCTCTTTATCAAAAAGGTCCGTCGAATCCGTGCTTCCTCAGTCTTCCCCAAGCCTAGCGATACGTTCGGATTCTGTAGTTTTCTCACGTGGCATGTCATGTGCTTTTACTAATGGTCACAGCATGTTTTAGGGTCGGGCTGCAGTTCCGTGCACTAGAACAGGTCAGACAGTGACTCTCAAGAAGATAATCTTAGTATTTCCCGTCAGGAATGCTTTCTTAACTTTTAGTTCACGCATATTCAGGGTTGTCGTACATAAGTCTTTCCGCAAGTTAAGTAAATTTGATACACGACACATTCAGCGGAATCAATTTATTAGAAAAACTCGGTTGCTAGCTGAGTGACAGCAGGGTCAGATATTTTGCGTAGCTTTGCTTGTCGGGTTCAGAAAGCACAATTTTTACGTCGTAGAACTTGGCCGCATTATCACATTGTGCGACATTTTTTTCAATAAAAATTATCACTGCCAGCTTCTGCGTACTCCGTGAGCTAGAGTCAGACATTTGCGCTAGCGTGCGCATTTACTCTGCCCTTTGACCGGCGCATGTACTTTGCCCTTTGAAGCTCCTTTACGTCAAGTAAAGGAGCTTCTTTAACGTTTCGAACAAGGCCAGCACCTTTTTACGGAGACAGCCGTTTTTGACGAGAAAATCCAGCGGACAAGGGTGTGTTTTCGCGTGAATATATCTAATTTGGCAAGCAGACAGAGAAGAACAAGACGTTGTTTGACCTGCCGTTCCCTTCAGCACCGGGCTTTTCTGTCTCGTACTTAATTACCTTGGACTAGTTTTAAAAAGGTGGCCGTGACATCAATGTAATACTGTCCCAAAGGGAAGAGCACGGCTCCGCCACCAGAATGTTCAGCTATCGAATTGTGGTAATGCATAGGCGTGCATTTGTTGATTACGCAGAGGGTGCCGCGTGTAAAATTACGTTTTGTTGCCGAAATATGTGTAAAGGGCAAAAACGTTTGAGGTTACTGCGGCAACTCGCATCGGAGGAATTTGTATTTGCCTCTGTTTGCTTTCTTTGCTTCACTCGCCGCCTCTCTTTGCTTCCCTTGTCTTTTCTCCTCACATTTGCTCAATTAAACACTGATGTAAGTTCATACAATTTCACAATTACCCCAATTAATGGTCTTACTTAATTAAGTTCCATCAGTTGCTCATTTAGAGCTTTCAAACTTGGTGCCACGCTTCGTTTTCCAATTTGGCGCCACGCATTGGCTCGCTCCCCCCCCCCCCTTTTTTTTTCCCCGGTTTTTCAAATTTGGCGCCACACATCGCCTTGTCTCCGTCCACTTTTTGGACATTTTTGGCTCTAATAACTAAGTAATCAACTTATCGACATAACTCTTATTTAGACATCAATCTCACATCATCCTCTTTCGATTACAACCATTCGTTTGGCGCTACCTCTTCTAAGTTCCTCACAACTGCTGCGGGCACGTTCTGCGGACACATTTTTCAGACACGACCTTGCCGACATAGCCTAGTCATGCTTTCGCATTAATAAGGAGATGCAAAAATTAAAGGCTAGGAAAGGATTCGTGGAAAAAACACTATGATGGTTTTCTCGCGAGTCAGTGTCAGACCTGTCCTTGTGCACGCGGAACTGCGATGTGGGCCTTGAGCTCATTGTTGTCATTAGGAATTGCAGAGCACGTGTCACATCAAGAGTTATCGAATACACACACATCACTAGACTTGAGGATGACTGAATAAAAACAGGTTGTATTACCTTCTCTGGTAATGAACTGTCTTTGTGCGAGTATCCCCTGGTTATTGCGCCTCGGACAGACTGTATACGCCTGTGAACTACTCACGGTAAAGTTGTTTGCAGATCAGCACTCGTTCTTGTCTTTGCTCCGTCCTTCGTTCTGTTTTTTTTTTCTTTTTCGCAGCGGTCATTTTTATGCATGTCGCACCAGCATGCCCACACATTATATTCAGCTGGTCTGCTATCCCATCCTGTTTGCTCGCTGTAATAAGCGCTCTTCTATTTGTCTTGTCATTTTTCTGTCCGTCTCTCTCGATGCGCGTTTCCAGCGTAACTCATAGCCTTTCCGTCGACTTCCAAGTTCCTGTCTCATGATTAAACATTAGCAAGATGCATTATTCATGCACTCTTGTTCGGTAGGACGCCGGCAAGCTGCTACTGAAAGCTCGGGAGTGCCAGCCAAATGCGCTTCGACTCACTTATTTCTTTGTATAAACATTTTTCTGATACTAGTTGCTGTAGATAAATGTACTCCCGCACTTCTTTGCTCACCTGGGCTTTTGCGTGCTCTATTGCATGCGCATTTAGCTTTAATCGTGGTAGTATTTTCTGTCTACTTTTCTATTCTGCCTTTCCGGGTTTTCATTCATTCGGTGTTGTACGGCCTCTATGCCTCTTAAGCCGGTCGGCTTCGGTGGGTGATATGTTTAATAACGACCAAAGCAGAATAACTAACAAGCAATGCAGGAAGTGATTATACCACTCGAGTAGTTCATTACGCACTCCATCATTTTAAATGATGTCTGGCAAAACAGACACCTGGGATAGGTTCTAAGGTGTCGTAAATTTCTCTCTCACAGCGAAACTGTGCACAAGTACAAAAGAAGCGCTTTGCCGTATCTTTTCTTTTAACTGTGTTCTGCCTCCGTGCGCTGCAGATATACTATAATGTTTGGTGTTAAAAAGCGGTTCGTGAAGACAGTGCTGAGTTTAAAAGGCGGCCAAGAACTGCTTCCTTTCTCAGCGAGAAATATTATCCCATCCCCCAAACGTCTCTTTCGGGAGCAGCCTGCAATGAAACCCCTGCTTACGTTATTTATTCGATTACCTATAAAGTGCCAGAATACCTGAAACCGTCTCAACTTCGCTACTCCTTTTGCTGTGCTCATTGTTTGTCTTAACACGATGGAGATCGCGTTTTTGTCGGGTTCTCCTAATCGGATATTTCCCGCACATCCTTCAAGGCATAAACTGTGTGAAACCAGTTGCGAGTAGCGGTGAAGGCAGAAACCAAAAACCAATATATTGAAAGAGACACGTTGCGTGTAAACAGTCCAGCAAGTTTTTCGTTTAAGAATTCCTTGCGTTTAAGGCATCAGCAGATTGAAGACGCTGTGTAAGCACTTAGATGCATTTGCGTTGCGTAGATGCATTTGCTCAACAGATCTGGGCTTCCCACTCTTGAATCCCGTCGCAAGCAGCACCGACTAAAAATGTTGTTCAATATCATACATAATAAAACAAAACTGAATTTTCAGAGTTACATGCAATACAACACAACACGCCCCACCCGTAACAAACACGAAAGGACTATCTTGATGCCACGATGCCGAACAAAAGCATATTCTTGTTCCTTCTTTCCACGCACCATTTCCGAATGGAACCGACTGCCAAGCGATATCACCAACCTGGTATCTTCAGAATCCTTCTTGTCTGCTGTTTCGGCTCATGTATCGCAGTAGCGTGTCTAGTACACAATGTATTTCGGTTTCCTTGTTTTTATTCTGTTCACTTAGTCTGTTTGACGTCGGATGATTTGCCTGTACTTTTTTTTTTTGCTTCCCGTTGGTCTTATTGTATTTTGTCCTCGTACTGTAATCGCCCTTTGTCGCTGTTACTTTTGTTGTTATTACTTTGTAATTTTTTTCCTTTGTGCACTCCTGCCCTGACCGCCAAAGGGCAGTCGGCAGTATTTATGAAATAAATAAATAAAACAATTGGGCCCGCTTAACGACGTTAATGTTACTCATCAGATGTTGTTATGAGAAGGGCGGCTTGGCCGGCCCGCATAGTTCCCGGCTTTAACCGGGTAGTTAAAGCATGAAAAGTATAAGGAGAGACTTAGCAGAGAGGAAAAAGACGCATAAGCTTGTATTGATTCTTCTGGACGGCGCTGGAGAGAAGCGTTCATAAACAGCAATTTCCTAGACTTGTCTCTCCACGAATTGTTTGCAGCTGTGCTATGCTACGTTCTTTTTCGGCGATGGCGTAACGTTCGTGGCAATAGGAGATTTCTGGCAAGGACATCAAATGAAGCTAGCTCGTAAACCGAGCACGTAGCCTAAACAAACGCAGAATTAGGGAATTATGGCGCCGTTTAAAGGGAGGATGGCACGATGGCGAGGTCATGGTGCAATGCAGCTGGAGTGGTCATTTGGACTGGGCCATCAGAATGACATTACAGTGCAATACCTGTCCGTGAATGTAAACAAGCAAGTGTTGGCTTTGGCAAGCTTCTGGGAAAGGAGTACGCGGCCTGCAAACTGAAGTGTATGTTGCGAGGAGTCAGTAGAGCGGTGGCCCTGCGAGCAAGGTGCCGATGATGGCTTTGCGGTAAACCCTAGCTCAAGGAAAGCGAAACGAATAAATTTTAAAAATAGTGGAAGAAATTTGAGGAATTGATTGAAATGTTTATTAATTCCAAAAACATTCGCGAATATTCTTTTAAGAAAATAGGTTACAGAGTTTTTCCTATAGAAAGGAGCGAAAACCAACCTTTCGGGAATCGGGATCATATAGGTGCGTGTTAAGTATAGCGAACCATGGACAGGCAGTGTCCGCTCAGAAATGCGCTGTATTAAAATAAAAAAAAATCAGAATGATCAGTTATTTGATGCGACGATTCTGCGAAAGTGGTTTTATTCGCCCTCTGTGATAACTTTGATGCTTGCATTCTAATGAATGCGTTCACTGCAAGCCGGGCCTTCACACACATGGCCGAAGTTGTTTGCACGGTAAAGGCGGGTGGAGATGACTAAGGGATGGATGACGCTTGAAGAGCGTGGATGTTGGGTGGGTAGGTGGCCGGTGTGCGGTGCTTCTGGAAGGCAGCTAGCTTTCGTACTTCGTCTCTGAATTGGATTTCGTCCCCGCTTTTCCATTCCGCTGCTGTGTGGGGTTCTCTTGGACGGAGGCCTTGTGGGGGTGGAAGTATGTGGACTGGCGGTGGGCGTCGTTTCGGGAGGTTCAAGTTGGGTGGGCGGGTGGGCAGTCCTTTTGTTAGGTAGTGAGGTGGGAAGGTGGCTGGTGAGGAGTGCTTCTAGTGGGGGAAGGCTTAACTTCCCTAGGCTACCGACAGACGCCGCCATTTTCGCGTTGACGGTAGCACTGCTTACACAGTACAACAATGCTTCGACTGACTGCCCTCCGGGGAGGATAAGTGGCGTGTAAGTCAGACGGCCGTCAGACGAGTCCACGCATATGGATAAATGTACCATCATGATCTTTACCCGCCTTTTCATTGACTACATTGGGGCTCAGCGTTACCTGAGGCTTGAACGAAGTCGTGCGCTACGTGGTCATGCCAGCATTCTGGTGCCTTTGAGACAACGTTGTAGTACAAATTCGTGTATAGTTGTTATTGCTGCTTATCCACTCAGGTAATGTTCGCCACTTTGGTACACCTTCACTTTCCCGAGATGCTTTTGACGACTGTCGTAGATGGAAAGAATGCTCGATAAGCTTGCATTACGAGGGCATACGCAGTGCGGACTACGGTGCGGTATTGGCAAATGAGACCCACGCTTGCCTCAGGCGCTGAGTAGCTTAACTCATCCGGCGCGTGAGTCCGAAATGAACAACACTCCGTGCCAGTAGTATCCTTTCTATTCTGAGCTACAATACGGGAACAAGAGGTACATTTCTGCGTGTGTAAAGGATGACGCCGAAGCCGCGTATTTATAGGAAGGGAAGAGCACAAGCTGAGCAGGCGCCCTTCAACGTCGACGACGAACACGGCACCTGTAAAGCTACGGCGGCGCAGCGAAGAAACGGCAAACTACGCCAACAAGAAATGTGCCTATGATGGCTTGATACTAGGTTCAATTCTGTGCAATTCAGCAGTGTTCGATAGCGTCAAGAATTCTTCGGGCTGGTTTGACCGGCGACACGCGGGCGGTCCTGCCAATTTATGAAGGAGGAAAGGGAGGAGGGGAATCACTGTGCCTATTAACGGGACAGCGTTAAGGATCCCGTGCCGCAGGAAAGCCGGCGTAGGCGACAGCGCCGTCAGCGAAAAATCCATGAAAAATCACCAGAGAAGCATCCTCGGTGGCAGGTGAGACACCTGGGTCACGTGACCTTGTGCCGTCATCGCAACCTGCAAACGGGATTGTGAAATAATTAGTTAAGTTAATGATTGGTCGCGGGAGGTTGCTCGCGAAGAACAACCTGGGTCTTATAAGCCCCATCGGTGGAAGCCCCTTTTATCACAGGGCAGTGGCCCGTCGCTTAACTGCTGCACCACTGCGCCAGGAGTAGT
Organism: Amblyomma americanum; assembly: GCF_052857255.1. Classification (NCBI taxonomy): domain Eukaryota; kingdom Metazoa; phylum Arthropoda; class Arachnida; order Ixodida; family Ixodidae; genus Amblyomma; species Amblyomma americanum. The sequence goes on from NC_135499.1 coordinate 204,097,598, forward strand.
ATGAGGACCCCCGGGGATCTATGAATGTAAGGTATAAAATGACAAATGCCCATATATGATCATTAACCCATTAACGCTATAACGTCATACGCTTTAGGAGGAGCTTAATTGTCCACTCCAGATTTCCTTGAGGTCTCTTCGCAATCAGCACATTGTTCGTGTGGAGGACAAGACGGAGAGTCGTGAGCAGGCTTGTCTATAGAGCGCCCTAGCAGACCATTGCGGAGTGAAGACACTGACTTCTTCAACAGAGGTACTTGCTTCAGCTGATTTTTTTTTGTGCTCGAACACAGTAACACAGACACAAAAACGACAAAAGCCACGCAACATGCCCTCAATAGAGTCGCTTCGCTGAGATTCCGCTTTGATGGTTCCGTACCATACACATTCAGTGCTCTGGACAAGCCTGCTCACGTCTGTCCGCGTGTCCTTTGCAGTACGATGGAGAATAGTGCATTGGTAGGCATGAGGATGCATGCCTTTTCGATCATCAATCTGAGACGTTCGAGGCAGTTCTGTCTGACTTGACGTGGTATCACCAAATACTGAAGTAACAGGACTCACAAAACACGCTTTTCATCAATTACAGGGGCTGGTTCGGCACAACACAGTGGGGAACGAGCTGGAAAAACTTCCCCGCTGCATGTGTTTTCATTAATCGGAGGTTCTGGTCAACTTTTTTTTTCCTTCGGCAAATCTGATCTGTTGTTCTCGTTTAACGTTTACACCTTTCGAAATCATCCCACAATCAGAGGCGTCCCTTAAAGGCTCCTTTGAGTCGTTTAAAACAGTAAATACAAAAGGCATCTGAATACGCGCAGAAGTTTCCAGACACTTATATTTCTTGGAGCCGACTAGGTGTGGAGAAGGAAACTTTATACATTTATTATGCGGCTTTTGTTGAGGCTCCTATTTTTGATTCAGTACTGTGAATAGCTTGAATTGAGAATAAAGATTTGAAAGTATAAGAACGACAACGAACTTTGTGCGAAATTCTGCTGCCATATTTTTGCGCGTGCAAGTTTCGGCTGGCCTAACTAAAAATAGCCTGTAAAGGCGCCGCCATTGTGAACTTGGATCCTACGAATAAAGAGCAGAGCAACGTGAGTGGTGGATTTAATGCGCCTCCCCACTGCGTCGTGACGGGCGCGTTGGAACCCACCCGCTCCCAGCACATGGCGAAGACATCAAAGAGAGAAAAATGAATAATATGCCGTTTGCAATACGCTGTCTTTACGAGTAAAAGCAAGCGAGATTTGCTCACCTCGTGTCTGCGTGGGCGTGAAATGTGGCGTTTCGCTGATATTCCCTTCGACCGCTCCTCTTACGAAGAATTCGTTTGATTCATGAGGGAAGGTCGTGCAGAAAACCGAACATCCTTCGAAAGGAAGCTCCGGCGTTGATGTGAAGGAAAGCTCAATCGATCCTCGCAAAGGCAGAAGAGCGCTTCCGAAGACAAAAAAAAAATTCTTCCCGAAAACACGATCAAGTAATGATGCTAGTATTGACCAGGCTTGTTGCCCAACGTAGCACGACTCGGCTCTCTGAAAGAAGAATGCAGATGTGTTCCGGTTTATTGCTGGTATTTTGGTGTCTTTTTTCTTTCTTTTTTCTCGCGCAAGTAGTTAGGTTAGATCGTGTTTGAGGCAGTCTCCTAGCTCGTCACGTCCCAATAGCATTGCTTTCCTTTACTTTCCTCCGTCAAGGAAAGTTTGACCGCACAATGCTACTGTCTTTTGTGTCGAACTTTTTCAAGAGTGCAAAAAGAGGGACCCTGCGATTTATGCCATGTGTGCAACGCTTGATTAGTAGTGTGCAACACTGCAGTAGATGGCACGTCGCGCATGCTAGCATTGCGACGGGAAAAGTTGACGGGAGGTGGTAGGGGGGAGGTGGAAGGAAAAAGATGCGAGTTTACGGCACTGTGAAACGACGCTATTGCGTCAAGGTTAGAGCCAGGCAGCAGCGCCCATGCATAGTTTGTTTTTCCTTGATCCTGCTGTCACCACTTCGCGCACTTTTTCGTGCGCTCCCAGACACCCTTGGAGCGTGTGGGGGTAGCGGTCTCGGTCACAGAGGAGATGCCCTCGACTCAGCATGGCAAGCTCAGCCGGAGACCAGCTACCAAGTGACAAGGGGGTTGGTCGTTTGGTGCCCAGCTTTCGCCGGTCGCAAGCCACAGAATGGGTCGGAGTCAAAGGTTCACAAAACAAAACAAAGTTTATACAGCGAAGAGACGATACAGATAATTTCGCAATCACTCGTACGAGCGCATACAAAGCGATTTACAAATACAATGCAACTCGTGAAAAGGAACACTTGAGAGAGATTACAATTCAACAGAATCTTTGCACCTAAAGTGCGCTAACACAGAGAGAGACCAACAAACAAAACACAATTTGTTCACCGGGCACTGCGACAGTCCGACGACCTGAGGAGCACGACGGGGCCGATCCGCAGTCTGGCGCACGTTGCCTCGCTGGTCCGTGGCTGGGCGAGTGGTGTTCTCCCGGGAGTCGAGTGGGCGCGCTTCTCAGAAGCTTAAACGGCGTCTCGGGCTAACAGACAGCTGTTGAAGCCCCGCATTTATAGTCGCAGTCCGCGTCCGTTTGTTCTTCGCGCTAAGGCAGGCGCGCACATACACGCAGTATCAACAGCACAAGCTCCTTCTCCTTCTCGCGCCGGGCGCGCGACCCCATTGGTCGAGCGCGGAGACAACCTTCGACAATTTTCTGGGTCCTTCTTGCGATGAGAAGACGCCGGCGCGAGAGGGAAGGGGAGAGGGTATCACTTTAGCGCGGTCAAGGTCACGCCCTCTCCATCGACAATGAGTAGAAACTGCTCAGACATTCTAAAAAAATCGACGCCAGGCACGGCCACGTTTCCTTTGGCGCTGCGCCGGCGAGCTGAGTCGAAAGGGCAGCAGCACACGCAAAGCTGCGCGCTCTCCGGGGATCCTTCTCCGCTCTTTTGTTTTAGTTTACCGCGCGAGGGCGCAATTGCTTACTCGCAGGGCCGTTTTTTTTTCGAATATGCGCAGAATTTTGTGACACCTGCGAAAGCAGATAAAAGAATGACACAAACTGGGAAAAGCTGTTACAGTGGATTAGGAATTCGACGCTCAGCGCAGAGAAAAATAAAGAACTGAAACTTTCAGACTCCCAGGGATACAAAGAGAGGTGATTAGGGCTGCTCGATGGAGGCTCCCTTGCCTTATCCGCAAGGTCACTATGCGGCGCAGTTTCTCTCGAGCGAAATGCGACGCAGCAAATTTGTTGCCATGATTGGAAATGTAGTAATGAAGAAAATGCTCACTCTGAATAAACTGCGATAATTAGCAGATGCCCAAATAATAAACAATTATGGTACCTAATTTCGTGGAAATTTTGCGGAAACGCTATAGCAACGCCGCCTTTAAATCAAGAGATTTTATAATTCATAAAAGAGAAAGGGTCATGTTGGTCGTTCAGCGCCTGTGTAATATAGGTAGATATTTGTTGCATAAACCTTTCCATTAAGGGCTCCCTGGGCGTCGGCACATTACTCACTTGGCTGCTGTGTGCACATGGCGCTGGTGTGGTGGAAACGGCAGCGGAATCGGTTTGCAACACCCCACACAGGAGGCGTTTCGCCATCCTGGTCGCTCCATAGAAAGGTCAATAGCACTGATAGAATTCTCTTATGTCGTTTACGTCTATGATTGTTGGCGCTCACTGTGAGACAGCTGCTCAACACCAAGCGCCAAGAGGGTTGCGTCAGGTGGTTAAAGTAACCTATAACAAAACGATCAAAATGCACCCATTGTAATCTCTGCACAAATACAAATTGCACACTCCAAAATTGAGGCGCCAACGACACATGCGACCTAATGGTAGCAATGGTGCCTGTACATGATAAGAATTGAAGGCTTGGAGGGAAGTGGATTGGTAACTGGGGCACTTGGTTAAGCATTAAACGTTGCAAAGCCGTAATAGGCATCGTACAGAAGTCTTGAAAGGGTGGGTCACCTATTTCACACAAATGACTGACTTAAGGTCTGCTGCATTTGTCCGGTGTAACTGCAGACAACGCTTACCACATACTTTGTCAGAGGGAGACACAGCTTATAGGGGTGTCATTTACGTGACAGCCAGCATAGGTTAATTGTCTTTGCTAGTCACATCATCATACCCAGGACGGCGACTCAAGTTAAATGCTCATTCTTAAATGAGAACATCTTGAATTTTAATGCTTCTCTAAGTCAATTTTGCGAGGCTGTTGTGTCATAGGTGAAACAGCTTTCGAACTGCTCAGTGGCCACGACTCTAACTGTACAGCAAGGTTTCTCTTTTTATTGCCAATGATTTGCCGGATTAACTTTCTACCCAGCTGTTGCAACAACCTTGCTTTTTTTGTTCTATATTAACTGCCAGGGAATTCTGTCGGAGTCACCCCAGCCATTAGTAGTGAATCGTTTTTAGAAGTTGGAAGCAATCTTGTAGTTTTAGCTTTCGCTCCGAGTACAACGAGACCATGGAACCCTGTTTCACCGGGTAAGGCCTGGCCTTGTATGTCCGCGAAGATGTCTCCATAAAACTGGAAATATTCGCAATCTTGACTACTCTTACAACAAAGCATCAAAGCCAAATTTTGCTCTTAGTTGTGTTCTTGGGCAGTGGGCCCTCGCTACACATCTAAATTACAGCGCTTGAAGCGACTGGCGTTTTCGGGCGTATTAATCGCCACTAACAACCAGCAAATAGCTTTCTCCAAGTTTTGTTTGCCCGTCTTAAATTATTCTTTGGGGTCTATATGTGTGCTGCCATAATGCATGTGCTTTATTTTAGGGGACTTCTTTTCATGCAGTTGTACTACACCCTCAGGAACCGCATGTTAGGGAATAATATATGGAAGCATTCCTTCCTATCTTGGCCGATTTCCTTTGCTTGCTATTCCTCCCCATCCATTCGCATTTGATAACCAGGCCAAGAGCGTGACGTTCTAGGAGACCTCTGCACCCTTCCTCTTAATAAATATTTCTTCTCTCTTTATTTCCTTGCGTCTCCTTTGGCGTCTCTGCTCTGTGAAGGTTCGTTATCATTGGTTACGCTGGCCTCCATAAGATGTATTAAGCGCTCAGTTTGAACAGATTAAGAATAAGGAGATGACATAACAAATATATTCAGAACTGCCTTGTCTGAAACTACGAGCATGTCTTTTCTGCTTTCCACCGTGCACATTGGTTTGCATTGTATCTTTCTTTGCCTGCTTCTGTATCTTGTGAGATGAGCAGTTGCTGCGCTGTTTCCCTTCTTTTCACTTCCCTGAATAAAAGACAGTCGAGAGTCAACGCTCTGTGCGTTGCTTCTACTTCTTCGGTTCGTTTAATGAGCCGGGTTTTATTCATTCATTCATACATACATACATACATACATACATACATACATACATACATACATACATACATACATACATACATACATACATACATACATACATACATACATACATACATACATACATACATACAAACAAACAAACAAACAAACAAACAAACAAACAAACAAACAAACAAACAAACAAACAAACAAACAAACAAACAAACAAACATGCATACATGCATACATGCATACATGCATACATGCATACATGCATACATGCATACATGCATACATGCATACATACATGATATTCAGCCGCCGCGGTGGTTGAGTGGTTACGACGCTCGGCTGCTGGTCCGAAAGACGCGGGTTCGATCCCGGCCGCGGAGGTCGAATTCCGATGGAGGCGAAATCCTAGAGTCCCGTGTACTGTGCGACGTCAGTGCATGTTAAAGAACCCCAGGTGGTCGAAATTTCCGGAGACCTTCACTACGGCGTCCCTCAGTCGCTTTGGGGCGTTAAACCCCCATAAACCATAAATCAAACATGATATTATTACTATAGATTTATCTGCAAAAGGCATTATTTCCGCTGGCGACAGCAGTCTGTTTTTCTCTGGCCATTCAGGCATAGATATCCAGCCGTCCTAACATAACCTTGGCCAAAATTGAACATTGGACGTGTTAAAGCAGCCTAAATTTAATGGAATAAAACAAAGACCATTCTCTTCCAGCTCAGAAACAAAGCATTCGAGCTGCCTTCTCTGGTACTAAGTGGCACTGAGATAGAAATTGCTGCTTCTGTGAAAACGTTAGGTGTGTATTTTTCAGAGCACATGACGTGGGATGATCACATAGAATATTTAGTTAACAAACTATCACGCACAATTTGTTCCCTGCGCCGACGCTGATCAGTGTTTCCACTTTAAATTAACATGCTGCTTTATAATTATCTTTTTCTCTGTTTTGAAGTACTGCTCGTTAGCATGGGCAACAACAGAAGAAAACATCACAAAGTTACTACTGCTTCAAAAAAGGGCAATCAATTAAATTTCTGAAGCTTCTTCCTCCCTCATAGAGGACCAATATTTAAGCAGTTAAAATTTGTTCAAATGACATACTTGTATAACTAAAGGCTTTTGCGGCTGTATAAACAAGGCATCACTAAAAAGGACTACACAATAAGACTCACAGCGGTGCTTCAAGAAAATATAAATACATACGATACCCGTAACCCAGAACATTGGCATGTTACAGGGTGCCGGACGAACTATTGCAGGCGGATGCTACGCTTCATGCTTCTTACCGTATTAAATTAATACTCACCTAATGGCGGTAAAGATTTCGCGCTTCCTCCCTTTAAATTCGCGGAATGTTTATATGAATATACATTTCCCTGTATTATTCTCAAGTATTTTCCCTGACCTACGTTGTTGTGTTTTTAAAGGGAAAGCTACGCCAGCCAGCGAGCCATTTCGGCTCGTCGCGCACTTCAGCCATTTGCCGTGTGCCGTATGCAGTGGCCAACGAACGACCTTGAGCCGCCGTTGCCTAGCAACGCCGCAGCCCCGCTCCAACAGATGGCGCCGCCGTCGCCGCTCGCTCCACCAGATGTGCTCCGCTGGGGTAGAGGGAGAGGAGGTGTCGCCTCGCGGGAGTATTATATATGCGTTTCGCCTCAGTATATTGTAGTCGTTATGGAGAGCGCAAAAGAGACGCAACAACGACAAAACGAAGCGAGGAAGCGACAACGCGCACAAGAGACGCCAGAAGAACACGCCACCCGACTCGAGAAGCGTCGTAACGAAGATGCGGCTAGAAGAAGAGTCGTGCCCCTTCCCGGATTGACTCAACTGCGGAAGAGACAGGTTTGAGTTCTCAAGAGCGTCGGAATGAGACGCTGCGTAGACGACGTGCCGAGGAAACGAAGCTTTCGCAATTCAACTAGGTTTAACCAGAGCTAAATCACGGCCAATTTTTTGTACTGCAGTTACAATTCTGCTAATTAGTTATTCATTTATGTCAGCGTGACTTGTCTACTGTTAAATGGTGTCATATCCGGGAGCAGCCGACCCGTCAAGTTGCTCTTCGAAGCTGCTTTTTAGCAGCTATTCCTTTCCTTGTACGAAAGGAAAAATAAAATTATTATTATTATTATTATTATTATTATTATTATTATTATTATTATTATTATTATTATTATTATTATTATTATTACATACAGAGTGGTACCAGGACGTCACGTACGGGTATGATGCCATGCTCTGCCTCTGGGCCCACTCTGTCTTCCTAATGGTCTTGAACGCAATACCAGACACTGACACTGCAGAAGCTGTGGAAACCGCGCCGTTCCACCAAGCAGTTGCCGACTCTGTAGTATGTTCAGATTTTTTTTTCGCATAGTGTCCGCCTCAGATTCAGGAATATTGTCCTTAAAGATTGATCGATCCAGCGTTTCGCATAGCACGACGAAAGGTGACGTGCCTCCTTTCAAGACAAAGCGAATCGAGAGATTACAAGCGAAACACACAGTGAGCTACCACGTAGTAGCTAGCGAGTATAGTCAAATAACAGGGCAATGACCACAAATGAAGGCTACTGCAAGCAGGCACCATTTTTGTGTTCGAATCCTCACTTTTGTAAACATGCACCAAGAGATAGCGGGTGATTTGTAGAGCTGCGGCACAGCACTTTAGTTGCTGGCTTTAAAGACGTACACAATATTTCTGCGTGCTTATTGCTTAAAGCAGGAGCAGCGTTCATCACTGTCTCCACGACTCCTAATTTTGGGCAACCCGGCGAGAGAGCAAGCTTTCGTGTGTCTGTTTGCTAAATTTTACCACATGATAAGAGAGAGCGGAAACGGGGCGCTTAACCTAATCAGCAGATGAAAGGAAGTTTTTCCGCTAAATAATGTTTTAGAAGAGTAGTAACTGAAAAAAGTGAAAAGTATAGAAACAGCATCAAAAATAAATTGCGCAACTGTATTCTTTCCCTGGAAATCCTCAATGTAACTAGCTAGTCAGCAGGAACCACTGCTGGCAGCAGCATAATGTCACGATATTCAGAATATGACTAAATGTAGTCATATTCCGAATATGAATTATCAAAATGAAGTGTTCTAGTTAAAGTTATGATAACCTCTTCTGTGAGTTTTTTCGAGGAGTACTTCTTATTGTTTATTTTCTTCGCTTATTTCGACCCCACCCCACTGAAGGAATTGTAGCTCTAACAACTGTTCCAACTTAAACCAAACTTCGCTCAAAATGATCGATACAGCGAGTCGTTCAAATCGAATCACAAGCTCTCATGTCAATATGGCTTAAACTGGCGCGAAGAGGTGACGACAAGCAGGTTGGAAAGTGGAAAAGCCTTGAGTGGCAAACTTTATTGGGCGAAAGGGTACAATCTAACGAAAGCCCTATACTTTAATCAAACAGCGCTCACATTTAGCGACAACCGAGCGCATTATCGACATTATTGAAGGATAGGCGGGGGACTGGAATGCTGTGCGGCACTGTGCAAGACAGTGTTTTATATTTGCGTATCTGTGTGAAGAGCTATAGCACTGAGGTGTGGAACTGTACCGGTACAAATAAAATTTGGCTGATGTGTGAAGTAGATTAAATTGTATTCGGCGAACGACGCAGACGCTGTTTTCTTCACGGATCAATAAGGTTGAGTGCGGCGGCGGTAATTCAATTCAATTCAAATATTTCACCACATATATACATGGCTGGAGCTCTTGGGCGAAAAGCTGCTCGGGGCAGTTTGACGAGGCCCAAGAGACCATTAACAAGGTAGAACAGTGTAGATACATGATTGGAATATGACAACAAAACAATATTATATGCAATGTTATATACAAGGAAAGCACGGCTAGTGTATAATAATAATAATTGTTTTTTTGGGGAAAGGAAATGGCGCAGTATCTGTCTCATATATCATTGGACACCTGAACCGCGCCATAAGGGAAGGGTAAAGGAGGGAGTGAAAGAAGAAAGGAAGAAAGAGGTGCCGTAGTGGAGGGCTCCGGGATAATTTCGACCACCTGGGGATCTTTAACGTGCACTGACATCGCACAGCACACGGGCGCCTTAGCGTTTTTCCTCCATAAAAATCGAGCCGTCGCGGTCGGATTCGAACCCGGGAACTCCGGATCAGTAGTAGAGCGCCCTAACTACTGAGCCACAGCGGCGGGTTTACAATACAAAAACTGACTCTCTATAGAACTTAACATATTACGCGTTCAAAAACCAACTATTATAGGCGACGTAATCATGCAATGGACGTCAGTATTTGATAAAGAAACACAATGTTATCAAAAGCTGGATAGACATTTAGGTTTTTACAATGCATTTAGAAATTGTTTCCGCAAGTCGTTTCTTGTGGGCTTAGCGTTATATTTAAACTTGTTTAACACTGAGGCTAGGATATGTTTCAACGACAGCAAGTACAATGTTTGCTTCAGGCAGTCTTCAAGGATGAAGAGTGGAAAGTCACCGCTGAGAACGTCGGCGATCACTGTAGCGTCTGGCGAGAGGCAGGAATTTCTCTAGCCTACTCTCCAAAGTGGTCGCTTGCCGGCATGCCGTGGCGCCTGGTTTAGCCTGCATAAGCTGTGCGCGAAGAGTGTAGCAATTCCGTTTTAATTTAAACAAGTCAAGGCGGCGACCGAATGCAGAGAAGAAAGCGGACGAAGACTTGTGTGACAAACTTTCTGCTGGGCGAACTTGCACTCTCTGACGAAAAGGAAACAATTCCGCGGCGGTGACGGCAATGCGCACTCGGCTCTCTGGGCAATGCGAGTCACCGCAGACTACGACCACATTGTTTGTTTATTTGAGTATCTATATCTAGATAACGCATTTACTCTATTGCCGGCTATGTCACATCGCAGATTCTACGCCGCGTGATAGCTGTCCTTCTAAACAGTCTACCGTAATTTCCGGTATACAGTCCGCACCCGGTGTAAACTCCGTAGCGCTTATTTTTAACTGTAAAGGAAATTTTTTTGTACGATATTATTGGCCCCCACTACATAGAATCACATTGGCCGTTTAATGCTACATCTGGCGATATTTAAAAAAATATTATGTAGTCAGGCACCTATAAATATAGTAGAACATTCTTGCGGGCTAGTTGGTTCATTCCAGAAAAATCTGGGACTGCGCTAATAGGAGAGATTGTCGTTTTCGTTCCGCTTTCTTCTGTCCTATCCCAATCGCGCAGTCCTAACTATCAGTAGGTCGCAAAGCCCAAAAATTTATTATCTAAGCATGTATAAACTTTGGTCTGTATACCGGAGTTGGCCGTAATCGCATCTTGCCAGTCTCGGTCAGGTAGCACGCCCCGCCTGTGATGAACAGAAAATTCCAAGCTCATGAAACAGCACTGTTATTTCCCCTGACAGTGTGACATTACCTTGCAGCGAATTCTACCCGTGGAATGCTTGTACTGCCGCAAACACGCCTCACATATAGACAAAATCTCGGTCATGCCCAGCACATTATTCAGGCGCCCAGGATCCCTGCGAAAAATCACGGGACCGTGGTTAACAAACGCATTCCAAAGAGAAACAAGGGCTTCAGCAGACTTCGTGAGGTAGGCAAAAGTTATGAAAAAAAAATCGGTTGTTAGGTTGCTGATTACGTATAATATGAACTGATTCCCGAACGTCTATGTAATGAAAAGTTTTGAGGTACATAAACCAAGTTCGATCTGTAAATCTGTATGTGAACTCGTTTATATGTGTGCACTTAGGCGCATATGTTCCTATGGATACTGAGGGCTAAGTGCGACAATGAATTGGTTTTGGTGCCTGTTTCAACCTTCATATGGGCTAGGTACCAACAGACATCAGCATATGTCGTGACTTCATGCCTTGTGTGTGACATAAGCTGTATTTCGCGTTTTGTGCGGAGGCTTTCGGGGGAAACACTGGATGAGACCAGCTTTATTTCTTTCGAATTTGTGGTGCGGTTTTTCTCCTTTATTAATAGTTTTTCGTTATGCATTGATCATCTCTTTCAGATGCTACGTATTACTTCAATTTTAAACAATTATTTCAGCCTAAATAGTTTATCCATGCCTCCGAAAATTAATTCGTTAGTTCTCTAATACAACACACGAATTGTTCGCACCAATTGTAACACACCAACAAGAACACAACAACAATAATATCGTTACATCTGGACCGGCGTTGAGTGTCTTGATATTGCATTAATTCATGTATCATCCTCTGGGAACAATGACATAATCGCAGGTCTAGCTGTGGTAACAAACGTTTCAAGAGCAGAGAAATCCGTTTTCTGATAACATTGCTGCCACGTACCGAGTAGATTGTCATTTTGCTTGCCAATTTGCCTCCCAAAGTGTGAGAAATAGATTAAACTTATTTAAATAGGAGCAACCAAGGCCTGCAGATATATCCGAAAAACAAACTGACCAGTTCACTTCACCCTTTATTCGTTGAACGAAAGCAACAAAATGAAGAGAAGTAGCTAAAGTGTGGATCGCCGGTTGTTGGGCAACCAGCAAACTTTCCGTGTGGAGATTCTGAGTGTGTCTTCTTGGAACACACCTGCACAGCGTTTTGCAATTGACCGTGCAATCAAGTACGGGGATAAGGGGTAACTAAGGGCGATTTCTGTGTGGGCGTCCTCCGTGAAAGTGCACTTTGTTACGCGCCTATTGCACCGTGTTTTGCAATTGACCGTGCAACCAGGTACGGGGATAAGGGGTAACTAAGGGCGATTTCTGTGTGGGCGTCCTCCGTGAAAGTGCACTTTGTTACGCGCCTATTGGTGACGAGAAGAAAAGAAAAAAGAGAATGTGGCACTTTTTCTCGTTTTTTTTTCTTCTGTTACTTGCATGGTATCTTTCACAAGCGGTCGACCTGTCTTTCTATTGTGCAATACCTTAGGAAGACGCCACTGGAAAGGCGAAATCACCCGAGAGTCTCCGCTAGACTGCACTCGTAGCCGCTGCCACAGCGAACGCTGATTCCTCTGTCTAGGCGCACACGGAGTTAATTCTGTACACCTGGTGACCTTTGCCCGCATTGCTATTTGAGAATGTTGAAGTTTGCGAGTTCAGTTTTTTGTATTTCTCACAGTTGTCTTCTGTAAGCTAGGCGTTTTGGGCTCCAATAGTGTATAACGAATTCATTCGAGTTTGATTCTTTTTCGTGATTCGTGATCGTCCAGTGCTGGCACGCGACAGCTATTGCCGAGGCTGGCTGCTACGTGCGGCGGACGCTAGCTGCGTAATACAATCGAGGAAGAAAATTGACGCGGGCGCCTAATTACATTATGTGTTGTGATAGTATTAGAATCTGTTCATGCCTTTTCCGGTCGTGACTTCACTTCCTTTCAGCCAGTGACCGAATTTTTTAACCGGAGCCACATTCATCGTTTTTTAGAGCGAAAGCTCTACTTTACTGCCAAAGCTGCAAAAGCCGGGCCATGGTTGAAGCCTTGACGTTGACCTTAACCTTGAATAAATAAATAAATAAATAAATAAATAAATAAATAAATAAATAAATAAATAAATAAATAAATAAATAAATAAATAAATAAATAAATAAATAAATAAATAAATAAATAAATAAATAAATAAATGTTGCCGCGACTGGAATTTGAATCCACGCCGGCGTGAACAATCAGCATCGCTGGCCACTGCACGAGAGAACTATGCTATCGCCTCAAATATCGTCGGCAGACTTGCCGACGACCCAGTAAAGAAAAACCATGAGCCCATCCAGGCTAAACTCACACTTTCGCGCGTGTTCTTGGTTTTACTAAGCTAAAACCTTACATGGTGGTGGAACAGCGCAAGGGACGAAACACGGAAAAAAACAGAGACACACACGGGCGCTGACTATCAACGATATATTTATTTCGAATACAGAGAATATATAGCGATGGAAAGAGGACGGGCATGTGTCGTGACTGTTCACTCGGCTCGAATGTTTCACTGGCCTCTTATTGTGTTTGTTGTTTGATTCCCGGCTATTCGGTCCTTTATTTGTCAGAGTGGTTTTATTCGTCATCCCTTGTAGGCCCTCCTCACCTCGCAGCTTTTTCGGTTTTAAAGTTTTAGCCTCTTTTGGGCCACTTTAACTACACCTTTCATTAGCATTCATTGTTCTATGCTTGGAGGCCCTTTACACCTCGCTGCTTTCATTTTTTTATTGTTTTTATCGTTCATTGTTTTTATGCTCTTTATGGGCAACTTCAACTTCACCTTTCATTAACGTTCATCTGTTTTTTCGCGCCACGGCCGTATACACCACCTTTTTGTCGCCTTTCACCCCCACATCTTTCCATAGTACATGTTTTAACCACGGACGTGACTATATTCTGGTTTTCGGTGACTGAGGTAGTCTTTTTATAGATGTACCGCCCTCTTTCCATCGCTTTATATTTTCTCTACTTCGAAATAAAAATTCAGTTGATAGTCAGCGCTCGTGTGTGTCTCTCTTTGTTTCTTCCCGTGTTTCGTCTCTTGCTCTGTTTTAGCACCATTTAAAAGTACCATCTAGCCCGGCAACTCGCCCTTCTAAAACACTGCAATTTTTTTGCCTCATCATTTTTACCCAATGAAGCTTCTGATGCCATCGCGTTCATCGTACTCATTACTGTGCCTGCGTGTTGATGTAATATGCATTATCCGCTTTAGTTAAGTGGACAGGACTGTCACATTTACAACTAGAGGCAAGAGAGAAGTTGTGCTGAATTTTATTTCTCGTCTGTTAACTGGTAGCAAGATATGCCAACAAACATTAAAAGGAAAGAAGTGCAGTTTTTAACGCTGGATATTGATGCAAGAGAGGTGAATAAAAAATTAAGCTTAAAATTTTCCTCACAAATGTTAACGCGAGAAATATGATTATAATGATGTTCTATGCAAAAAGCACTATGAACATTGAATGAAAGAAGCCACAGTCACAGAAACCAAAGAGCATAGGCGGAAGTTTCCATCTATTTTTAAATTTGTGTGTTGATGATTGGCAAATTAAAAGTAAGTATTTTATCGCTGAAAGATAATTGATTAGAAAGTAGAAGAAAAACAACCACATCCCACAGGTGGAACTCGAACCATAGACCTCCGAATTTCACGTCCGGTGCTCTACCTACTGAGCTGGGCGGCTGCCCCACCTTGTACTTTCGGCGATATTTATGTTGCGTCTAACCTAACCTTGAGGTGTCGGGGGTTCCCGTCCCGCCTGGGGCATGTAGGTGTTCTTTTATACTTTTTAATCAATTATTTTTCAACGATGAAATATTGACACTATTAATGTCCCATTTATCAACACGACAAATAAAAAAAAGATTAATGTTCCTTGTTTTCGTTGACTGTTGGCTTCCTTTTTAACTGTATCATAACGGGCCTGTCATTAACCTTTCCTTGTAAGCTCTAACACTGCAGGCATTCCGGCATTTTAGAAATAAATATTAAGTCCGAAATGTGATAACTGGCGGAGTTAAAGCATGGTGCTAGCTGTTGGAATCATTCGGTTACTTCAACTAAACAGACTTTATTGCAAAGCTACGACAGGCAGCCGGGAGAACTTTAGAGAGCGGCAACTTTGAAATGAAGCTTGGTGGCATCTTGACATCTAAAAATAGGACGCAATAGGACCCACTGGAAGGGAAGATAACATGCCATCCTGGAGGAAAGCCAGCTGGGCCTTCGAAGGAGGCGAATGCGGATAGGCTGGAGGGGACAGCCGGGAAATTCCAGATGTCAGCTGATAATTGAGAGCAATACGGTAGCCGTCGACATCCACGAAGAGAATGCCGATAAAATGAGCATCGGCACCGTTGATCTTCGTGGCACAAAAAATACAAGAAGGCGAAGAAAGCACAAAAAGGTAAAAATGGCAGCTGGAGGAAATTGAAGGTTTCGAATGAGCCCATAGCCTCACGGGAATGCCGAAAGTTCTTTTGGTGGCAGCGCGTGCCTCTTGAGACAGCAAACAAGGCGCAGTGATAGGACATGGCGTGTTCTGGCATTCCAGTAGTCTATATTGGGCAACGCGACAATGGAAGTAAAACGATTATCGAATAGATTATTTCGAGACATCACAGCGGACAGAAGGCATGTTTGAAGCAAGAAACAGGATATTGTGCCGGTGCATATTTTATGAGCGCTTTGTGTCACGGTAATCAAAAATTAACGAAATAATCTAATTTGCTCTTCTTTCACTCTCTCCTTTATCCCTTCCCTTACGGCGCGGTTCAGGTGTCCAACGATATATGAGACAAATACTGCGCCATTTCCTTTCCACCAAAAACCAATTATTATTATTATTTTGCTAGTACAGCGTGAAACGACGCAAGTTTTTTTTAAAGAGAACTGGGCCAGAATTAAATTTGGCATGTATTGATAGGGTACCACGTTCTGATCACAAGTTGACCACTCTCACAGAAAAGCGAGTTTTGTAACGTAAAAGAAAAAAACAAAAAGCGAAACACAGGTGTCGCCGCCAAACGTCGATTTCGCGAGGAAAATTGCGCGCGTCGGCAGCGATTTTTGGGAGTAGATATCAGAGGCTACAATACACCGCTATTCACTTCAAAACGATGGCAACCCGTCTTTTTCTGTTAGGCCGTCGCCAGTTTCAGTAGACTGGCGGGAAGAATTTTAGATCGTTTTTTTTTTGGTATAAATGCGTCTTTTGAGCCAATGAGGCTAAGCGTTAACCCGAACGTCAGGGAATCAGTTTTTGCTGATAATAATAATTCGATCGAGTTATCGTCAGTGTCCTTTTAACGCTGCTTGTCGTCAAAACAATAAAATACCTCAACACAGCTAATCGAGATCAAAGCTGCGTTGTTACAAGCAAAGAAATTTTTGACTAAGACTTTTGAATGTGGGCTGACCAAATGGGGTACAATTTACAGATTATGATCATTTTCTTTTATCCCTTCAAAATATGGGCGTTATAGGTTTGATGTACTTCACGCCTGAAAAAAAAAGCTTTCGCATAAAGGAAGGAAAGATACAAGAACGCTTCGACGTGATTCATGCAGTTAATGGTATTTTGCACCTACATGGTAGCCCGGAAAGATGCACTGGCATTTTCAGAGCAAAATGAATGTTTTTAGTGTCACCTAAGCAATTCGGCATCGTTTAAAATGCTGCTTAAGGTACGTTAGGGTATTAGAGGCTTTGATATATGAAATATCGTGTGATCGCGCACAAGTCACGTCAGCAAATCCTCAGCTCTAACCACATGAAACAGAACGCGGTAGAAGGAAACGCGACACAACTGATTGGCTGGCTCAGCGAACCGGGTATTCCGGTCCGCGAGGTCTCACGGCCTTACGGTCAGATAAATCTTACGGTCAGCAAGCAGCTAACTCGCACGGTGATGTGTTTCCTCTCACCAGCGTGTGGCGGCGCAGTCAAGCCGCAGATACTGCCTGTGCGGGTACGGGGCCAGAAAGCCTCTACTGTTTTCCTACCGCCTGTTTCATTTTCCAGTTGGTCTTTTTTCTTCCAATTAGTCCGAGCGCCAGATGTCAATAAGAGTGCGTATTAAAGGTCTTCTCTCATGAATGAACCACTACGCTCATATGTCGGATTAACGGGAACTACCATACAGAAGTGCGTTCGCCTGAAGGCAAAAACGACCTTTTCTCGAGCTTCAGTTGCGGCAACTGACAGCCGCGGTTTGCCCTTTTCCTAAGGTGGATTACTTTAGATGTGTTTCAAAAGACCTGCACTGCTCTTGAGAAATATGAGGAAGGTGTGTGCTTCATCCAAATGATTTTAAGGAATGTGCTTTTGCAGAAAAAAAAAAAAACGATCGAGGCGTACTTTTGAGCAGCAGTCATAGGCGCTCACAGAGACGGAGTAGGGTAAGCAGGGGCACAAATTTGGTCCCCTATTGTTCGATTATACCCAGAAAAATTGAAAGCGCGTTACCATGAATACCGGTCTTCCTTACGAAGAGACCTGTGCACGCCCATGCAGCAGAGCTTTTTTTTTTTTTATCGCCGCCACAGCGGCTCAGAGGTTACGGTGCTTGGCTGCTGACCCGAAAGACGCAGGCTCGATCCCGACTGTGTCGGTCGCATTCCGACGGAGGCGAAATGGTAGAATTTCGTGCATTGTGCGAAGTCGGTGCACGTTAAAGGACTCCATGTGGTCGAAATTATCCGGAGCCCTCCACTACAGTTTTCCTCATAGCCTGAGTCGATTTGGGACGTTAAATCGAGTACACCGAACTAAACAAGAGGTTTTTTGAACGGGTTTATGATTTATTGATTGTTTAGGCTGAAATTATGTGTTTTTGTGGCATTGTTTTATTCAAAATTTTCCGATATGCAATACGATATACAACAAAGATTCATGTGTCGAATGCCAAGAATATACCACATCCGGCGGGACGAATGAGCAAAAAAAAAAAAAAGAGAACGTGGCGGGAAGAATCTGAGGACCAACTAGAACCACGACTGGTCGCAAAGCGTTTCTCTGTTCGATCTGTAGCAACGTGTTGAGGTTGGTATTCGCGTTTAATGCTGCAGGTTTTGCTCGAGTCACCTCGAGTACTGCTCTCTTCACGCAAGGTCGTGAGCCGTTGCGTGATAGGCGGGTGCACTTGAGCTCTCATGCTGCCATTCTGAGAGGAAACTGCGCGCACCCGAAATGCGAACTCATAAAGTACCATTACTCTCTCTAAGCTCGGATATTTTCAGGAATGTATTGCAATGACACCACTTCGCGAGACTATGTCTCGGTGGCATTCGCGTCTCGTGAGGCGAGACACAACAGAATTTACCAAATAAAATCAGAATAAGAATTTCGCTTTTCAGCCATTTAGGGGGTCCCTGGCGGCACACCTAAAGACCCAAAGCTCGCAAAAAGTGAGGACAAGGGTTATCCTTACCTGAAGTAGAATTAGAGCACGAATTGACAGAGAGGACAACTCTATCCAATTAATGTTCTCAGTAAAAATTGATTCTCTGATTCTTTCCGGCTATGTTGAAGTTTGTACGGAATAATAATAATAATAATTGGTTTTGGGGGAAAGGAAATGGCGCAGTATCTGTCTCATATATCGTTGGACACCTGAACCGCGCCGTAAGTTAAGGGATAAAGGAGGGAGTTAAAGAAGAAAGGAAGAAGAGGTGCCGTAGTGGAGGGCTCCGGAATAATTTCGACGACCTGGGGATCTTTAACGTGCACTGACATCGCACAGCACACGGGCGCCTTAGCGTTTTTCCTCCATAAAAACGCAGCCGCCGCGGTCGGGTTCGAACGCGGGAACTCCGAAGCAAAAAACGCATTTATTGGTGAAAAGAATTGTGTTTAAAAATCTTCTCGCCAGTGGATTGAAAATCGTGATGTCCAGACCGAAAAGGATGATGTAAGAATAGCGTGTGCATTGCAAAAGCATGGGACATGTATGAATGCGTCGCTGTCCTGTCGTAGTGCAAATAGGTTCGTCTGCGAACCAACATACGCCAGTGATGAGTCACTCGAAGGCGACACACAAAAATGGGATAGCTACGTGTCACTCTTCCTCCCGCCCACTTTTGTCCTAGAGAGTGTCTTATCATATTAATTTACGGGGAACAGGGCACAGTATGAGGATGATAATGGCTGAAAATCAGAAACAATTCTTGTCACGTCAGATGTGCCCCAAGGCAGCGTCCTGTGACTGCTGATTTTTATATTGAAATCTTTGCTTCCCGACTAAAGCTGAAAAAACCGGGCCATCGCTGAAGACTTGTCCTTGACCTTGACTTTGAATAAATAAATACTGTCGCGAGTGGAACTCGAAACCGCGGCGGCGCGAACAGATCAGCTTCGCAGGCCACTGCACGAAAGCACTGCGCTATGTTGTTGCTGTTGTTGCCTCAAATACGATGGCACATACCCACGGTGGAGGATTGGCCGGTATTTATTTGCCGCAGCAACACACTCTCGCGCTGTGCATTGCACATCGTTTTCATCAACTTCCATCTGCGGCGCGAACAGATCAGATCAGCTTAACGTTGATGAGAGCTTAACCTGAGTCGAATATTGTCGCCACATGTGCCCACGACGCAGCTAAGCAAAACTAGGAGCTAACCAGGCTTAACACATGCTTTTTCACGTCTTAACACATGCTTTTTCATGTCTGTAGTTTTTTAACTACGTTAAAACCCTACGATTTTTTTATACCGTTGATTTTGCGGGTGCTCTTTCTGAGAATGCATCTGCTGGACTCTTTACCGATGGTTGCAGTCTTTGTAAGGCTGCAATCTTTATGACAACTTTCAAAATTCGTTTCTTCGGTGTTCTTCAGTGGCGCGTTCAATGTGATAACGAATTACAAAAATAATAAAATTAATCATTTTGAAAATTTTAGCCCTTTTTCTTACCGCTGACAGAATAGCTGTAATACGGATGTTGCGCATCATAATTCATAGGGGCTATAGTAACAAGCAGCTTAAAATGACCTCGGAATTTTTCAGTCTGTGCTATCTCAGGCGGAAGCTGAAAGATACTTAAGTAAGAGAGAACTTCTCGCATATAAAATTTTTCAGATCTACGCTAGCGTTAGCTTCGGTTTTATTACGTCCTTATATGAAAATCGCATTTATCACCACGAGAGAGTGCAAAGGAAAGCGATTAGATTTTGTTTATATTACAGATATAAGAGATTTGATTCACTCACGGCTCTAATGAAATTCAAACATAACCCACTGCTTGGAGTGCGCAGAAACATGTCAAGTGTACACTTTTAGCACATGGACTAAACACGCCTGAATAAAAAAAATTGAGTAAAACGTGCGTTTGGGCGAGGTGCATTCTTGAGCCACAACTACAGCACAGTAGCCACATTCATACTGGGAATAAACATACACGCACACTCCGACGGTCACTGCCCAAATTTCTTCAACAATGAATTAGGCTAAAGACAAGGCTGCTGGAACTTATTTTTGCAAAAACAATTGAAAGAATTTTTTCCGCGAAACATTTCTGACCGGAACTACCTTCCAAGGGCTGCTTTCCAGTCCACTAGTTTTGTTCAGTGTTTACCAAATTGAACAGTGTTTACCAGATTGATTCAGTGTTGTACAGTCGCGTTATATTAACTTATGAACTGCCTTTACACTGTGATTTTTGCGTTGTTTGCCTTCTATTACCGTTCGCGCATAGAAAAAACATTTCAGCTTCCGCATTTTGAAGTAAATACATAAACAGCGTATCTTTTCCCAGATCAACTGTGCAAAAGATGACGGCTATGGAGCGCCAAGAGCACAACGCTCGGGTAGGGTTTAGTACAGGCCTCATTTAATGCCTGTTCCCCGAGGTTTCCTGTGCAGCGCTTTGCGCATCCGGGAGGCGTCAGCGGCTGGCGATAAGAGGTCTGGAACAAAGCGCATTCTGCGACCGGCAGACCATGTCGCAGAGAACGCGTCCGTCTTTGTAATGCTGAAGACGAAAAGAGAGCGTGACAAGCCAAGGCTGGAATCCAGGGCGTGCTGGCGGCATCGCTCCCGTGCCATTGTTTACGTACAGTCGCCCTGTGCGCTCTCGTCGGTGCCTCGGGACTGCGATGACATTGCGTGCACAGTCGTGCCTGAATGTGACAAATGTCTTTCAGGCATGGGGTGAGCATCGCGTTTGTAGGGCAGAGGATTCTTCCGTACTTTACGGCAAACACCTATCAGTGCGCGTCGCGCGCGTGTGCGAGCGCGTATTTTAGCATTTGGAGTTAGCATTTGGAGCAGCATGGTCAGACGCAGATCTCGAGTTGTATGTAACCGTGTCTCCCCTTCTGTTGTGCAAAGGTTAGCCACAGTTCCGCGGAAACTTTTGTGAAACCCTTGGCACCGTATAGGTGCCTAAGATGGCTCGTAACGCCGCATGACCACACGCGGCGCGCTCGGCGCACTGCCGCAGTCGCTGGCGACGTGTAGGCTGAAAACGACTGCCATTATTCTTTATTTTCAGTTGCCAATGCTTTAGCCAGATAAATTGCATTGTATTCTTCTTATTCATAGTGTGTAAGTAAGGTACGCTGTTGGGCGAGTTGGTGAGACATTATGACGGAATACAATGCAAGGAACGGGACACAAGAGAGCAGACACAGAGGAGCGCTGACTATCAAGTTATCAGGGCCTCGCCCTGTTTTTTGCCGCAAGCGGCATGACACGCGTTTTGTTGCATGCAGCACGCATGTTGTTGGCCAAGTGCCGTTCTCGTGCGGCATCTCATGTGTTGGATAAAAGGGGCGATGCATGAATGTTCGCTTCAGAGAGCATGCTTCAGAAAGCACGCTCCAACAGCGACCTGGCGCTCCACTACAAAAGCTACGAAGGGTGTATAGCATTCTTTAATCGGTGCTGCATCATCAGGTATTACTCCAGTGCACGAACAAGGGAAATCTTTGAAGGCGGTGCCATCGCGCGTTGGAAGGCATCATGTGTTAACTCAGACTCGCTGCTCTGTCACGAGTTGGGTTATCTTAATTTATGAATGACCAACTGTGAGCACTTACTTTTGGGGATGTTATCGCTTTCCTTTTTATCGCTTCTGGATAAAGCCCTTCATACTTATTTATGCGCTCGCGCAATAAATGCATCCGGTTCATAATCAACGCTCGTGTGTGTCTGCTGCCTTGCGTCTCGTTTCTCGCCTTGTGTTCCTTCATAATAGTGTGTGGTGTGTGATATTTGAGGTTGAACGTCTAGAAGTAGCGCATGGGCTATGAGAGACGCCATAGTGGATGGCTCCGGACTAGGGGAGAGTGGGACAAAACGCAACAGACAATTGGAATTCGTGGCCTTCTTATTGCGTTCCATTGATATCAAGGAACGATTACTGCCAAATTACTTTCCGCTGTCGGGGCATCACGGCCGCCAAACGTCAAAAGGCCAGCTGAAGTGGAACACAGTAAAATTTATCAAAACTTGAAACTTCAAAATGTCGCATTTTGGTGACGTTTTGTTGGCATTTTGATGGGAGGGTGACAATGATAGCTAATAAATTTTTTAATAAAATTTATAATGAGTGTAGTTTGGCGTCAAGTGCCAAAGACAAGTTTGTCGCGGCAAGCAAAATAATCTGATAATCTTTTTCGAAACGAAGTAAAACTCTTATTTCCTAGACTGCAGGAATCTCCGAAGCCTTTCAGCATCGCCTTTGAGTGTTCGAACGTAGTTCAATCGATCTATTTTGCTGTGGCCAGCTAAGCCCTCGTCATTCGTTGCTTTTGATACATTATAAGGCGCAAGAAAAGAGGCAACGCTTGGCAGCGGTGTTACCGCTGTTTTAGATAGCCTTGGTAAATTAGGGACTCGTATAGGCAGTTTATGTCTTGAGTATTTTTTTAGCTCGGTCGTGCATGCGTTGTGCAAAGTTACGCTTTATCTTTCTCAAATCAGATCCTAAAGGACGAGGAGTCTCGTATTTCAGTGTTGCCCTCAATATTATGCCAGGAACGTTGCCAGCTTCCTAACGCTTACGAAATGCACCAGTCTTGAATTTAAGCTCTGATAACGTTTTTCCTTCCAAACGAGTGGAGAAAAATATCACATGCAGAACGCCCAAAAAAAAAGTAATATCTGCGTCGCTTATCTTCACTGACAAACTGTAAAACTCGCAAGACTAACTGTATCTATTGTGATAATAAATACTTTTTTTATTTATTTATTTATTTCCTCAAAGGTCTCGGTTGAGACATTACATGAGGGAGTGGACGGTATCTGGCAAACAATGGTAAAAAATGTTAAGATGAAAGGTTGGCGACGCTCCGCTTGAATTCTAGTGGGTTGATGATAATGGCAACTTCGGTGGGCAGGTCATTCCAGTCTCGTGCAGTACGCTGAAAAAATGACTGCTGAAATGTCACAGTATGGGCTTGTAGGGGATACACTGCGTTACTGTGGCTGAACCGGGCGATGCGGTGGGCTCTTTTTATGTAGGGTTTATCAAGAGGCAAAGAATGGAAAAATTTATGAAAAAGGTTAAGACGTGCTATCTTACGGCGCGAGGCTAGGGGGGGCAAGTTGATTCGAGCTTTTAGTGCTAAGATGCTTGAGTGGTAGGAATAATTTGATAGAATGAATCGTGTTGCGCGGTTCTGAACCAATTCGAGGGCGTTAGTAAGATTAACGTGGTGCGGATCAAAAATAGCGTTAGCATAATCAAGCTTGGGACGCACAAAGGTTTGAAAAGCAAGCTGTTTAATAGGGGGAGGAGCGAGTGAAAGGTTACGGCGTAAATAACCTAGAGCACAATTAGCAGAATTTATTATGTGATTAATATGACAGGTCCAAGTTAGGTCACGCGAGATATGCACACTAAGATATTTGAATGATTCAGATGTTCCAATCTGCAGGTTATTAATATTATAATTAGGCGCTACGTAATTACGACGACGGTGAATGGACATTAACACGGTTTTAGAAATATTTAATGACATGAGCCATGTTTTACACCAGTCCTGTATGCGAATAAGGTCAGTTTGTAATGCGAGATGGGCGGTGGAGTTAGTAATGCTTCGGTAAACGACACAGTCATCGGCAAAGAGTCGGATATGAAAAGAAATGTTACATGGTAGGTCATTAATATATATCAAGAAAAGGAGGGGCCCGAGTACCGTTCCTTGAGGTACCCCTGAGAGCACAGGTGTTAAGGATGAAGAGTGTGAATTGGCATATACGAACTGCTGACGGTTAGATAAAAACCCTCGAATCCAGTTCAGAACACATGGATGAATATTAAGGCGCGATAACTTTAGTAAGAGACGACCATGGGGAACCTTATCGAACGCTTTTTCGAAGTCTAAAAACACTGCATCAGTCGGGGTATTACGATCAAGGTTTAAATGTAAGTCGTGCAGGAAGAGTGCCAGTTGGGTGTCACAGGAATGATTCTTGCGAAAACCATGCTGGCTTGAGTGAAAAAAATGAACGGACGATAGGAAGGTAGCAATATGCGAGTATAAAACATGCTCCATTATTTTACAAGAAACGCTTGTTATGGAAATCGGGCGGTAGTTACTCGGCGATGATCGGCTTCCTTTCTTGAAGACTGGGATGACCTTGCCCACCTGCCAGTCACGTGGAATCGAACCGGTGTTCAGGGATTCCTGGAATATGAGCGATAAGAACAGGCTACACGTATGTTTAGTATTTTTTAGCACTTTGGCGTTGACACCGTCCACTCCAGTAGATGACGAGTTCTTCAGTGACTCAATTACCTTGACTATGCCGACGGGATGAAATGTGATATTTTGCATGAGCGGGTGCGTAAAATATGGTGGATCTGGAAGATTGTCAAGGGGTTCATTAGTAAAGACCGAACTGAATACTGTGTTAAGAACATCTGCAACCTCAGTGTCGGGAATAGGAGATCCAGAGCTACTGTTAAGTGAAATCTCATTACATTGATTAGGGCTAATGGTTTTCCAAAATCGTTTTGGGTTAGTCTGCAGCATAGATGGTAAAGTAGTAGAAAAAAACTTCCGTTTAGTCTGAGCGGTTAACTTGTCGTATTCTTTTGCGACAGCATGATACTTCTGCCATGTGGAAGAAGAGCTAAACAGCTTGGCCGACCGGAACAGGCGTTTTTTCTTATTATTGAGTTGTTTGAGTGATACATTAAACCATGGTGATGTTATTCTTTCTGATATAGTAATGGTTGGAATGTAAAGACTTATAAGCCGATGCATCTCTGTTTTGAAAAGTAACCAGTTTGACTCGAGAGAATGTAGTGGAAAGTTAACAGCGAAGGTGTCGAAGTAATCTGATAATTCACGGTTCATGCTGGCATAGTCTCCTTTATCATAAAGCGTAAGTGTTTTTTTATTTTTTTGTTTCTTTAGTACGTTGCAATAAAAAGAAGTATGTAGCGTCAAATGATCGCTGAGACCGCGCAACAAGGTGATAGGAGTAAAATTATCAGGATGCGTTGTTAATACGAGATCTAGAACGTTGGACGAGTGGTCAGTAACGCGTGTGGGATCAGTGACGAGTTGAGTTAAGCCAAAAGTCATACACGTGTTTAAGAAATCGCTAGCCGGGCTGCTTTTCGATAATGTAGCGGCGGGATTAGACCAATCTATTGTGGGAAAATTAAAATCACCGAAGAGAAGGATAGGGCTAAGTGGATATGTTTTAGTTAACACATTTAAGGCATCATGAAATAAGGGGGTGAAAGAACTGTCAGCATTAGGAGGGCGGTAACAAATACCAATGAGGATGGGCGGATGTGTAGTAGTGCATCGAAGCCAAATCATTTCCAGTTGTGAAGGGAGGTTAACAAATGAACAATGCAGATCCCGTTTAGTGGCGAGCAATACACCCCCACCGCGCGATTTATCGGGTCTATCCTTCCGGAATATCTCAAAATCTGGGAGAAATGGAAGAATCTCAGAATCGTGAACTGATGCGTTAAGCCATGTTTCAGTTAGTAGTAAGATATCGCATGAAGATGAACCTATTAAACTGCACAATGAATCGCGCTTGGGAACAACACTTCGAATGTTAACAAGCAGAAATGATAAAGGGTGACGATTCGGCGAACGGGGTTCACAATTTGGTTTTAATGGTGGCTACAAGCTGTCCTCAACGACATGGTTAGAAACATGGTCGAAATGGTACGTTTTTTCACTTGTGACAAGCTTTTCATTTCGCAACTTGTATTTCAGTTTTCGAGCCTTTCTAAATTCGATGAGGTGTTTCTGGGCAAGGCGCGTGCTGGGAGAAAGATCTTGAGCAACCGCATATCCTGTGTCTTTGAATTTCCGAGCGGAAGACAGGACTTGCTCTTTGTCTTTAAAGTGAGCAAATCTCACAATTATAGGTCTGCACCTACCAATTTGGAAAGTCCCAAGGCGATGTGCACGCTCAATGTCGCGTGGCTCTAACTGGATGTCTAAATACTGATTAATGTGTGCAATGATGATATTTTCAGAATCTGACCATGTTTCTTTATCTTTATCTTCAAGGCTGTAGAAAACAAGGTTGTTTCGTCTGGACCGATTTTCTGCATCATTTACCCGGGCAGACAGAGCATTTATCTGCGCCGTGTTCTCAGTGCTGATTCCATGCAGTTCTTTCAATTCAGTCTGCATGTCATCAATACCAACACATGCTGTCTCAATTTTATCTAGTCGCGCCTTAATCTCGCAAAACGTTTTATCATGATCAACTAGTTTCATTTCAATCGACTTTAGCTGCGCTAGCACTGCTGTCTGCCCAGTTTTAATTTCCTTCAAAGCATCAAGAATCTCTTTGTTAGGGCCGGGGTTAGATTCTATATCACCAGCTACCATAAGAAGTTTTAACAACATATGCGCACAGTCATACATGATGGACCGGAAACGCCGTGGGCTCGGCAGCACCAAGAGTGCACGGTAGCTACTTGGCTTAGCGTAAAGGCAATAAGGTTTCATTACCTGCACCAAGAAGCGTAGAACGTTAGCACGGGCCATCGCTGGCGTGCTGCCGAGCCCACTGAAGGGCGCGCCGCTCCGAGCTGCCTTTTTAGCACAAGTCCACGCATGCGCAGGATGTACAGGGGCGGTTCCGGCGTTCAGGCGGCTCAGGGAAAGCCATGATGCTTGAAGATATGGTCCGTGGCCGTGTAGAAATTGCGCGGACCGGGATGCGTTGTCGATGGGCTGGCCATTCGTAGCCGAGAAAGGCTCAACCGTGTGAAGTCCGGAAAGCAGGAGTGTTGCGTCTGGACTGAAGTTGACGACGGATGCTAGGCACGGGACCCGGGTGCTCGAACACTCCAGCAGCTGCGAGCTCGAGAGTCCGAGGAACTGCACCAAGAAGCGTAGAACATTAGCACGGGCCATCGCTGGCGTGCTGCCGAGCCCACTTTTTCTTTTTCACTGTTATTTATTTATTTTCTTCTTTTCCTTGCAAAATGAACAAAAAATTGAACTTTTACAGTGCTGTCATTGTTGCCAGGGGGGTTGGAGCTTTGTCAAGCTGCTATTGTGCAGCTTTTTCTTTTACCCTTTTCTTCGCCCTGTATATTTTATTTTGGTGAAAATAAAACAGAATTGATTGATTGATTGAAATTAGCAAACAGAGTTTCAAAGCGAAATATATAACACCGTCGCTTACATAGCCATTCTGCGCAGATGCATAGTGTTTGGAAAAAGAGCTGTGGAGAAATTTTCGTTTTCATGCAATAAGAAAAACCGGACCAAACACGGCTACTGCGTTTTTCCCAGAATACACGGTAAGCAACGACTTATCCGAGGCCAGGGCAAGTTTTTTGCACTACAGGAATGCGCAGCTTTTAGTCGTGGACAACAAGGCGCAAATTGTTTCAAAACATTTTTTAAAAAGTAAATTTAAGGGTAATCAAACCTTTTCACGATAACAAGCCAAAAAATACGGCGCTTTTAAGTCTCAATGTGATAACCGAGCCGCAGCTCAGTTGGGCAAGTAATTGTAATTTGTTGTGTGAAATGGGCGCTAAGAACTAGTTGTGTCCTGTTTCTTTATTGCCTGGAACAGGGTCTTGTGATTGCTGGAATGAGTGCTGATCACATTCATAGCCTGTACTAAATTTCAGTTTTTAAACATATACACGTGCTTCTTGTAGCTGTTGGTTTAACAGGATCTGACTCTAAATGGAGGCCAAAGTCTATGATTTAAACGTTGAATCGCTTGTGTGTCGCTTTGATATTAAAATCGCCAAGCAACAACTCAGGCTTGGTCATATGGGGTTGGAGGTACGTACTTTCGGATAGATGCGGAAACAGCGCTGAGAGGCACAGTGGTTAAAAAGAACGCTCAAGCATCCAAAAAGGACGCCAGTTGCGACCGCACACATTTAGCTGAAGCCTCTTTTGTCGTCAACTAATTCTGGTTCATGGGGGTTTAACGTCTCAAAGTGACTCAGGCTATGAGAGACGCTGTAGTGAAGGGCTCTGGAAATGTCGACCACCTGTGGTCTTTCAATATGCTATGAAATCGCACAGTACACGAGCCTCTAGAATTTCGCCTTCATCGAAATTCGATCACCGCGGTCGGGATTGAACCCGCGTCTTTCGGGTCAGCAGCCAAGCGCCATAACCACTCAGCCACCGTGGCGGCCCTCAACTAACTTTTTTGGCATTCATTGTTTTATCGCATGCCGGCAATACATGGCCACTCCAGAACAGTTGGTTGTTGGGTCGTTGCTGGATGCATACAAAGGTGTACGCAACTAATGTTCTCAGCATCACCCATAGCTCTGCGGTACGGCAGCTGGTGTGCTATCCGCGCACGCTACTCTGGTTTTCGGTTCGTTGGGATACCGCTGCGTCGCGCGTCAAATAGAATACAGTGCAGAGTACGAAGACCTAATGAATTTTAGAATATTATGCCAAACCCCCCCCCCCCCCCTCCCCCGCCGCGGTGGCTCAGTGGTTAGGGCGCTCGACTACTGATCCGGAGTTCCTGGGTTCCAACCCGACCGCGGCGGCTGCGTTTTTATGGAGGAAAAACGCTAAGGCGCCCGTGTGCTGTGCCATGTCAGTGCACGTTGAAGATCCCCAGGTGGTAGAAATTATTTCGGAGCCCTCCACTACGGCACCTATTCTTCCTTTCTTCTTTCACCCCCTCCTTTATCCCTTCCCTTACGGCGCGGTTCAGGTGTCCAAGGATATATGAGACAGATACTGCGCCATTTCCTTTCCCCCCAAAACCAGTTATTATTATTATTATTATTATTATTATTATTATTATTATTATTATTATTATTATTATTATTATTATTATTATTATTATTATTATTATTATTATTCCGAAACCCAAAGCACCTTTCTCATAAAATTAGATGCTATAAACGTCGAGCCTCTAAACAAATCAACATGAAAACACTGGCAAAGAGGCCGGAATTACAAAGCGACAAATGTTTTATTTGAGAAGAAACTTGTCGAAAACAGAAATTGAACAAGGCGCGAGTGACAATTTGGGCGAGAAAATTAGACATAATAATTACCTGGTGAAGCTGACAGGAGGCGAGAGGTCAGGGGAATAAGTGATAGCAAAAATCACAGATCGTAAGGCTTGAAACCTGAGGAAGCACCCTGGGAATTCCACTCCCTTGTTTACTTTGTGCGTCAAGAAACCACCGGTCTGCCCTCTCTCTACCATGGTAGAGAAGGACGTGAACTCTGTAGAATAAAGTTTCTGAATGCATTCAGTGGTCTATAGTGTGCGGGTTGGTAGGAATAACGGTCTAAAAAGTTCAAGCAAGAAGCAGAACAGTAACAACATGTTTATATCCGGAATGAAAGAAGTTTTTTTTTGACGTGTAGAGATCCTTTAAAAGCGACATGATTAGTCGGTAGCTTCTCCAAACTGTTTACTTCTACAGCGAATAAGTTTAAATCATCCCACATATAGTGAAGACTGAATTGTCTCTGACTGTGAATCGAATGAAACAGTAAAACAAAAGCGCCTTTTGAAACTGATGTGCACCGGGCGGCTCGTAGAGAACACGTTAATTAATGTTGAGTCGCCGAATTAATTGCTTCACATCAAACACGACGGCCGTCGTAACGAAGAGATTAGTTGTTGGCAGGTTTCTTTAGTTCTTCATTTGAATGTATAAATATGTAATATACGAAAAATATGCTGCAAAGAGAGGTACCAGTGTGCGAGTTTGAAAGTTTTGAAAGTCACGATGGGACAAGAGTATAGGTTAATACAGCTGGAAATCAAAGTACATATTTTTACGCACATAGAGATTCGGTTCTCAAGTCGCTGGCAATTAAACCCCGTAAACATGCGGGCCATCTTTCCTGCCCTAAGCCGTTGTTATCTGGTTCCTCGGAGGGACGCCAAATCTGGGATGCGGAAACGGCGACTTAAGTGGGTCCGCACGCAACACTAACGAGGGCCTGATTTGCAGCATGCTTTGGCTGTCTGCGGGCTTGTGATCCCTAATGATCACTTCCTAGGCGGGAGCAATTTGGAGAAAATGGAAAAGGGGGCAGGAAAAATGGGGATGACTTGAGTAATTGGCTGCCGGTCATACATAGAACGCGAACCATACAGTACTCACAGTATAATTAATGGAGTCGAATTAGGTTTTTTTTTATTAAAGTGAACGCCAGTATGCATGCATTTTCGCGTAAAGAAATAAACGAAGTTAACCGAGCCACTGATTTCAGGTTTATTTAGTCATGCACATATATCATGCGTGTTTTTATCTATCATCCATTTCGCTCATGAATCACCAAATGGCTTCTTCCACTGTTTCGCGCTGGATGCGACAGCCTGAAAATAAATCACAGAGACACCTAATTACATTATCTGTTGACAATGCTATTTAGCATTACAGGCTGGTTTGCGTTTACATCGAATTTTGTGTGATTTTTTCGTGGTTGTGCTAGTGGACCCCTACACGCCTGTTGGCACAGAACCACACATCTCTTCTTACCCAGATGTTTCCGCGAAGGTACTAAGAGGTGATAACATGCACGCAATGAAAATACATCGAAACCTATAGTTGTCACTTCCGCTTTGGTGACGTCACTTCTGCTCCTGGGAATTTTCTGACTGACGCCAAAACTTTTTCCGATGAAGCTTCTAACGCTATCGCAACGAAATGGCTCACTGTGGCTGTTTGGTAGCTTCTGTTATTGTGGAACTAGCTTAAAATGAACACCGCCTTAGGGCAACCACAATGAGCGCTCGTGAAAGCACACTGATGATTTAGCGGTTGCAGCGCACTAATAAGAATTCTGGTAAGTCTTTGACTCAAAAGTCATAAGTAAAGACCACCCAGAAATATCTTTTGATGTAGTTGCGCTAGGAGAGGACGAACTCACAGATCTTAAAACCACGCACCTGAGCATTGTAGCTTTCAGCTTACTGCTTGCTGGATGTGCCGCTATGTTTCGCTAGTGGCTTTGGGCATATGCACCAAAAGATAGCATCATCACACGCTGTGTTAAGCGGAGGACCGCACGCGAAAATACTCCTTTGTAAACGTTGCGTCGTTCACTTAAGAATATTAACGAAAATCTGCGGGTAACGCCACACACAACATCTACAAAAACTCAAAGCATACCGCATACAGTGAAAGCGACGAACGCTTCGGTTCTTCCTTATCTTGGAGCACCCAAATCGTAGCAGTCACGAGATAACCGCTGAACTTTCAATTGTATGCCCAACTAGTCTAAGTGTTCGCGTTTCTGTGAGTAGGCAAATGAGATGGCGCCAGAGATGCAACAAATCGTTAACAAATATGAAAAGAGAGTAAGCAGTCTAGCTTGAAAGCAGTCAACACGTTTTTTTTATTTTATTTCGAAAACAACATTTTGTACAATATAGTGTGAACTATGATATTGGACTCATAGCCAGGGGATAGGTTTAAGCAGCCGCTTAAAGGACCCCTTGTCGCAAAGAGAAGAATACAAGAATTAATTTGGCACTTACTGTTTACTATTTCGTAAAGCGCCATCCGTTTGTCACAGTATCCCCTGACACTGCGACAAAGTACCCGCTTGAGTTCATGGGCCGCCTGTCTTTACGCCACTGTCAATCTCTTCTCAAAGGCTGTGATCATGCACGCTGCGTTTAATCTTACGCGCAATCTGTTCTAGCCAGGGATAAAAATAGAAATTTCTACTCCGCGTGCACAGAGCCGAGGATGGAGGAGGAGGAGAGACTTTAATGAATAGAGGAGAGGTCTGCCTGAGTATGGAGCCACTTCAATGTTGTAAACACTAATCGCAGCGA
Organism: Amblyomma americanum; assembly: GCF_052857255.1. NCBI lineage: Eukaryota > Metazoa > Arthropoda > Arachnida > Ixodida > Ixodidae > Amblyomma > Amblyomma americanum. The sequence continues at coordinate 204,129,671 of NC_135499.1, forward strand.
AATGAATGTCGACCTCGTTCATCAGACTTGTTCCGTGGTGCTATAAAGCGCGCAGCCACTGATGAGGACCATTCACGGCGCATTAACGCCACACACGAAGAGACTCGGTTACGACGCGGACAGAAGGCGCATTAACGATGCCAAGCGCTAACCGAGCGTAAGCACCGGGCACAGGCGAAGTGGATTAACAACTCTGGTTTATTGAGCCGAAGGCAGCCTGGAAAACTGCTGCGCAGATTGAAGGCCTTGATATTCACTTCTTTCAGTCGGAATGCCTCTGTTATGTGCGTGTAATGCTTACGCCTTCTCTGACTGCAGCACTATACTCCGTTTCATACTTAGCTGTCTACGCAGCCAAGGCTACGGTGCCTGTTTGCGATCCTCGTCCGCATCATAATATAGTGCGTCAAAAATAAAAATAGAAATGAATTGACAAGCAAAGTGAACAGTAGTTGATATTATAGTAGACCGATAGAAGTGTTTTATTTTGCAAATAGATTGATTTTTCTTTTATGTTTTCCAGAACCGAGTGACGCAGATTTTTCGTTTTCTCAGGCGCCGGCTGTATCAGGTTTTCGCAGCTGAGCCGGCAGGTCTGTTTGTGAAAATGGCGTCGCTGTCACCTGCTCGCTTGTTTTCTTCCCCCGCTTCGACTTCGAAAACATCTCCTGTTCGCCTCTTTTCCAAGGTGAAGTCTCCAAAGTTTTCTAAAGACTGCAAGGCGGTGATAGTTAATGTCTACGCAAGCATAAGGAAGCTCCACCCCGAGAAGACTGTGCGTGACGTTCTCGCAGTTGTGGGCGAGATGACCGGAGTGAGCCCTCGGACAGTTGTGAGGTTTAAGAAAGAAGGTCTTTCTGGCGGAGTAAAATAATTGAAGCCACACTGAATTCTATCACCCCACAATTAATGATTCATTGTGTGCAGCATGCGAAAAAATCCGTGAACATCGAAAAACAGCGCCTCTCAGCACGTCCGTTGCCAACACTCACTTCACTTTCGTTTCCCTGCGGAAAAAGTTAACAGCACGCTTCTTATTAAAGAAGTCATTTCATTTTGATAACAAAAAAGGCCACTTATATATGGCTCGCATTTAGACTTTCTATCTAGAGATTCGCCGAAAAAAGATAAAAAAAGAACAAACCTACGCTGAGGATCGAACCTGGGCCCCCTCACAAAATGAACAAACATGCCCGCGCTTCGTACCACTCAGCCACGACGCGAGGCGGAGTGACACATTTTGTTAGTTTTTTTTTGACGGACTACTTCCGTACCTTTGGCTGTGTAGACAGCTATGTATGAAACGGAGTTTAGGATCTAAAAAGTGCGCATTACAGAGCCGCAGTTTTGTTTCAGCTGTTTCTTCTGGCATAGCCACAAACGCAAAAGGCAGACATGAGCTAACCACTGAGTTTTACAACAACAACAACAACAACAACAACAACAACAACAACAACAACAACAACAACAACAACAACAACAACAACAACAACAACAACAACAACAACAACAACAAAAATAAACGGCTTCCAGGAACACTCTACAAGTTAAAGGGATACGAAGGAAAGGCGATTAAAACCCAGACACAAATTTCTCCTCGAAAGCCAATACTTCATTCATACGTGAAATGGGCCGCTTACTTGCGCGCGCCTGCCTTTTTTCTGCATAATAGTGATTCTCACTTTTCTTTTTGTTATCTTTCCCTGTGAAAATGAATCTTGCGCAATGAAAAAGTGCAGTACAGCAGTGGCTTTTGCAGAATACTGCCTTGTGTCTTCCGTGCTTAATTTTTTCCACATAGTCTGTGCTTTATAACCCTGTTATTAAGACATGTAGAGTGTCTGGCCATTATGTTTGCAAGCGCAGCTATTGGGAGCCACAGCGTTTAAAGCTTTTTTTTTCAAGGTCATTCACAAGTCTTTAGTGCTCGACTTTTCTCTTCGAGACTTGCAAGCTCAGCCACACCCGTAAATAGTAACCTGACGATGGTACGTTATATATTCTTGCACACTGGGGTAAAATTATCATTACCTATATGCGCACGTAGTCATCTATGCTTCGGTGCCACAAGCGAGAGAAAGTCGTGTAATATATGCTCCAATCGTAGTTGGAGCAATTTTGGGAATTAAGTTTGCTCTAGAGAACATGCACAAAAAGGTTAAACGCGGGTCAGTGCACTTGTCCTGTGTTCATCCCGTGTTCGTCTTATGCACCTCTTGTGGGAGACATTGAATTGCAATTCCTTTTCATGAACAACAACAAGTAGTGCCAAACAGTGAGAATAAGAAACAGAATTTCATTTGCCTAAGCGTGCACACCAGAAGAAATGTGGCAGTGAAAAAAAACGAAAAAAAAAAGGATACATCAAGGTCGTTGAGCTTTTCGAGTTGTAATCTGGGCTTCCTCGTCGATGCGAGTTTCTTCAAACTACAAATATTGGACTCCTTATTATATAACACCAGGTTGTGGAAGGATCCACCAGACATAAATTTAGAACCGGGCTTCGACCGCTTGAGCGAACGTTTACTAGACAGGATCCACTGATGTCTATAAAAAGAAGGGATCGTCCCACGTCTCAGCATGTGTTCCTCTGGGGATGGTTGGGTTCCTGCGGATGTTCGCCTGTGTCAATGGCAAACAGGAAGGTGAACCCCAGCATGTGGAGTCCAGAAAAGCTGACCACATGCCAGACAGAATGCAAAGAAAAAGGAAGGGGAAAAAATTTCTTTCCTTTCAAAGCTCACAGAGTGCTGGGATTTGAAGGCGCGGGCTCCTTTCCCATGCCATGCACCCTAAAAAGCCGAGCACCAGGCCAGGGAATAGCTTGTACCCCTTACAGCACGACCGGTGGGTAACCGGTGGCAGTGGGAGTCGAACCCACACCCTCGCGAAGCTGAGGCGGGTGCACCATCACGAGGCCATGGACGGAATTGACATTTTCACGCCACGTTTTGAGTTTTATTGAGGGTATTTGCGAGGGAATGTATTTTCCGCAGAGCATTAGTGAGGCATGTCGGATGAACAGCTTGCAGAGCACGCACGTCGCGTACAACGCTTGTGCAAGATTTGAGTGCAGGCAAGACTTGAAGTGTCGTTTCTTGTTGCTTTTATTTATTTCATTTATTTCAGTATACTGCAAGCCAGAGTTGGCCCAAGCAGGAGGGGCATACAACTAAAAAAATTTCTAAAAAAGCACCAGCTACAAAACCGCGAGTCAGTAAACAGGACACAAAACCAGAGTCATCAAACAAGATACTGGGAGCCATACAATAAGTTCTTGAGCTCCTTCTCAAAATTCCTAGACTTACATAGACCCGAAGGAAGGCCATTCCACTCCGCGACAGTGTTCGGAAAAAAACTGTTCTTAAACCCACTAGTTCGCGCGAAAATTGGTGCTAATGACTGCTCATGTACATGACGTGTTCTCCTAGTGCTCGCCAGCTTCACACAATCAGGAAGATCTGCCTTCAGATTTCCAGACATGTAATTATGAAGCAGTACTAGACGGGTAACTTTTCTTCTTATTGCCAAGAACTGTAAATTACTCTTTCTAATTAATGCAGTTGGAGAGTCTATCCTTCTATATTTCCCATAAATAAAACGAACTGCTTTTCGCTGAACACGCTCCAGTTGAGCAATGTCTTTCTTGTTATGCGGGTCCCACACTGCTGCCGCATATTCAAGTCGGGACCTAACACAAGCCTTGTATGCAGTGATTCTGGTGCTCACGGTAGAGTTTCTGAGTTTTCTTTTAATAAACCATAATTTCTTTACTGCTGATGAGCAGATGTCAGCGATATGAGTGGACCAAGTAAGTTTGTTCGTGAGGGTTACTCCGAGGTACTTATAGCTTTCTACTTCTAAAATGGGATGATTGTGAAGTATATAACTGTGAAATCTGGGCGCTTTTTTCCTTGTGATTCTTAATAGTACGGTTTTGTTTAGGTTAATATCCATGCCCCAGCGCTCACACCAGTCCGCAATTGCTAATACAGTTTTTTGAAGTGACAAGTGGTCAGAATCACCTACTACCTCTTTAAAAACTATACAATCATCGGCAAACAGCCTCACCTCTACATCCTTTTCAACAATATCCACTAGGTCATTTACATAGATTAAAAATAACAGGGGTCCCAAGACACTGCCTTGAGGAACCCCTGAAGTCACATGCAGCATGTCAGAACAAGAGTCCTGGATTGCTACAAATTGCTGCCTATCTGTAAGATAGGCATGCACCCACTGAATTATAAAAGAGGGAAGTCCAATCGATTCAAGTTTAAACAATAATTTTCCGTGAGGCACCTTGTCAAATGCTTTACTAAAGTAAAAAAATAAGACGTCTGTTTGTCCGGAAGCATCCAGCACTCTTGAAAATTCATGCACTACAGATAAAAGTTGGATAACAGTAGACATACCTTTCCTAAAACCATGTTGGTAAGCTGTTAAAATATTACGGTCCTCTAAAAATTTTACAATATAACAAAAAATAGCATGCTCTAACAACTTACAGCAATTATTCGTCAAAGAAACAGGGCGATAATTGGTAACTAGTTGGCAGTCACCTTTCTTAAGAATAGGGACAACTCGAGCCTTACGCCAATCAGACGGTATAACACCTGTTGTCAAAGACAAGTTAAACATATCAGTTAAGTATTGAGATATTTGTTCCGCGTAGCGTTTAAGAAATGAATTCGGAACACCATCGGGTCCGGAAGATTTTTGTGTGTTAAGTTTAAGTAACATTGCTAAAACTCCTTCGCGACTAATTATCAGTTCGTTACTACAAACAGAAGAATAATCATTACTACAAACACACTGAGGTTTAAAATCATCTAGCTTCGTGAAAACACTCTGGAAGTAATTGTGAAAATGCGTTGCAATCTCATTAGCGTCTGTTATAGTCACCTCGTGGTGACTATAACATCAGATATGGAAAAGCTAGAAACGTAAGATTTAACACGGTAGATGTATCATGAAAATAGTTCGGGCATTGTGATTCCGTAGCAGTGAAGAAGCCTGACTTTTGAAACAAGAAACTAAATAACGTCACAGCACCGAGATCATATGATCGCCATCCTGCGAAAGAGAAAGCAGCATTGGCGTTTCAGTCTACTGCCTAAATATGCGCCTAGGCCATGTGGCTAGACGCAGTAGAATTGCCATGTCAGTCGACTGCCTAAATATGTGCCTATACCATGCGGCTGTTTACTTACATCCTTATGTTTATTTTTGGTATGCCTACTTTTCTATTTAATTATACATACAGCAGCACTAAAACAGAGAAAGACGAATGGGCACGAATAAGACAGCTTACAGTGCACCGAACTAAGTCGGCCCTCTCTGTTCGGAAAGGGCGGCAGAGGGTGTGGGCGACTGAGCTTTATCTATGCTGAACTAAACAAATCTAACCTCATATTCAGAAATTCTGGACAAAAGCATTCTTCAACGGGAAATATTTTATGAACGCAATTTTTTCGTATAATGTAATATTTCACCAAAAAATAATATATCCGAAGATTTTCCGGTAGGCTTGCAATTTTTTTATTAACATTTTAGCTGTGGTCAGAAGCGCTTCCCATTAGTTTTCTATGACAGTCTTAACTACTCTATGCAGGCGATGTAAAAAATTTAGAAGGAAGATTTTTCAACGTATCAGAAGAATGGTCCTCTGCCTTCAATATTTCCATAAACATACATTACAATATTGAAATTAAAAAAAAATTGTACAAGAATGCTGGATATGGTTTGCGTCGTAACAAGTGAGCATGTCTCCACAAAAATTACACAGAGGCCCCCCATATGAATGCCTTAGACGTCCGAAAGCTGGGGCTGGTTGAGACATATGATGATTCCTGATGTCGCTAGCAAAAAGCACGGACAAGAAATGGAGGCACACTAACGAAAGTTATCGAATATGGGCATGGGGCCTTGATGCATGCCTGTAACGATGCCTGTCGTGCGAGCATCGAGTTCATGGCCTGAACAGATTTCCCTCGGAGACGACCTTTGACATTACTTCAAACCAATATTCCTTTATCGCGTCAACCAGAAGCCTGTGGAGAGAGCGGAAACAGAGCCATATCTCCGCACCGGAAATGAGTCGATCAGAGCTCTGTCTTTCCTTCTACTTCCATAACTGCAATTGGTTGTGCCGGCTCGTTCCCCTTGCTGGGGCGTCAATGACGACAAGCTGCACGCCTGAAAAATGTTGCGCATGTGATCAGTAGTTTTCGCAATATTCGCAGCCGTCGGGAAAAGCAGCCCCATCAGCTTCTTTGCTTTTCATTGGTCACCTCCTGAAATGCTATGGAATAGGACAAATGGAGACCCTCTTTAAAGGCAAAAGATCATGCCTGCTGACTGAAAGACGCAAGCAAAAATAACTATCGATCATTGCCTACACAAGATATTCCGCGCTATTCATGCTTCTTGAGCAATTGCCCGGTCTTCGGGTATTTTTCACCTTTTTACTTACTACATGACACGTAGACCCTGCAGAAATGTCCCCAGGGTCTTGGAGCTGAATTCTAGAACAGCATCGCTTTCGAAAACATGTAATGCCTTTATCCATCTATTTCGGCCAAAGAAGGGTTGCAGCTTCGAATGGTTTAGGATGAAAGCAAACGTTGGGACTTAGATATAAGGAAGTTATCAAAGGCAAGGTAGAAGATTAGTGAGCCTTGCTGACGTCTTCGCTGGTATCCGGATTCATGATAGGGGAGATCTTGGTCCTTCATTACCGTACTAAGCCCTCTCTACAATGGTTCACACTTATGAACAAATTCTTCTCTTGACAAATATCAATTAAGGAAAAAAGACAGAGAATGCGAAAAAATAATGCGCCAAAGTACAGCACCCAGAAGGAGGAAGAACGGGACGTGAGCTTCTGTTTGCTTTCCGTCGGCATGCTATAGTTTGTTGCACTTACCTTCTCAAGCTATGCACCAATTCGCTGAGCACCGTGCTTCAGTGAAATAATGTACAAATAAAACTGCAAGGGGTACGGTGAAGCTCTATGAGAAAGTGCTCGCAAATGGATATTTGCTCTTTCTTTGAGAAGCCATTGATAAGAACTTACGGCGCCCTGCAGGACCGTAAACAATAGAAGAAAATTTCACTCAAAGTAATATATATATATATATATATATATATATATATATATATATATATATATATATATATATATATATATATATATATATATATATATATATATATATATATATATATATATATATATATATATATTGTTACGGTGTGGGATGCCACGGGGTGGCCACGGGCCCGCCCAGAGAAATATAGCAGCAGTACGGAGGAGAGCCGGCGAAGCACCACCGGCGGCGGCCAAGCTTTCTCGTTCTATCTCCCTCGTGCTAGAGCCGCGCGCTCGCTCTCCGCCTCTTCTTTTATTCCCGTACCACCTTTCCACCGGGGGGGGGGGGGGGGGGGGGGGGCGTTCTGCCATAGACGACTGAGAACGGCGTCACATGCGTTGTTTCTTGCGCTGCAGTGTTGACTGCAAAAGCTGCAGCAGAAACAAAACGATCCCAGTTTGTGTGGGACGGAGCGACGTAGGATGCGAGTATATCCGTGAGGGTACGGTTAACACGCTCCACGAGGCCATTGCACTGCGGATGATTGACGGATGTAGTGGAATGCGCAATGCCGAAGGAGCGGAGGGCTCGCTCGAATTCATGGGACATAAAGCAGCTCCCACGGTCCGTGATGAGGCGCCGGGGAACACCGTGCCGAAGAACGAGATGCTGTTCCACAAACGCGACGGCATGAGCGGACGACGTGTCTGGAACGGGCAGTGCTTCGACCCACTTGGAGAAGTAGTCGATCGCAACCAGAACATACCGGTTGCCGGCACGCGTCTTCGGAAACGGGCCCAAATGATCCAGTCCAACCAGCTCGAAAGGTGAACTTGGTGGCGAAAAAGCCTGCGGGGGTGGCTTGGTTACACCTGTGGACGGTTTTCTGTACTGGCATGTCTGGCAGGACGCCACGTGTTCCTTGACATCTCTGGACATATTAGGCCACCAAAACCGCTCCGACACTCGTGCGTAGGTCTTGCCGCGACCAAGGTGACCAGCCGTGGGAGCGTCGTGTAAGCCGCGCAAGATTTGCGACCGCAGTGTTGCTGGCACAACTGGCAACCAGACGGGTGGTCGACCACGGAGCCGCTTCACATGACACAAGAGGTCGTCCTTCATTCGATAGACCCGGCGTAGTTGGCGGAGGCCTGCGCCGGCGGCGGTGCCAAGGGAGTGGATTATGGCAGCAATGGCGGGATCTTGCGTTTGTGCAGTCCTCAGGTCCGTCAAAGCCGTCACGGAACAAGGGTGGCGAGAAAGGAAATCGGCATCTTGATGGGCAGAGCCGCGCCGATGAACTATTGTGAAATTGTACTCTTGAAGTTGCAGGGACCAGCGTGCAATCTTGGCATTCAAATGTTTGGCGGACTGCAGCCAAGTGAGAGCGCTATTGTCCGTGACTATGGTGAAGTGACGGCCGTACAGGTAGGGACGGAACTTCTCGACGGCCCAGACAACGGCGAGGCACTCGAGTTCTGAAGAGTGGCGGCGGCGCTCAACGTCGGAAAGCTGGCGGCTGGCATAAGCTAGGACTTTGTGGTCACCAGACTCGTCTTCTTGCAGGAGGACAGCGCCGAGCCCATCTTGGCAGGCATCCGTGTGGAGGACGATGGGGGCCGATTCGTCGTAATGGGCCAATGTAGGAGGCTCGAGGAGGGCGTGCTTAACGTCAAGAAACGCGAGCTGTTGGGCCTGCGTCCAACTCCACGGTGCATTCTTCTTCAGCAGGGCGGTCAATGGAGCGCTGCGCTTGGCAAAGTCCGGAATGAAACGACGGAAATACGAAGCAAATCCAAGGAAACTTTTGAGCTCCTTGGCGGTGGTGGGAGCTTCGTAAGCTGTAAGCGCTTTTAGCTTTTCAGGGTCGGGACGGATGCCATGCCGGCTCACAACGTGACCCAAGTACGTCACCTCCGCGAAACCGAAGAAACATTTTTTTTGGTTTTAAGCGAAGCCCAGCAGAGGTAAGGGCTTCGAGGACGAGTTTGAGGCGTCTCTGGTGTTCTTCAAATGTAGCCGCGTAGACAATTACGTCATCCAGGTAGACCAATGCCATAGTCCACTTCAAATGGCCTAAGACTCGGTCCATGAGACGCTGGAAGGTGGCTGGAGCGTTCGAGAGACCGAAGGGCATACGGTTGAACTGGTAAAGGCCGTCGGGAGTCACGAAAGCCGTCTTTTCCGCATCATCGGGGTGAACAGGCACCTGCCAGTAGCCCGAGAGCAGATCGAGCGTGGAAAAATAACGAGCCCCCTTCAGGCGGTCAAGCGCATCGTCGAGGCGAGGCAGCGGGTACACGTCGCAATTAGTAATAGCATTTAGCTTCCGATAGTCAACGCAGAAGCGGAGTGTTCCATCCTTCTTGCGCACAAGGACGACAGGGGAGGACCAAGGGCTACAAGAAGGGGCAATGATTCCCTGGTCAAGCATGTCGCACACGTGCTGCTGGATGACTCTCCGTTCGGCTGGCGCTACACGGCGAGGTTGGTGATGAACGGGCCCGCGGTTTTCGGTGTTGATCCGGTGTTGAGCCCAGGAAGTGCACCCGAGTTCACCGGCGCTGAGAGCAAGGCAACTGCGATGCTCGAGCAGCAAGGTCTTCAGAGAGGCGAGCTCCGCGCAGGTCAGGCTGGGTCCAAAGTTAAATTCTTCCCATGATAGGATCGCCGGCGCTGGAGGGTGACGAGGCGGGGCTTCAGGTTGCAGAGACGCCACTGGTGACCCGGGGTCCAAAACTGAGGCTGTACCCAATTGCGTGCCGGGAGTCAGCGCGAGAGGTACGCTGCTGATGTTGAGTATAAATACGTGGGCCTCTCCTTTGAGCACAGGCAGAAGGCTTCGAGGGGAGGTCATCTGACGGGCTGGAGCTGAACACCGGATGGGTTCGAACAGCACGTCTGCTGTGACCGGACTGTCAAGCTTGGCATACACCCACGTTGCCGCACCCGGTGGCAGGGTCGCGGCGGACGCCACAGTCACGGTAGTGACGTCGAACGGCTTGACTCGACACGGCCACTTCGTCGCGAGGTCACGCAGAGATGCTGAGGCACGCTTGGTCGCCGACACCAGGGGCTGCCACAGGGCGACACCGAGGCTGGAACCCCGGCTAAGCCAGCCCGGCCCACAGAGAGTTCGGCTCGCCCGTGGTTTGGTTCTAGTAAAATTAAGGACGACTCCGGCTTGCTGGCACCACCCGCACCCGAGGACCACTGGCCAAATAGGGCTGTCTGCGACAACAAACTCGGTGGAGATGGTATTTCCGAGTGCTGTCAGGTTGACGACGACACGTCCGACTTGCTCCACAGGGGTGCCGTTAAAAGCTAAGAGCCGGGTTTTGGCGGCTGGCAGAAGCAGGTGGGGCGCGTTAGCAACAAACGATTTGTGCAGTACATTGACAGCCGCTCCAGTGTCAACCAAGGCCTTTACGTGCCGGTCAAGCAGGGCGACGTCGACGAGCACGTAAGGAGCATCAGTGGTAATCGGAGCCGACGAAAGGAGGGGACGCGGAGAACGAAGGAGTGTGGGGACGGACTTTCGGAGTTCCGCCAAATCGTTTCCCGACGTTGGAGGGCCGGCACAGTCCCTCGCGTAGTGCCCCCGCAGGCCGCAGCGGAAGCAGGTCATGCGGACGTCGTTACGCAGGCGTCGGATAGAGGCCGCAGTTGGGGCTGCGGACCAAGGAGCCTGCACCCGGACGCTGCGCTCGGCAGACGGTGGCGACCCCCGCGTGGCCAGCAAAGTCAATTCCGCCTCGATGGCGAGCGCCATGGCGGCGCGGACGGAATCAGGACGGCCAGAGCGGACCAAGCGCTGCACCTCGGGGAGTCGGATGGCGTCGACAAACGCCTCGGTGCCGACCAGGGCCACGGCGTTCTGAGGCGCTCCCGGCAGCGACTGCAGAGCCAGGCGCTCAATGGCGGCGGCGAGGTCCTGGTACGTCTCCCCGGGCTCTTGACGGCGGGCTCGCAGGCGGTGGTACTGCACACGGGGTTGACCTGAGGCACCATAGTGGTCGGCGAGGAGGCCCGCCAGAACAGTGTAAGAGCCCAGCTGGTCGGGCGGCACGTTCTGCAGCAGCTCGGTGGCGCGGCCCCTCAGTTTTGCAACGAGCATCCATGCCTTCATTTGCTCGTCCCAGCCTCTCGCCGCCGCAATACCGTCCAGCTGGATGCGGTAAGCATCCCACGAGATGGTGCCGTCAAATGTGGGCAATTCCACAACGTCCAACGAACACTGCGGCGAGGACGCACCCGCGCCGAGCACGCCATTGGCGGCCACGACCGCAGGCCCAGCGACGGCAGAGCCGTAAACAGCGGCGGCGGGGACGCCCAAAGGCACCTGACCTGTGCTCGGCTCGGCTGGCACCAGGCGACGGAGTTCGCGCCGGAGAGCTTCCATCTCCCCAGCCTGGGCAGTCAGACGGGCCTCCCATGCGTCCATCCGTTGGGTGACTGTATCCAGGAGGCGCTCAACACCGGCGTCCGGCTGCTGCGAAGAGCCGAGCCTCTCCGAGCGCCTAGGTCTAGCGGCGCCGGCCGCCGCGTCGTCGGCGCTATCGGCTGGTGGTGGACTCCTGTCGTCTGGCACGTCGGGTGCTTGATTCTGGGAGCGGGTGAGCGGCATGATACGGGAATAAAAGAAGAGGCGGAGAGCGAGCGCGAGCGGCGAGCGCGCGGCTCTAGCACGAGGGAGATAGAACGAGAAAGCTTGGCCGCCGCCGGTGGTGCTTCGCCGGCTCTCCTCTGTACTGCTGCTATATTTCTCTGGGCGGGCCCGTGGCCACCCCGTGGCATCCCACACCGTAACAATATATATATATATATATATATATATATATATATATATATATATATATATATATATATATATATATATATATATATATATATAAATATATATATATATATATATATATATATATATATTTATGAAGGGAGCGAACAGTCACCGAAACCAAGGTGCATAGGGTGTGGGAAGCCTGCTAGATTCCCGCCGTGGCGTCTGCGCGGCATCCCGCGTCGCCCTCTTTCCCTTTCTCCCGCCTCGGGCGGCGGAGAGACGGCTGGTGGCTAATCGCTGTCATTCGGCCGCAGCTCCGCCCCCGGCTTCCCAAGGGCCTTTGCCATTGGTGACTTTTGGCGGGAATTCGGGACCCATTTGGGGTGGTCGCGCGACCTTCCGAGCGGGGCCCAGAGAGAGAGAGAGACCCCTCCGAGACAGCGTAAGGTGCGTACGTTACTGTTCGTCCGGGGCCGGCCTCTGCCGTTCGGACCAGTTCATACTCGAGCTCGCCAGCGTGGGTTCTCGATCCGCCGCGGCTCGAGCCTGTCCAGGGGTCCAACGACCTCTGACAGGCGCACCTTGCGTTGACTGCCCACTCTCTCTCGCAAACGGCCCAACGGCCGACACGAGAGAGATCACAGCACTGCCGCGGGACAATCTCCTGCAGCGGCGTGCTAGCGGCGCGCATTTCTCTTGTTGCCCCGAGCGCGCACCGGAGCCTTGCTCTGAGCGCGCCCCGGGACGGGGTGACTGTTGAGTGTGTGTATGTACCGCTGGAGGACGGCGTCAATAAACGTCTCCTTTGTGAACTTGGAGGCCTGTTTCTTGCGGCGAGCCGCTCTCCTCTCTTCAGAGGTTGAACGCCGCCGCAGCGGTGCCCCAGGGTGCGTGTGGTGACGGCTGATCGGGGCCCTTGGCTCGCGCGAAGCTCGAACCCGCGGTGGGTAGTGGCCTGTGCCTACTGAGAAACCCACAACTGGCGCCCAACGTGCTAAGTCACTGGCTCTTAGCCTTTGATAGCACATTTGCCGAGCAGGTCGCCTTGACGATCACGCTTGCGCACCATGTCTGCCACCCCCATCGGGGCACTCGGCAGCTACGTGTCGGCTCCCTTAGGAGTCGTAGCGTCCTTTGATCCGTTGGCGGCTGTTTCTTCAAATAGCCAAACACCATTGTTGGCCGCGGCCCCCATTGGGGCATACGGCGGTACAACCCCCAACGTCGATCACGCAGCTCCCATTGGAGCTGTATCGGGAGCACCCTGCGGTGCACCCGTCAATGACATGCCTCCGCTGTGCGTGCTTTGCGCCCCGTGCGAAAGCGGTGCGTGCGACGCTGCCGCAACCGGCCGTCCTGCACAGCAGCAGCCGTGCCCCGTGAGCGGTCAATTCTGCTCTGGGAACGGTGAGGCGCTGGCCCGGCTCCCTGTGGAAACCGCGCCGCTCATCGAACTGGGCGCCTTGCCTCCTGCGTTCGTGCAGCCCGCCCAAGCCTCCTCTAAGGCCGGAGCGCAGTCGCTGCCCAAATAGCGCGGACCCGAGTTCAGTTGCTAGGGTTCACGCTGGGCGAGGGCTCCATTGAGCCCGATGCGGACAAACTCCGAGCCATACTCGAGTTTCCCGTGCCCAAGGACGTACGCGGCCTCCGCCGTTTTCTGGGAATGGCCAATTTCTATCGGTCGTTCATCCCGTCCTGTGCCCGCGTGCAGGCACCCTTGACCAAGCTCTTGGGAAAGACTGCCGCGTGGCGATGGGGGCCCGAGCAAGAGCGATCCTTTCGCCTCCTGTCTAGTGCCATTGCCGAGACAGCGCAGCTCAGGCTACCCGACCTGACCAGACAGTTCGTAGTCCAGACTGACGCGAGCGATCTGGGTTTAGGAGCAGTTCTCCTACAGGATTTCGATGGCGTGCTGCAGCCGCTGGCCTTTGCCAGCCGCTCCTTGCTGCCCTCGGAGAGGAATTATTCCGTGACCGAGAAGGAGTGCCTCGCCATCGTGTTTGCACTGCGGAAATTCGACGTCTACCTTGACGGAACGCAATTCGTGGTGCAGACAGACCACAGTGCGCTCAGTTGGCTGATGCGGCTCCGCGAGCCTGCGGGTCGGCTGGCGCGCTGGGCTCTCCTGATACAGCATTACGACTTTTCGGTGCAGTATCGAAAGGGGAGCACGAACGTGGTAGCTGACGCGCTATCCCGTGCCCCACTCGCCAGCGGCGCCTTGACGCCAGCAGACGGAGCGGGCGAAAAAGCGGACGAGCCGCCGGGCGGCAAGGAGGGGGAGCCCGCAAACGGGCTAACCCATTCCGCTAACCAGGCAACCAGCGCTTCGCAAAGCGGGCGAGAGGCAAAGCTCCGCGTGAGCGCCTCGGAGACGCCGTCGCGAGCGGAAATTTTGGCTGCAAACCTGAAGGGGGACGAGACCAGGCCCCCCTCTGGGGTAACTGGAATCGTTTTCAGCCGGAAAGAGCTGCTGAAAGCCCAGCAAAATGACCCCATGTGTCGCGAGATGAGCGACGGTCTCAGGGAGACGGAGCGCCGGGACGCTACTTGTATTGTAGCGGGCGCAGGGGGTGAAAGCCAGCGTGTGTCGCGGCGAGCCCCGGGGGATTCATATTTGCTGGACCATGACGGGCTCGTGCTGAAATACATAGCCACCGATGATGAGTCCATTGACCCGTTCAAGGTGGTTATCCCCAAAAGTCTGAGAGGCGCACTGTTGCGATTTTCTCATGACGAACCACTGGCCGGTCACCTGAGTGGCTCCAAAGTTTTTGCAAAACTGAGTCAATCGGTGACGTGGCCCGGCATGAAGCGTGACATTTTCCGCTATTGCCGTTCCTGCCATGTCTGTCAAACGGTGAAGTCATGGGGCGGCAAGCCGCCCGGAATGATGAAACCAATTGACAGTGTGCGTCCGTGGCAGATGGCCACCTGCGATCTGATGGGGCCTTTCCCCAGGAGTAAGCAGGGGTTCATTCACCTGATGGTAGTAGCTGACCATTTTTCCAAATGGATCGAGTTGTACCCGCTTCGGAAAGTGTCAGCACGAGCGGTGCTGGATAAACTCCAGGAAGTGTTCTGTCGGTTCGGCTTTCCGGAAAGACTGATCACGGACAATGCGTCCTATTTCACCGCTCGGGTGTTCGGTAACACGTGCCGTTCCCTCGGAATCGAGCACTACACCACTTCACCCTACCATCCCCAGTCCAACTTGACCGAGCGAATCAACCGAACGCTCAAGCCAATGCTGGCGGCCTTTGCCGAGTGTCAAAAGGACTGGGCAGACCATTTGAGCGAATTTGCGTTCGCCATTCGAACCGCTGAGAATCGCTCAACTGGTTTCTCTCCCGCCTTCCTCAATTTCGGGAGGGAGCTGGCGAATCCGATGTCAAACGTCGTGCAGAGCCAGCTCGGGGATGAGCAGACGCGGGCAGACTGCTCTGCTTATGCGTCGACGCTTCGGGACCGGCTTGGTCGGGCTCTCAATAGAGCAAGGCAGAGTTTGGCGGCAGCCAGAGCCCAACAGAAGGCTCAGTATGACCGCAAGCACCGCAGCCTGACTTTTCAGGCGGGCGATCTTGTCCTGAAGCGTAACCACGTTCTTAGTGATGCGAGCAAGGGGTTCTCAGCCTCGCTCGCTCCTAAGTGGCTTGGTCCGTACCGAGTGGTCAGAGTCTGGTCGCCGCTCGCGTACCTGCTGGAGGATCCCATTACGGGGAAAACCAGCCGTGCCCACATCGCAGACCTGAAGGCCTATGCGTCACGGTCTGACGAGTTTGCGTCGGTACCCATTGGTATCACAAGCAAGCGCAAAGGCACAACTGGTGCTGCGGAACGCACTCGTACCGAGCACCGGTACAATCTGAGGCGACGGTCACCGATGTGATTGATGCCGGATGGCGGACTCTTCCGCAACCGAAGGCACGCAGCCTCAGCTAGCTGGCGAGCTTTCTCGCCGGGCCCTACCCCAGGTGAAGCACGGCGATTTCCTTTTTGTTTTGTTTCCGCATGCTCAGTTCCAGCCTTGTGCAGTTATTTAGTCGTTTGTTTGTTTTAGTCAGTCTTTAACATGTTTTTGTTTCCAGTTTATTCGTTGTTTCTTCTAACGTTCCGAGATCTGTACATATGTAATATACGTTTGCGTTGGCGTTCAGTTTTTTTTAACCAGACTTGTACATATGTAAAGTTCAGCCTACTCGCGATTGCACTTTTCTTGTAGCGCAGAGATGGCCTGCTTTTGTACAGCGCGCCTTCTTTTCATTTATGTTCTGACCCCACGGGTGCGGCGAGGAAGAACACGGGACCGGTTGGTTCGCGGAGGGGTCGGCGAAAGTCTCCCCTTCCGGCTGGGGAGTGGTTTGCTCGTTAAGGAGCGAGTGTCTCGCGGCATGGTCTTTGTGTGCCTATGGGGAGCGTGAAGAGTGCGTCTGAAGAGTGTGTCCTTTGACCCCTGCCACGGCGCCTCGGAACGATTCCGACAAGCGGGTCGTTGTGACTGATCAATGTCCGCTTCTGTGCCGGTGCGTGCCTGGGATGATGTGCGTGTTCCCAAGATCAAAGGCAACGCCGAGAAGGGGGCAGGAAGGACAGCACCCTTTCCCGTTGGGGTTCCCGCCGGCGGGCGGAGGCCAGCCCGGCGTTCTCCGCGCTGTTGGCCCCCGGAGTGCCGGCGCCTAGCGGCGGCCAGGCAAGTGGTCCACCGGCGAGGAGGTGTCGGGCTGCGGGTCCTCTTCGGGGTCGTCGAGCGTCGTCGACGTCCTCATGCTCAACTTTGACGACCTTGTGGAGGACATGGGACCGCCGTAAATAAATCGTCCACCGGGACCATGAAGACAGCAAGGCGCGAGTTGGCCGCCGACAGGCCCAATGGGCCGCGCCACCGAACATTATGAGGCTGCAGGCCACCTGTCAGCTGGTCTTGTGTACAGTGTAGTTAGTTGTGTGTTGCAAGTGTTGTTTGTTTTCTGTTCTTATTTGTTTGTCGTTGGGGTATGGCTGGAACTGGAGTGTGGTAGTTTTATGTGGATTAATTTTTTGTTTTTTATTTTGCCGCATGCTTTCGCCGATGGGTAGGAGGGCATTTAAGGAGAGGAGGATGTGGGAAGCCTGCTAGATTCCCGCCGTGGCGTCTGCGCGGCATCCCGCGTCGCCCTCTTTCCCTTTCTCCCGCCTCGGGCGGCGGAGAGACGGCTGGTGGCTAATCGCTGTCATTCGGCCGCAGCTCCGCCCCCGGCTTCCCAAGGGCCTTTGCCATTGGTGACTTTTGGCGGGAATTCGGGACCCGTTTGGGGTGGTCGCGCGACCTTCCGAGCGGGGCCCAGAGAGAGAGAGAGACCCCTCCGAGACAGCGTAAGGTGCGTACGTTACTGTTCGTCAGGGGCCGGCCTCTGCCGTTCGGACCAGTTCATACTCGAGCTCGCCAGCGTGGGTCCTCGATCCGCCGCGGCTCGAGCCTGTCCAGGGGTCCAACGACCTCTGACAGGCGCACCTTGCGTTGACTGCCCACTCTCTCTCGCAAACGGCCCAACGGCCGACACGAGAGAGATCACAGCACTGCCGCGGGGACAATCTCCTGCAGCGGCGTGCTAGCGGCGCGCACCGGAGCCTTGCTCTGAGCGCGCCCCGGGACGGGGTGACTGTTGAGTGTGTGTATGTACCGCTGGAGGACGGCGTCAATAAACGTCTCCTTTGTGAACTTGGAGGCCTGTTTCTTGCGGCGAGCCGCTCTCCTCTCTTCAGAGGTTGAACGCCGCCGCAGCGGTGCCCAGGGTGCGTGTGGTGACGGCTGATCGGGGCCCTTGGCTCGCGCGAAGCTCGAACCCGCGGTGGGTAGTGGCCTGTGCCTACTGAGAAACCCACAAGGGTAACGTTAAGTTTTGTTTTTTTTTAATTTTTTTTTAATGTGTGTTGTTTATCAGTGGGATAATAATACTTAGATTAATAAATCGCTTAAAGAAAATTACTTTTAAAGCAGCAGAAAAAACAACCATGCCGCCGGTGGGATCCGAACCCACGACCTCCGAATATCGCGTCCGGTGCTCTTACCAACTGAGCTACGGCGACGGCTGTCCAATCTGCTGCTCTCGTGGGTACTTATGTTTACTGGGTGTAAGCGAGCCTTGAGAGTGTTCACCAGCGCCACCCTCGACCATAGCGGCGGACGTAGCACGTCCTGTAATACCGCGAGCATGACGTAGAACGTCATCTAACGGCGAAGGCGGAAACTGTGCGAGAGCCCTCTTATGCTACCTATGGCATCAAGACTGCCAGAACCGAGACCCTCGTTAAGCTATTAGGAGACAAGTTAAAGGAACTGAGGGGC
The DNA here is from genome assembly GCF_052857255.1 of Amblyomma americanum. Taxonomy (NCBI): domain Eukaryota; kingdom Metazoa; phylum Arthropoda; class Arachnida; order Ixodida; family Ixodidae; genus Amblyomma; species Amblyomma americanum. Next base: position 204,147,873 of record NC_135499.1, read on the forward strand.
CCGTTTGACAAATTTATGAAGGGAGCGAACAGTCACCGAAACCAAGGTGCATAGGGGAACGTTAAGGCTCGCTTACACCCAGTAAACATAAGTACCCACGAGAGCAGCAGATTGGACAGCCGTCGCCGTAGCTCAGTTGGTAAGAGCACCGGACGCGATATTCGGAGGTCGTGGGTTCGGATCCCACCGGCGGCATGGTTGTTTTTTCTGCTGCTTTAAAGGTAATTTTCTTTAAGCGATTTATTAATCTAAGTATTATTATCCCACTGATAAACATAACACATTAAAAAAAAAATTAAAAAAAAAACCTAACGTTCCCCTATGCACCTTGGTTTCGGTGACTGTTCGCTCCCTTCATAAATTTGTCAAACGGGCCCCTCAGTTCCTTTAACTTGTCTCCTAATATATATATATATATATATATATATATATATAAATGGATATTTGCTCTTTCTTTGAGAAGCCATTGACAAGAACTTACGGCGCCCTGCAGGACCGTAAACAATAGAAGAAAATTTCACTCAAAATAATATATATATATATATATATATATATATATATATATATATATATATATATATATATATATATATATATATATATATATATATATATATATATATATATATAAACGTGACATATTTCTCAGACCTTCATGGCTTCAATAGAAGCTCGGCTGAATTCGTGATTTAGGCCACACTGTACGTTTGGCAGCTAAAAAAAGTACGATGAATGAAATAAATAGAGAAATGTCGGATTCGTCAAGATACATTGGAAAAAGCTAACAGTTTACCAAACCCTTTATTCTTCTAATTTCAAACGACTGGGTTGTTCTTCCCTAGACGCACAGACATATGAAGAAAGAGACGTGGCAAATCGCTGCTGACAGCTAAAAATTTAAGGTCAAGATTCGCACGACAAATTCGGCACAGCATCAAGTAACAAGAATAGAAATCTTAATTCATTAAATATTTCTAAGAAGTAAGTAACTATATCCGTTGGGATTAACGTTGTTCATGCAGTAAGAGAGTGTTGTGCTAACGTGACAATAAATTATAACACAAGAATACGTAGGCTTGAAGCAGTCCTGCCCAAAAGTGCGATTCAGGCCAGGTCTGTATCGTTTCGCGCATTACTTGGCTTTCATTTTTTTTGTTTTTTTGCTGAGGCAGAGAACCCCTCAATCTTGCATTCGCGTTGCCGTAGGATTTTTCACGGGACTATTTTTGAGCAGCGTTCTGTTTTCAATACTCTGTTATAAGCTGACGACGATGACAATTATGATCATGACTGTTGTCATGATGATCCCGATAATCGAATTTAATCTTAGTGTTTCTGACCTTAAAAATAAGCAGCCCTAAAGCAAGGCCGTTAGATACTCCATTTAATTTTGGTCAAGGTTTATGACAAACCTCTGTGTCCCGCCAACTTTAACGTAGGTTGCCTTATTGATCCTTATCCCTAAACACCCAATTGAAGGTCTGCAGTATTGTAAAAATAAGGCCCCCTGCGAGTCAGGACTTGCCTTTTGACTGCCTTTGGCAAGAATGCAGCCCTACTGCAGTTTTGAGACGCACGTGAACGGCTGCGCATGCACGAGATAATAAAATACACTCAAGGGAAGAGGTGTCTATTGCTCATTAGAAACCAGGGTTTCAGTGCGGAAACTTTTTGTTTGGTGCCGAATCGAGGCAGAAATTAAACGTTGAGCAGCTTGCCACTAAGACGTACATGCTGTTCATGCCAGACCTCATAACTGACCATTAAGCGTTCCTGTCAGCCCGTAAATTGTTTCTTGGTCTTTTTTAGAATTTTTTTGATCGCGAAACACATTCCAGGACCCGAAGGCCGAGTGTTTCCTAGGCACAGGAAAACACTGCCCGGAGATAAATGCTGTGCTGAAAACGCGTCTCAGGGTATCATAGTTAGGCGCGATAGTGACGACACCCAAGGGAAAGCATTCGCTTCCTCTTTGCTCGCTTTGCTCTCTGTATTGTTTCTGAGGCTGGGACAAGCAGAGCGAACCGTGTCCGAGAACTGTATGGCTTTTCGCGGTATCTCCTTATGTGCGGCCTGGTTCATTCTCTCCGTTGTTACGCTTTCAGCAGCAGAAGTTTTAATGGCCCCTGTACGGTGCGGCACCGTGCTCTATTTTAGTGTTTTCAGACACACTAGGAAGGCAGAATATACTCGCGGCGGCGAAATGGTCGGCCGTCACATTATTCCCGAGCAGATTGTCATGGGACGAGGAATGACCGTGAACAAAAGTATGAGCATTGCGAAGTAAGGAGTAAAAAAAAAATCTAGCTGCTTCTGGTCACTTTCTACACCAGCTTAGACAACCTGCCTCAGAAACTTTCGCTACCGTAGTTTCTTGCAAGAAATAAATAAAAATATGTAGGATGTTTCTTTTCTCTTTTGTGGATCTATATTCAAGAATGTCAAACGTGTACGTAGTCCTCGAGCATGCGAGGTTCTTCACATCACATACCGCGCGCTTCGAGTAATGCATTTGTGAGGTGAGCCAGAGTTAACGTACGAAAACGTACAAACAACAGTCTGGAGAACAATCCGACATTTTTATGGCAGGTGAGGTGCAGATGGAAGCGATCACTGAACCCCGAAACGTGCAGTAAGAAACGAAGCGCAAAGGGGAATAATGAAGAACACCACTGACACTTAAAAACAATCATTGCCCGTAGAAAAATGCATAGTTCTCTTGAAGGCCATTCGGTGGGACGGTGTTGCACTTTCTCTTGCAGGTTTTTGTTTCCGAAAATGTGCTTTGATCACCTAGCACGTTGGTTACTGCACAGGGAACTTACTAAGGCAGTGGTGATGTGAAACAATGGTCGTAAATGTATAAGCGCGCTAGCCTGTTGCTTTAAGGAGAGAAAAAAAAGTTTTTTTTTACTTTTCTGTGTAGCGACAGCATTTAAAGCACTACGCAGATTTTAGGACCATGTTGCTTCCTTTCTAATTTTAGCAATAGGCGTTGACGACTGTTGAAACAGGTAAACCAAGAAATGCATAAAAAAAAATTTGCGGTGGTTTACCTTTCGTTAAACCTGGAGAGACGCGATAGCTAGAGCTGGCCGAGTAGAACTTGGTCACGTGACCAACAACGCGAAGAACCACGTGACTTGCCATGGCGCCATGCCGCCGGCAGCTGCTCCGCACTACGTGACCAACCACGTGACAGCGTGGCGGCGCAGCCACCGCCACGGCGCCGCACCGCTGAAGGCTCGAAATGCTACCGTAATGTAGCTCTCGCTACAAAACGCGCGACAAAAATGTATAGAATGAATAAAGACGCGGTATTCGTCCGTGATGTTCATGTGTCGTTAAGATTTAAGAGGATCGCTTCAACGGCGAGTGTCTCCTGAAAGGCTGGGTATTTCAAGTAAAGGCACAGTGTACTGCAAAGTCATAGCCGGCGCAGTTTACTCTGCGAAGTGTCGAACTTTAGTATGAGTCTAGATTAAAACGCCTGAATTAAAACGTCTGAATTAAAACGTCGAAATTAAAACACAAGAAAAAACCTATTTTCACCCGATCGATAAACTGATAAATTGTTACTGATGCGTACACGACCGACTTATGGAAGACAGGCGCTGCAGTTCTGAGTGGCTCATTCTTTAAACATTTGAAAACGACGAAGTTTTTGTTGTACCTTTCAGCGCTTTTAAGCTATATTTTATTTAGAGAATGTAGTAACCTGAAGCTTTGATCTGCTCATTAGGTGACGGTACCGCAACCTTCAAATTTTCTTCTATAATTTTGTTGCTGTGTTTACTAAGAGCGCTCTGATTAGCGAGCTATTCTGTGCGGAGCTTTATCCATTTGTTATCACTGCTTCTGCACTGGGCCACATGTACACTCAAACTGCAAATCTATATGTATTTGTTGGCAGTCCAACCCTTTATAAGTGGAAAATATAGATTATTCATTCATTCATTCATTCATTCATTCATTCATTCATTCATTCATAAGTATCGCCTAACAATCGTCGATGATCGCCACAGGCCGCGTTTTTAAAAGACAATAAAAAATGTAACATTTCGTTGCTTTCTAATTGCAGTCTAGTTTAAGAAGTTTTGCGCACTTAAGATCAGTTTGTTTCTTGCCTACTAATTTTGGCAACATGATGTCGGCGGTCGTCATCACCCGACGAAGGGTGACATGCCACTCAGAGAACATAGCTCGACAATGAACCTGAACAAATCTTCGATCCTGCTCACAAACTATCAACAGTCCAAGACACAGCACTGCTATCATTTAAAAGGCAACTCTTATAGATACACTGAAAGTGCAACAGGTTTTCGGGACTTGACTGCTGGAACAAACGAGCATAGGCCAAGGAAAGAAAGCAATAGAACCCGCGCGTGCTTATGACCTGTCACTTGTTCAGTGCGCTAGCTCATAGTACGAAAGTAGTGAGAAAGACGTAGTAGTCCTTGTGGTCGGGAAGTGTGACCGATGAACACGAAATACGGCGGACAGCAGGCTTTCTGCGCCGCCGCGAATGAGCTGTAAAGAAAACAGGTATAAAGGAACATCGCACAAACCCCACAGTTAGGCTTGCAAGGAAAATGAAAAGCCCAATAAACTGTGTAGAGTCGAGAGCGAAAGCAGAATTTCAATGCACCGAGAACGAGAAACTTGGAGCCAGGAGGGAAAACCCTGTATGAGCGGTACCGACGAGGAACAAATGGGATTCAAATGTGATTCTGTTTCCGTAACTAGCGCCCATCATCCGCATCAGTACGCATGTAATCTCCATTCCTCCTAGGTTCATATGGTTCTCTGTGCCATATGAACCTAGGAAGAAAAGAGATTACATGCGTGCTGTGCTAGGGCGGATGATTGTAAAGCCTAATTGTAAAGCCTTTCTGTTCAAACTGCGACAGCTTTGTTAACCTGCCATGTGCAATCATGTGTTTGGGAATTCGGGATGACCCATACTAAATTTTTCGAAGGGCAGTTTGGTTTGTTTTCTCTGGCTGCAAAACAATGCTCTTGCTGCAAGCGGACCTGATAACGCGGATGGCGGCCTCCGAAAGATGGCGCGTTTTCTGTTCCCTTAGTGCGAACGGCTACGACGTTCAAGGTACGCATATGTACCAGAGCGCCATATCCTTACGCTTAAGATCCGCGGGCTGCCATGAAGTAGCGCACGCTAGACTACACGCGTTTCTATTGCATCTCTGGCGCTGCAGGCTCGTATTGCTGTCTCCGCGCCCCATCGATTGCGCGGTTGCCGGGTGCTCGGGCTTGGCGGCTGCTTCATTTTGGTCATCCCGCTTTTCCTTGTCAACCGCAGCAGCTCAGAGAACAGTGCGGCGTGGGAAGGAAGTGTTGCTCGTTTGTTCTAGCCTGCAGCGTAGGACACAGAAAAGCGGAAGTATAGTGCTGAAGACAATACACGCATGGCCGTAAGGTGTCCTCTGTCCGCGTACATTGAGTGCCAAGATACAAGACAATGAACCAAAAGTGAACGCTGTTCTTACGGAAGAAGACAAACAGGATATTACGCGAGTCGAACGTCACTTCGATGGGACAGCTATTGCCTCAGGTGGCAAGGCAAGTTCTCGCGCGTACTGTAATACGAAGGCTGCGCTCAGTCAGTAGTGGTTGAGTATTGATTTACTTCCGCTATTGCCAGCGGGAGCCTTTGGCAGCGGTCCAGCGTGAAAGGAGATTTGCGCGAATGGGGTATTACATCCGCGGTCTGAGCTAAAAGTGCTCAGACGCTGAGGAGTCATTTATTGCATATTACAATTGCACTCGAACTTTTTTTAGCTTCTGACATCCGCCTACTTCGCCTATATGCGCAATTTATTGCGAGAAAAAAGGTGTCAAATGAGCTAGCTACTTGCTCATATGAAATATGTCATTGAGGACAGGGATATTTGGAGAGACATAGGAGAGGCCTTTGCCTTGCAGTGAGAGCAGTCAGGCTGATGATGATGATGAGCTACTTGCATTGCGTCCATTTAAAAAGGCAGTTAGCGGATTGTGTAAAAGACCTCGGGGACACTTAAACTTAGCTTTAAGAATATAACACGAGAGCTTTATCGGGTACCGTTTGCATCGCCTACTGAACTCTTACACAAAGTCCTTATTCCATATCAGCATGCTCACAGCTTCTCATGTACGCATTAGACACTTCATTTTGTGAAATTCACAACGCATTCACTGGGCCCGCCTTTATTCCACTTTAACGTACGAGCCTTCGTGGCCTATGGATAGAGTGCCCGTATCGCAATCGAAGGACTTGTGCTCGGTTGCTATCCAAACATAAATTAACCCAATTTTTGTTTCAGCTCCATCAGTTTCCACTGGTTACAGGAACCTCTACGAGAAATTTGGCGCAAATTTGAACATTCGTTGACCTGTGCTTTAATTTCATTCCTTCCACCGACATTGCGCACAGTAACCAACGCCGATGACTCCGCCGGCTGTCCTGCAATATGAAACTGTTAACGCTATCGCGTTAGAACACGTGCTGAAGCGTTGTTACATACTTGGCTCATAGCATAATTCGGGGCACCAGCACCCTCGCTGTGGGGTGTCCTTCAGCGTAGGCATTATTATCAGGGAAAGGAAAGGCGCAGTAGTCTCAGGTTGCGTGGACACTTGGACCATGCCGTGAAGGGAGGGAATAAAGCAGGAAAAAACAGGTTAAAAATAAATTATAACGTTTTGGGGTAAATTTTTTGTATGTAGGCAACAATTTGGACGTTTTCTACTTTTATACCTCTAGCTGTTAAGCCGAAGGTTCCCGGCAAACTGGTGGTAATCTTTGTCGCGCTCGTCACCTTGCACTATTAGCCGCCGTGTCGCGCGGCATCCTGCGCATTTTATGACAAGGCCGCCAGCAATGACGTAGCACTTAATTCACATTGCGGGAGGGCAACGGATGTAGAAGAGGCGTAGCGCTGTGCTCTGATCTTTGAAAATATGCGGAAGGCAAGAGCCACAGACGTAAACAGGTCGAACAGGGATCGAATGTTTCCGAGATGACGACTGCAAACCCCCGGAACGATGATCACGTCCATGGAAATACATTTATCATGCCAAAAAGCGGTCGTTGTAACCCTCTCAAAGTCAAAACAGTCATTATCTACTCATGCACGGAAGCAACGTTCGAAGCAAATGCAACATTTGCAAAAGCGCCGCTGGACAACCTAGCGCTGATCACCGTCAGTACCGCGGGCGTATTTAAATTATTTTTCTTTTGCTGTACATAATCGCATGTTTTAGCATCTGTAAACATATGGAATCAGTAGTAGTAACTACTCCTTTGAGGAATATTTTACCTGCTGTGTTAAATTTACAGCACAGCGTGCAAGTCCCACAATTCCAATCGCTTAATTGATGGGATAATTTCAGCTTGACTTAAAGACTGCTATGCTATTCCCTCTCTTCTTTTTTTCCTTGGCGACTTCAGGAAGTAACGAATGATTATATCTTTATAGGATCATATAAGATGCACCTCGGCTAAAGGTAAAATGTGCAGGAAGTTTACATAAAACGCTTTTGAAAATCGAAGCAGTTTAGCATTCGTAGCTGCTTATTATGTTGTCTGTCACAGAGAGGATTTAGAGATGAAAAATTGCAAAGTGTTATAAGTTGTCTTGAAACGTTTATTGGTCTCTGCTTGTTTGGTTTTCTCCGCAAAGTTATCTAGATGTTCTCTTTGCCTTCACCTTGTGTTTTTTGCACCACCACTCCTTTCTGCCTGTACTTTAACGAAAGATAACTCGGCTCTTAATTTTTTTGTCTTGCTTTTGTTGTTGTAACTACAATTTTTCTCAGAGCACGTTCTTAGTGCACAAACTAAGCTACTCCTTTACCCCTTAACGTCCAGTGTAAGTTTTTCAGCCAGTCGCTGCTCTGTCATGTTAGAATGGCGTCCTTCAAAATTGCGCATGTACAGGTTGCCGGTGTGATTTAACACTCAAGATTATCGCTTGGTGGAAGAAATTTGACTTGACAGCCCAATCCAGAAATTCAGGACCAATGCATTTTTTAAAGGAAATTTGTTTATGAACGCAATTTTTCATATTTCATAAGATTCTGCTATAATAATAAATATATCCACAAACCTCACCTCAGCAGGCTGGAATTTTTTTTTTGTAGCGATAGCTACATAACGGTATCATTCGAGCCTTCAGCGTGGCAGCGCGCCACCCTGTGGCTGCGCCGCCATGCTGTCACATGGTTGGTCGCGTGGTGCGGAGCAGCTGCCGGCGGCGCGGCGCCGTTGCTGATCACGTGGTTGGTCACGTGCCCAAGTTCCACTCGGCCAGCTGTAGCTATTGCGTCAGTCCAGGTTTAACCAGAGTTAAACCACCACCAATTTTTTTTGCCATTAACATTTGCTACCGTCAGGTACGCATTCCCAATTGGTTCTCTGTGGCAGTCGTAACTACTCGCTGTGAGCGACGGACAATCTTTAAAATAATGGTTTTGATACGCATCGCAAGAATGGACCATTACCATTAATATTTCCACAGCAGTGCCTTTTATTATTGCACAGCAGTCTCACAATCGCAATTGATGTCCAAGATTCTAGGACTTGCGTGTGCTCCGCAAGAAAAAATATTTACCGATATGCATGGTCGCTTTGAATGCTAGCGCTAGCTGCGCATGCCTCACCCCTAACTTGCAATCACCAATGCTAGTGCTTGGATTTGCTACATATTTAGGATGTGTACCGGTAATTATTTTGGATACTGGGTTGAGGGATAGCTCGCAGCCCTTTAATGCCTACGTCATTAAGTGATAAAAAGAAAAAAACTAAGAAAATTGCGATCTAATGCACCCCCGTCAAAGCCAAAGAAAAAATTTGTTACCGCCGCTGTAATTCGAGAAATTGCTATCGCTGTAATTATAAACATTTTGCACTATGTAAATTTTGTGCAGCTATTTCCAGCTGTGCGAAGGACAGCCTCAGAGGCTCAAAGAAATTCGAAGCCCAGAGACAGTAGGCAATGTCTTACCGCGCCGAAAAGTCGTAACAAGATCAGGAACGGGCCGCCGCGGTGGCTGGGTGGTTATGGCGCTCGGCTGCTGACCCGAAAGACGCGGGTTCGATCCCGGCCGTGGTGGTCTAATTTCGATGGAGGTGAAATTCTAGAGGCCCGCACACTGTGCGATGTCAGTGCACGTTAAACAACGCCAGGTGGTCAAAATTTTTGGAGCCCGTCACTACGGCGTCCCTCATAGCCTGAGTCGCTTTCGCACGTTAAACCCTCATAAACCATCAAACCAGATCAAGAACGAGTTGTTGAACTTTGGCTGGTAGTGGCACATTTGCGGTTTTTTCTTCAAACACACTCCTCAAAGTGATGCCAAACATTTACATTAGAAATAGTTCGCTACAGAGAGCATGTCAATATCCAACTTCGTATGCAAGCTCAATGCAGTAACGAATCAATGATGTTCAGTCGGCACGTGTGCATTAGCGGCAGTGGGCGTTAAAGCGTCAAATGACCAGGATACCTACATCGCGTTTGGCCACTACGTTTATTTACTTTGTACTGTTTCCGTTTCTCAAAACTTGATTATGCCTGCTTTGCCATAGGAAAAATGCGCGCTTGTGTGCCTGCTGAATAACCGGTCAATGATGTTGTCTGCGTTGGATTGGTTTGCAGACTGAAGATATCTGATACGTCGTCGAAGACAAATCGCTTGTGCACGCTTCATGATATTGACGCTGAAGTCGCTGCGCTGGCCATTGCTGATATGCTATTGAAATCAGCGATTGAGAACTTGATGGATTTCAGTACGCATTCCTGGCAGGAGTTTAGGGAGTTTGGCGGCGTCCTGACGCGACCTCGCGCTCCGCCCAAAGACATCGAAGGCAGCTCGAGGAGGGGTTACGAGCTTATAATCTATTTCTCACACGTTCCTCTCTGTGCCGCGCAAGTTCCCTCTTCACCCCTGAACGTGCGCATGCGGACGCCGGCTATGTGAAATAATTTTTAAATAAGCGCAACGCAGGGTAAACCTGTAGCACGTTGCCTATTTTTATCTACTATCTACTACACAATTCTTTTTCTTTATTCTTCAAAGCCCAACAGCAAAACGTAGATAAAATATCTCCCCACCCGGCGGGCATGTATTCAGTGTACGCTACACGTGATCTGGTATGCATTGTAGGCTTTGAAAGACACGGCAGGCCTTAGAGTTTAAGCAGTTGGGCTTGAACTTGGTTTGATGCATGATTCACTACTTTTAAAACAATTGAGTCAATTTGTTTTACTAAAGAAGTGCTGGCCGCGTACGCTGCCAACGAGGCTGATTCATTCTATTATGCCACCAGCATGCCCTTCCATAAAGCCCGCAAAGCTAAGCTGGCTGAAACCTCAACTAGTGATTAAAAATGCTATCTTTGTAAGAAAATTAGCTTCACATTATTCACATTCATGTGAAGCACTTTTTTCTTGAGTCTTCTAAATTGCGCCGAAAAAAGCGAAAACTCCCTGGGACATTTGAACGCATACCAGAAACCCTTATTTTATGTCACTGTTTCTGTTTGTTTCCCTTTCCACCGTATTTGTTTGGACGTAGAAAGAAAAATGAGTATGTATTGGTAAAGGACGGCACGGCAGAAAATCTTGAGAATTGCAGCATCGCTCGCTATGCATGTCATAACGCCTATTAAAATTAGTTAATATTTCTGATTAAAATGAAGAAAATGAGGTCAGGCTTTTGCAAATTTATTCGGAGCTTGCCGTGTCGCTTTATTTCACCCTTTAGGTTGATTATAATTCATTACACATTTCACTTGTTTAAATAAAATTGTCTGAATTTTTTTATTAAACTAAAAAATTTCTTGGGTGATGAACCTAGTCGCAACAGTGCCTAATAAGTGAATGCTGAATATATGTTCCAGTGCTTTTATGTGCTACAATCGTTATCAAGTGGTCGGATGAAATTTATGCGAAAATCATGGCGCTCTGCCCAGCTTTCCTAACCAAGCTCTATTATTCGTAATCTACATCAGTGATGTAATAAATTAAGGATGTGCGATTAGTACTTTTTTCGAACAAAATCGAGTACTAATAGTGCAGCTTTTGCTTTCGAATCTAAAACGCATATTTTAGGTAAAATCGAATTCAATACAAATCGAATAGTGAGTGAAGCGACTCGAATACGAATAGAATATATTCCTATAAATTGAACAACCATGCGAAACAGCTAAGCGCTTGCGGCGGCTCTTGGGTACGGCGCTTTTACTCGACGAGGTCGAAACACGGTGTCACTGTGTTAACTGTATCATCATGTTAAACACGTAGGAAAATTATCTTATGCTGTTAAAGGCGGGTGAGAATAACTAGCGCCATATCTTACTACATGAGATGGGGGAGAGTTACATTGCGTTATGGCCTCCGAGATCGGGCGTCAAAGCAGAGTTGGCTGACCTGCCTATAGGCTCCGCCGCGTCGTCCAGTATCAGAGGGCGCATATGAGCACTGTTAACGTCACCGAGCGAATCGACCGCGTCACGGTCTTGAACCCGCCATTCCTCGCATACCGACCATGGCACGCGGCGCCGGTGTGGTCCCTGTATTTAAAATAGTCGTGGAACAAAAATACAATAGGCAATTCGAACTTCATGCCAATTATTCGAAAACTATTCGAAAACCTCAGAACTATTCTAGTTGTTATGTAGAATTTTGAACATGCACTATTTGACTCGTTCGACGGATAGTATAGGCGTATATTTGAATCGCTGTTTGCGATATTTGCATAATCCTTCCTGATTTTAGGAAACAAGCGGGCGCCCATGACAGTGTTAAAATGCAGTGCGCTAACTTTTCGATTATGATCATGACAAGAATAATGAATGATGCTGTGCAGGCCCAAAGAGCGTTTAAAATACTGATATTATAATATAGTTTGTGAAAGAACCAGCGCGTAAAAGGTTCGGCGAGTCAATAATGGAGCAAGGTATATTAAGCATTTCATGTATGTTACGCTGGCTGTCCAGTTGAAATTAAAATGAAACGAAGAACGATTTTGAAGAGCTTTCAGCATCATTGTCATTGTTTTATAACAGGGGTCTCTAATTGATGGAACATATTCAAGTTGCGATCTAACATACGCGGTGTATGGAAATTGTTTTAAAAATGATGACAAGGATTAACTTTCGACGTAAATACACCAACGTACGGTTAGCTTTAGATGCTACATTCTCAATGTACAATTTTTATGACATCTTGTTAGTAATTATCGCACCTAAATAACTGTACGAGGTCACGCGTTCTAAGAAATTATTAGGTGAGAATTGTGGGAAAATCTAGGAAAACATTAGCTAGTACGACAAACACTCATATAACCGCGGGTAGAAGTTCCTGTAATCTTAAAAAAAAGAAGAAAAAACTAATACAAGCGATTCAAGCACTTCGGTAACAAAGTACACGAGTCAAGAAAAGCTGTAACAGACATACGCTTCACTTTGCTAGCGTGCCTTTTATTTGATTGTCAAAGCCTCTGTTTTCTTCCTGACATGGTATATCGAGCAGACTTTGTGAACAAGAATTCTCATTACTTACTCTTCACGCTTGCGCGCACACTAGCAGCAATTATTTTTACATAATCGTAAGATATAATGAAAGTATTAGAGTGTATTACACCCATCAATTATTTAATGAGCCTGGAAGTCCCCCAAGTGGGGTCTGCTTTATTCGTTAACGTTTCTGTAAAATGAGTTCGGGGACTGAGACGCGCCTTTAGCGTCGAAAAAAGGGACGCCGAGCAAATCACCCATGTAGACGCTGTTTTCATTACGCTGAGCAGTTTAATGAAACACGTCATCCTAATTAGTGGAATGCGCGGAAAAAGTAGGGACTCAAATTTCGATCCAGTTCTCCACTATCAAGAAAGAAATTAAATATCTCTTTACCTGAGAAAAATTGCGTTTTACTCATGAAAATGCCAGCAGGGCCCCTAGTGGTCCAGTGTAGATGTTGACTCGAAGATTAAGGTCTTAAAAGGTCAAGTTACATATGAACGGAACTTACTCTCCTTGGTTAACGGCCTCAGTTAGTTGAAACTTTTGGTTTATCCCACTGAGCAGGAAACTTAAAAGAAGCATCTCTCAGTGTAATAATTATTTTTACAATAGAAAGTCGCCGCCGATTATCTTGTGCTTTTGGGTGTGACTGCGTCTGTTCTATGGTTGTTCTGTAGCGGTTTTCTTCGCTCAGGCAGTCAGAATTTCTTGGCCTGCAGAGCCGACAAGAATCTCGTTGTTTATGATCTGAGAAGCACAAACAAATAATATAAGATGGTTACAACAGGCGGTGTGCTCCAAATCTGTGATTACAATCAGGTTCCTAACTGCAACACGTAACAAGTTATTTGGTGGATTTCAGCTACCCGGTTTCCTAGTTTGATACGGTTCACGTGTGTGCGCAAGCGTGCCGCTGTTGACGCTACTCTATTAAGAGGCCTTCTGCTTTGCTCGATAGCTGCATTTCTAAGCATCACTGAAATTCCGCGTTTCAACACCTGTTATACTAGGATAGTCTGTTCACTCGAGAGTAAGTTCCCATGCCTTAGAGGCAGAAGCCTTTCAAGAACTGAACCTCTGCCAGAACCTCTGGTGGTTGTGCCGGGGCAAGCAGGCAGTGTTGGTCAGCAGTCTTAAGGCCACAGCTTTCAGCATCAGCGAAATGAATGTTCCTAGAATGATCCGTGCAGCTTATCATTCAATACACAAGTCAAACAGGAAGCTTCTGTACAGCAAGAAGAAACCTTTTGCTAGCATTTCAAGGCCATTCCATCTTTAATAGTGCTGTAATGGCTCTGTTATGCGGCTGAAGCGAGAAGCCTTTGGCCTTAAGACTTTTTACCAAGACTGTACGTCGCTTTCTAGACTGCCGTATTCCCATGTGCACATCACACAACCTCGCAGGGTACACAACAAGTAGATGGTGAGCTCGGTGCCATTTGTCACAATCGAAGCCTTGAGAGCGCATATTCTTCACCCCTCTCGGATACCCACGCACCATCTTGCCAGTCTTCCTGCTAACCGGCTGAGTACGTCGTTTGCGAAAATTATTGATGCCCATCGCGACTTCCTACCAACCCCATTTACACCAGCCTCTAGACCGTCTTCTCTATTATAGAGTCTGCACCAACCTTGTGTGCTTCTTTTCATACCGGGCATCAATAAGGAGGCTCATTTATCTACGGCAGGACTGAAACAGACAACTCTAGAATATTTGCATGAGAAACACGGACACTGACTGCACGTATACACCGATGGCTCAGTGACCCCTTCCAGTTCATCGGGCTCCGTAGTCATCCCCGTAAGGACCACAGTTAAGAAAGTGAAAATATCACACCGGACTTCATCGACTGGCGCAGAACTTACTGCTATATCAGTGAAGCATATCAGTGAAGAAACACCCCAGCAATGGTCTGTTTTCACTGATTCAAAGGCAGCCCTCCCAGCGTTACAATCTGCTCTTCGTCATGAGTCCCATGAACAACTTGTCGCCGAAATCCGAGAGCTCCGCCACACAGCCATCAACAAAGGGCACGATACTGTTTACCAATGGCTGCCAGGACACAGCGGCATCGCAGGCAACCACCACGCGGACGAGGCCGCGCGAACTGCTCACCATGAGGGTGATTGCGTGTCCATCCCCATCTCGAGAGCCGACGCAGCGGATAGGCTTAGACCACTGTCGCGGGACATCACGCTTGCCGCGTGGAATTCAGGCCAATTCTCGCATTCGTGTTTAAAACCCTTAGACCCAGATCTCAAGCTTCGGCTTCCATCCGGCCTACCACGACGTGAAGCAACTTTGTTGTGTCGCCTGTGGTTTGGTGTAGCTTTCACCAAGCACTACTCCTCCTTAATAGGTATGGCTGACAGCCCTGCATGTGCCATCTGCGGGTGTGATGAGACAATAGCCCACATTTTTTGTGAATGCCCTGCCTACAGCACCGAAAGGCAGTCTCTCTGCCGTGCACTGGAGCATCTCGACCTGCGCCCACTGACGGAAACGAAGATTCTCGGCCACCTGCCGCGGTGGTCGTCGGCGGTGAAGGCGTCCAAGGCACTGCTCTGCTTTTGAAGACTTGTGGCCTGCACGATAGGCTGTGAGTTTACTGAACGCTGTGACTTTACATAGTGACTTTAATTTCCTGCAACTCTCTTTTCACCTTCATCTTTTTCTCCCCTCTCCTCTTTCCCCCTGTGCAGGGTAGCAAACCGGTTATTCTTCTGGTTAACCTCCCTGCCTTTCCTCCTCCTCCTCCTCCTCCTCCTCCTCCTCCTCCTCCTCCTCCTCCTCCTCCTCCTCCTCCTCCTCCTCCTCCTCCTCCTCCTCCTCCTCCTCCTCCTCCTCCTCCTCCTCGGTGCCATTCAATATTTATGACGAGCGCAAAGATAAGACAAGCCCTCTTCTCGAAATGTTTGCTAGCGGACTGAGGTTGCTCTCGCCCCCTTGTCCATTTTGTGCCGTCGAGAATTCCATCTTCCCTACTTTTGTTCTGCTAAAATAATGTCCAGCGAGACAGCCACTGCTAACTTCCACTACAGCGAACATGTTTCTCGCATGTAACCAGGACAAAACACATTAGCCGCATTGGCGCAATCTTGACTGACTCTGGTTGAGCTCGCCTGTCAAGTAGCATAGCTGTTGTCGTTTTTGTAAACGCTAACAGGTAAATTAGGCGAAGAGGAATGGAGTTGATGTCTCCTGAATGAAGTGGGCGGGCTTGCTGGATCCACCCGTGATCCCAATCTCAGTCCACTAGTTTCAATCCTATGCAGAGGCAAAAATCAGATTAGCACCAGATGGAAACAGAAATGCGGAAAATGCAATGAGCAGTGTAGGTAACCAATGCTTTTAAGTTAAAATAGCGCAGACAGCGCCATCTACAGGAGGGTCCAAAATGACACAACATACAACACCGCTACCAGTTATTGGTTTTATTTCCCACTAATGTCAATCGCGTTGTATTCAGTCTAGGTCAAATTCTTGGAGACGCTTATTTGATAAAATGGTTTAACTCTAGGCTGGCATGGCAGCCGTGAGGGAAAAAAACAAAACAAAAAGAAGCGGTGACGCTGTCACTTATTGCGCATGCTATGTTTTCCGCCTATATATGTGTGCACTTTGGCCAGAAATAAAACTGGCTGGTGGCAGCCATAATGAATGCGAAAGTTGGAATCGCTGGTGAATGTTCATGGTGAGTTGAATGCGAATTGAATGTTCATCAATGTGAGGCTAAATGACCATAAACAAAGACACTTAATGTATACTCTTGCTCAGCGCGGCCAGACTAGTGAGAAAAGAAGAAAAAGGGCACTCCTTTTGTTTTCGACGGCGACCATTCTTAGCAGACACCGAGACGAGTTTGTCAGAAAAATCATGAAAGCACACGACATACGTTACACTTAAAATCTATGCATCAGCCAGCCTTCAATGGCCTGCGACGATTGTGAATTTTCATTTCTAGCCTCTGCCTTTCATTGTCGAATATAAAAATGTCTTTGTTTAGTTGCATCTTTCCTTTTTCATAGGATCAGTGAAGCGTGCTGTATTGTCATGCACTTCACCCTTCGGTGTCCGCGTCCGAGGGCTGCTTGTTTATTTTTTTCAAATTGGTTTTTTTAAATTGATTGCATTCTGCGATAAATTTCAGCTTCCCGTGAATGCGAGTTCGCGTCTTCCTGTCCGTCCGTCGTATTGCTTTCGCGCTTCAATACACCACGGAGAAGGACCTTGTGCGTTTTGCCGTTCATCATCCTGCTGTGGCCGTATGTGTTTGCTTCAAAATTATGCTGAACCAACTATCCCAGTGCCAAGTTCTGCTGCAAATAAGCCATTGTCTATAAGCGTTACCGGGGGGATTCGAGGGCAAACCGAAACCTAATCAGGGAAGATTTCAGACGACGAAGATTGTTGGAACAGCCTTTGCATTGTATTAAACGTGGTTGGGTGCGGGAAAAAGCAGTTAGAATACTTCTATACAAGTATAGAACTACCTTGTTTGACGCATGCACCCGTGCTGCCCCACCCATGAAACGTGCCGATGATCAAACTTATGATCTAAAAACAAGCAAAAGGAGAGAGGTGCTATCTTTTTCTTTTAAATAGTCTTTCTCCCAAGAGTAAGTGAGAGGTGTTCTCCAGGATACCGCTAACCCTGAATTATACCGGAGACACTAAAACGGGCTCCCTTTGTTCCCTGCCATATCACTGGCGCTTGGCCGCGGGAAAGCAGTATGGTGCTGGGCGTAGATCAAGGGAATTGTGCGTTTCCCGGATTCAGGAAGCATCGCCTCTGTTCAGTTGCATAGCGAGAAGTAATGAAAGTTGACGAAGGCGGGAGCCACTTGTAATCTAAAGCGTTATTCCGGATTGGCCTACAGCCGTACCAGTAATGTGCACTGGTGAAGCGGTAGAGTTTTGCCTTTACCCGTTTTACATCCGTTAAAGTCATTCGTTGGCCCGTTTGTCTAAATGAGTGTCGCATACCGAACAGTGCACACACGCGGACAAACGCTCACATGCACGCGTATATAGATAGATTCACTGGCTTTTTTTCGCAGAGATATACGCAGCTGACAAAAGAACTTTCTGAAGCAAAGCAAATTATATCGCCTTGAAGTATTTAGTTTGGTTGAAAGATGTCTCATGAATTCTGAAGAAAGAAGCGCGAATAAGACAACCATGGAAGCGAGAGCACGCGGCACAAGTTCTTTTTTCTTGTGCTCTTTCTGAAGCGTTTAAGCCCTGCCCACACCGCTTTTTTAAACTTGAGAATCAGTACGAACACACCCAACGTAAATATTTACACTCTAGACAATGCAGCTGCATACGTTCTAGTGATCTGAATACTTGAAAACAGGTCACCCCCGATCGAATCCATGGCAGCTCATGTAGCGTGTGCTACTGTTGCCCTTTGCTGCCTGTATCCTGGCTTGGCGGGTTAATTGTCTAGCAAGCTTTGCGAAAGCTCAGGTAACGAATCTGCTCCGGGAAATTCACAGTGCTGTTTGCAAGACCTATAGTTTTTTGAGCATGCGCATTCGTTTTCTCTTCACAAGACTTGCAGGTGGAAAATTCGCGCTCGCTGCGGACGAAGGTGCAAGATTAGTTGCGGCTCACATGTACGAAGTGTCCACTGGGACACCTAGGCACTTCCTGAAGGGTTACTTGAATAACACATCATTACATGTTCTTTGTAGCAGGTGCCCCAAATAAGGTGGTAATTTATCTTGAGTCCACCGAAACGACTGCCCCTGAAGAAGACAGTCACTTGAGAGGGGAGGGGGGGGGGGGGGGGCAGAGCATTTTGTTCTCCAGCAGCGAATGCATGAAAAGAGAACGTGTATGTGGGCTTGCCAAGCATAGAGGACTAAGATATAAAGAACAGAAACTACTTTTTCTAGCGCCTTCTGGCGCTTCGTCGTCCAATAAGAAGAGCTGTAACGCTGTGTAGTGTTGGCTGCATACGAGGGAGCACAAAATAAAGACTATCAGGATGGTTACCACTTTGTAACATGGGATGAATAATACTGTGTAATACAAGTTATTTGCTGTTGTATTCTATAATAGGACACGCGTGCCGTCACTATGTAGTCACTTTTGACGTCACTGTGTTCAGACGAGTGAGAGTGGCGCTTTGCTATGGCGCGTTGGAGTGACGTCATGCTTGACGCCACTACGTGCTCACAAATCTGCGTGGCGCGGTATTAACGCCACGTCAGCGCCAAATCCAACGGTGAAGAACCGGGAAAAGAGCCCGTAACAACTGTCCGTCTAAAAAAAAAAATTGGCGGTTGTTTAGCTCTGGTTAAACCTGGAGTGACGCGACAGCTACAGCTGGCTGAGTGGAATTTGGTCACGTGACCAACCACGTGACGAAGCACGTGATCAGCCACGGCGCCACGCCGCCGACTGCTGCTCCGCACCACGTGACCAACCACGTGGCAACGTGGCGGCGCAGCCACGCTGAGGGCTCGAAATGCTACCGTAATGTAGCTATCGCTACAAAAAAAAAAAGAAAAAGAATTAGCACGCTGGCTCAGGCGCTATAAAACGCCGAAGTTGCGAATACTGTTTTAATATTCGACAAGAGGAAATTAAACGCATAACTAGATTGCATATGGCACAAAAGAATTAAAAACATTCGAACAACTTTATGAAAAATAACAAGGAAGGGCTTTGTCAGCAATACACAAAATGTGAAACACGCCTTTACTGGAGGGCGTGGTTATTTTCATATATGCTAAGAATGACTGAACCTATTCGCCAGATCACGGAAGCAGGACCTGCCTCAAGGTGTGCCTTCCAGTGCTGTGTTGTACACAGCTGTGAGTTTTAAATAAGTTCAGTTCCGAATGCGGTATGCCCCGCCAGTAGATTGACTTGAATGACATTGAAGTTAATGATCAACCTGGCTAATGCATCGGCGTCCCCTACTATTTCATGTCGTAAACTATTGGCCGCTGCTGCTTAATAGCGAGGAAACTCGCAACTAAAATGTGTGCCTTTTTCTATGCATGCTTTATAAAAGCTCCCGCTTTTACATATATTATATTTTATGTATTTCCTCAGGGGCATCCGTAGCTTTTCGCTGACACTGCGCTCTTTCTGAGTGCGAAGTGACGCTACTGCGTCTCTCTATAGAAACGTAGTATCGATCGAACAACTAGCGGCGTGTTTGATCCCCACGCCCCTGTATCAAACTTCGTCCGTAAAAGTGGCGTCCTAGTGCTTCTTCGGTTAAGCCAGGAGGGTGGCTCTAGCGATGAATGTCATCGTCGTTGGGGAAGTCACCGCGTGTGTTGTTACGGCTTGCACAGCGCTGGCCGCCTTAACGTTTCTTTGGAATCTATCGTAGCGTTTTGCCAAGACCTTCAGGAGCTTCCCGAATCATCATGGTGTCGTATGGAGAAAGCGAAATGACGCATATCTACCTCGCCTGCTCTGCATATTTGGCACGCATCGTTCATATTTGTGACGGGATATATACTTGTAATAGTGCAGCGAATGTGGCGAAATTGAATGTTGTGTTGTATTTGTTAGTTTTTTTGTTATTTACGTGCACCCCGCTCTCTCTTCTATAATGCGAAAGCCATGATGGTCGTGAGGGCGGCTGTTGCATCCCTTTAGCAACATTCAAAACTTCACCCATTCATAGCACTTCTATATGAAAACATTTTTGCAAGTATTTTTCTTGAACCCGTCGCAATATTTTACGCTTTAAATATCGCGGCACTGTATACGAGGGTGGTGCCTCTTACACACTGCCGCGACATACGAGCTCAAACCTTAATATAGATGCGAGGACCTGATGCACAAAATATTAGTTCCATTTTTCATCCAAGCCTCCCGTCCTGACTATATTCCCTCTTTCAATTTTCATTTTCAGATTTTAAATTATTAATGTAGAGGAGGTCAAATTTAAGTACCGGCAGCGTGACCTGTTGTGCAGAATTTTCATAAAAATTTAAAAATTGGCAACGAGAACACAATGCTAAAACACGCTAGAAATAGAGCGTGACTGATAAGTATAAAAAATATAATTATTGTTTTAAAGTGAACGACTTTTGCGGCCCGAAATGTATGCGTAATGAATGAAACAGTCAATATAAGGACAGGGTAGACAAGGTTGATGATAAAAACAGTATACAAAATAACAAGAGCATGAATAAAATTGTGAAAAAAGATGCACAGTAATACATCACTTTGTGCTCGTATAATCAATTGGTGTTGTTTCAATTTCTTGTTGAACACCACAGACGTACCAGACGTACCACTTAGTGTAATTTAATTCTGTAGCTGGTTCTAGAAAGTTATAAACACGTGTTTTAATTCGCCAATTTTGTTTTTGTTTTCAGGTAGGAGGGTGTTTGCGTCCGCAGTGATCCTTTTGATACCATGATTAACAAAAGAAGTGGCTCTTATGAAGTACGCCGTAATTTCGTTGTTCAAGACCTTAAAAACTAATAATGCTTACTTATTCGGGAACATACCATCGTATACTGGCAGTGCACATAAATCAGCAAAGAGGGGAGCCGCATGTGTAGGAAATGGTTAAAGTAAATAAGTTTTAATGCTTGATTTTGCAAGTGTCCGAGATATTGAACGTCCGAAGCGTACCTTCATGATGAAGGACAATGCAGTAGTTGACTGTGAACGAACGTGCTCTGGAGAGTTATCATTATATGTTGTGAACAGTGAAAGCGAGATTTTATTAAAAGTATCCCGAACGCAACTTTTTGAAATACATGTTTTGCATGCAAATCAAATTTAAGGTGAGCTTCTCGAACAACTTCAACGCACTTAAGGTTTTCTGAGGATAGTAAAGTTGTATTGTCATAGCACAGAAGATAAAATGCAAACAGAGCAGCGATGAAATGTACCCGCCATGTCCCGCCAATGCAGGGAGTGTGGTTGCTACCCTCGGTTCGGTAATCTTATCATTCTTGGCGCAGGTACTAACAAAAAAGAGCGCGAAATTCTAGCAGCATACTTCATCACTAAGCATGGCGATAACTGCATCAGTAGCACCTCAGTGCGCTTGATGGAAAAAAAATTGGCGTCCTTGAGTGGCCGGCGATACATACGCTGCTTATCTGCCCTTCGTCACTTCAGGAATGAGGCGATAGTTGTGCCGCGGATGCCCATGTTAGCCTTGCCGGGAGGTTGCAGCTTTCATTAAAGCACAGTTGCTAGAAAGGAAAAAGGCCGCCACCATCTGGAAGACGTTGATATAACGAGCGTTAACTGTTTGGTTTATTAGATGAAGAAAGGGATGAAGAACCCGCCGCTCGTACCGAGAAACGGAATGTAATACCCTTTGAAACGGGGTGGATTGCCAATATGCTCGGCTACGCGTGCACGCACGCCGCCTAGCGGAATGCTCCCCGCCTAGCGCCATATATCTGAGAAATTACGATGTACGTCTACTCATTGTCGAGTTGCACCCCCTCAAGACACGTCCCAAACGGAATATGCTTCGTTTGGGGGCTCAAGGTGGCCTAGAATTCGGCTTGCGATGCGATATGGTAACGCTTCAATTAGTCATTGCATATATACAATGTTTACCTTTATGTAATTGCGCTTTTATTTTTATACCACAGTCCATAGGGTTTTATTTGCCTACCAAATTCCGTATACTACTGTCCCCGGATGGGTGCCCGTTGTTGTCGGAGTATATATAGCGGAGCGAATGTATACATGTATAGCGGTCCCGTAACGGGACAGTTTTCCTACCCGTTTTATGATGTTTTGAAGCGAAAAGCTTCACTAGGCTCGTCAACACCGGGCTTCGCGTGAGCCACACTACAGATTTTCCGCAGCGGCGCATGCGCGAAACCGAGTGACGTCACGCGAAGCGCAGGTGGTCGCTGCGGCCGCAGCCGTCGTAGCCACCGCGCGCTGACTCCGTCGTCTGACCTTTCGCCATGGAAGGAGAAGAAGACCCAGAAGTGGTAGCTTGGGAGTTGGCTCAAAAGCAGCGAAGATATGAAAAGTGCAAGGCTAGAAAAGTGGCTTAAACGCCAGAATCACGAGAGGCGCACCTTGCTAAACGGCGGCAAAAGGACGCTGAATTGCGCCATTTGGCTGCCTCTAAACCACGAGCATCGCCACGAAGCTTTTCGCTTCGAGATATCCAGGCTTAACACTTTAGCTAAGCCTCAGCCAACTTTTTTTTGGTGAGGGGGGAAGAAAGGGATGAGAGGGCACAGCTAATCTTAATTGGCGCCATCTTACATTCGAGAAACCGAAACTATGCGGCCATTTCGTCCCATGACGTCATACTCACATAGTTACACCTCTCTCCACCGTGACGTCATCGTTGGCACGCGGCAGGTGGTTATTTCTACAATGCTATTGTAGATGGCGCTACAAGTCTCAATACGAGATGCGCTGTTTTCTAGTTTCAGCCACAGATGGCCCTTTGATCTCAGGGTGGTAGGAGACCTCACGAAATATCGAAACGTGATGAGTAGTTGCTGCCACAGATGGCGCTGCGATCAAGGGTGGCAGCACACCCCACGAAATCTCGAAACGGGATGAGTAAGAGCTAACGCTCTTAAAATAAAGAAAAAAACAGTCATGGTGGTTTATGTCTCTTCTCGTCCTGTCCCTTTTGATTGGTTCTGTTCTTCTTTTGCTCCACTGCGAAGCATGGTGAACTAAGCTTCGTTTCCACGACCAGTATACAGTTTCTGTGGGTTCGATACGAGGCTCCTTTCTAACAATGCAGAGAGGGCCGCGGACTGAAACTCTGCAGGCCGGTGTGTAGCGAGATCACCCAGGTTTGAGCTCACGTGCACAACACTAAAGCGAGCCGACCAGAAGAGTTCATTAGCTAAGTACATACAAGACTTCCACAAAGGTGGGTGCAATCATCTATTATCCTCCTTATTCGCCTCGAGAAAGGAACCAACCACATGGTGCGGAGGGCCGAGTCGAACAATTCCATTAATTTTCCTTACCGAACGCGTACTGATTAGAGTGAGCCTGAGAGTGCGCTGGGGCACCAAGCGCCAGACTGTATAACTGAAGATGTTTTATCTTTATACCCTCACTGCCCGAAGGAAGCAAGACACTTGGCTGCGAGCGCACTATTAGTGCGAAAACACTAATCCGGACGTTGAGTGCCTTGCAAAAAGTCTCTCTCGCGTGTATGCTGTTGTTGTTATTGCCTTGGTGACATGCCTCCGTTCTGCAGCACTGCCCACTCAACGTCGTCTTCTCCGCAGCACTAATGAGGTGGTTCTGGTCCAGCAAAGTCGTCTCTTCGTGTTGTCACCGGTGTTTGTCACAACAACGTGTTGACACACTGTGTTGACACATTGTTGAACAATGTGTTGACACATTGAAGGAACCTCCTGGTGATATCTGCAGATATTGGAAATGCTTTCAAGCATCTCGGCCTGGGCAATTCAATCGTCGAAATCGGGCTCCATTCTCCTCCAAGCTTTTCACGCGGATTCTAGCTTCACAGCACTTCGAGCACAAACAGGGCGAAGATGGATCGGTCAACAGAGGCGACTAGAGAAGGTAGCTTGCGTATTTTCGCTCAAGGGTCCACTGGGTTGATGGCACTCAGCTGCTCGGCTTAATGTATGACGTTGCTCTATCCTTCGCTTTTTACACATTCCTTTCATCCGCACGTGTCCTTGTCACACTTGATGCAAGGAGAAACCGAGCCACCCGCTTTTGCGCAGGCCGGCGTCCGAGCGTGAGGATTAAATATTATCCAAACGCAGCTCTTTTCCGTCTACTAGAAGTTGAAAACGGTTTGGAGACGCCGTTTATTTCTGCGTCTGGAGGCGTATCACTGCCTTCTAGCGTTGAGCGTAACAGCACCAATAAGTGCTGGACGAGGTAATTCGAATAATATAACACACCTGTCAAGTGCAGAACAGGTTTCGTGCATTGAAAGGAATTTGTTTGAAACCTGTTTGAAAAACAAAAATTTGTTTGAAAAACAAATATGGGCCTGGCCTGACTTGTCTGGCATACGTCCAGGTAGACTGTTTCGGATTGCAGTGTGAAGGGCGGGAAAAGCGAAGACAAAACAGGTTTTTCTCTTTCTCTATAGAGCGTCGGTTTGTGACACAGGGGGCCAGCATAACAAGTCCACCAAAAAAAAAGTAAAAAGCTAGAATTTCCCCAGATTTTTTCGGTGGCTGCAAACGGCGACAACTTTGTTTGGCAACGAAGAGAAAGGTAAGGGAGCTGCGCGTTTGTAACAGTTAACAGTTCGGCCGATGGACGGCAGACTGGAACGTTGTTAACTGCGCGCTCGCTTGATCCCGCTGAAGGTCTGTCTAGCAGCATTTATAACTTTGAAGGGTGAGGGTTCGGGCTAGTGGGTAGTCAACATGAGGATCCATAGCGCACACAATTGAGGGGACACAACACGAGCGCTAAGTATTTATAGATACTTTGCGTAACCTGAGGAAGCTCGAATATTGGTTGCAATAGAAATGATGTATTTGCTTTGACTTTGTGGAATTGAAATGTGCAGTTATGTTAGAAATACGCTTTAAATGCCCAGCGTTACACGCATATTATATTTTAAGAGAAAGCTTTTTAATGTAGCGCGGACTTTATTCCGGTGGGTAGAATGAAAAGGCATATTTCGACTCGGTCCCTTCCGATCCATTACAAAGAAAAGTTGTTGAGTATAGTGGCCGCATGGTGAAGCTTAGAATTTTTCTGCCTGTTTATTTCCTTCTCCCCTTTTCCTTTTTTTAGGTTTCTCAAACCATTTCTTCATTTGCTTTTCCTTTGATATCGTTCACAACACTTCATTCGGTTTGTGGTTCAAAATATTTAAGAGTAGTTCATGAAACCAGGCTTCCCAATTATGAATTAGTGAACGGCAGACAAGTTTTCAAGAATTAATTGAATAAAATCAAATCAAACTTCGTTTTTTTTAAAGAATCATCATGGTTAATTGGGCTGAAATCTCTTCAACCACCTTAACAAGTATGACCCAGGAAACTATTACATTGGATCGCAGCAGAAGGCACAATGAACAACAGAATTCATCAGCAATACTGAAGTAGACATCCAAATTTTTATGAAGATTTTCATCGTACGTAGTGAAGCTAGAGAAACCAGCCGCGGGACAGCAGGCGGGAATGACCCATGCCGCAAAATCACGTGCGACAACAGCTTCTCAGTGTGTGTATTTTTGGAAATGTCGGTGCTTCGTCATTACCATCACGCAGACTGGAACATAGCTTCAATTTCGTTATATATTTGACTGTGAAGACATGCGTGTCTTTCTGTCTGACTTCAAAAATAAGAACGGATTTTCTGTTGCAATTCCTACTTATGGAACTTATTGCTGAAAAAAGCACACAATAAATTAGAAAGGAATTAACTTGGGCTAGTTGGATATTGTTTGAACTCATTATCTAGCGCTTAGTGAACACAAGGAACAAGAACACAAATACACAGGACGTACGCTAGTCCTGTGTATTTGTGTTCTTGTCCCTTGTGTTCACTAAACGCTAGAAAATATGAGTTAAAATAAAGCACGAAGAACACTTTCAGCCACAGCGTACCTCTTTTGATTTATAGAGATCATACAAACTGCCGAGATGTGTCAGTCGCAAAATTGGAAAGGTCAACTTGGAGCCTGGTGGTGCTGCTGGATGGTCATGTCGATATGCGGAATGCAACAGATTAGAGCAGTGTTCAAAGCGTTATAATAAATTCATGGCGTTAGCCAATAAGCAGAAACGCCTTCATCCCTTGTGATAATGCGGTCGTCGCCTCGAGCTATACTGAGTTTTGGAACGTGCACTCGTTGTTGACGGTTAAAATTCGCGAAACTAATAAAATAGCCGCAAAAATCAGAGATCAAAGAGGATCAGCTTAACCTTATCGTATTTACTCAGCACTACTTTCGTGGATGAAGTGTAGACGCTCTCGTGCCGCTACAACGGGCACAAGATCAACAATTTTCTGTGAATAGCCCAGCACTACCCTACTTGAATGCTTTTTTTGCCATAAATAGCTTGTATTTGCATATAGCGTGTTGTACGTGCTCCGAAAAGTCTGCAAACAGTTAGAATCGATCGCTGCTGGCTTTATTACCGCTGTTAGGAAAATGCAACTATTAAAAAAAAGTCACAGAGACACCTAAATCTGTCAGACGCTATCAATGCCATAGCATTAACAACTGTTGATGCCTTTACCGCAAGTAACATCACCTCCAGTGTCGTGACGCCACAGCCGCGTGCTGACGACACTTCCCTCCAGCCAATAGGAATGCTCCTGTCTACTGAAGTCACTTCTCTCTAGCCATATGAGCGAATATTGTGACTAACGACGCTTTTTTGCCCCGTGGGACATTAAAATAGCAGTGAATGCCGCGATGCGCTATTTTTGTGCATTAGTTTGGCTATGTTCATTCATTCATTCATTCATTCATTCATTCATTCATTCATTCATTCATTCATTCATTCATTCATTCATTCATTCATTCATTCATTCATTCATTCATTCATTCCGAATACTGAGAGTCTCTGCTATCATCCGCACGCTGATTCGACGGTCGGTGCTCAAAAGACCACGAACACATATTCGTCATTTTTGCTGGTTAATGGCCGTTCAAAGTGGCATTAATATTTCACCTGTTCGATGCTCTTACTGAACTATTCTAGCCGCCTTGAAACTTGAGAATATGGCAAAGCTGAGTCCTCGTATGCTTGATGAATCACTTGTTAGGCGTCGGCAAGACTTTTGTTGAGGTTAATGGAGAACTTGAATCCGTACTTTTATTCGATTGTTGACTCTATTGCCCGTCGTGACACATGCACGATCAGAGTTTCACGGAAACAGCGATCATGACGCTTCCAGGGCTTCGAGTAAGCTGATCTAGGCGGCGCTCAAAACTAGGAGTCCCCCTACCTAACGCAACCGGTCCGAACGCGCTGGGACCAATACGAGCACCAGAAAAGAAATAATTGCATTACTTTCCGGACACGCCCTGTAAATTTTAAGCAGCAGTACATCAACGCTGCCGATTTTATATGGCATTGGTGACGATTGAAATACGCAGATAGACGCGTGTAAGAAAGATACAAATGACTTCAGGGGCAGAAATTATTTTAATAATTGTATAGTTCTTAAAATTTAAACACAGCTATGTGTACAAAAATAAAGATGGTGGTGGCGTTAGCGGCTAGGAAGAGAGACTGCTTAATATTCTCTATTATTTTAATAAAAGAAATATGGGGTGCTACTCTTCACGTGAATAAAAATGAGATCACGCAGTGATTTCTGGCAATGCAACCATGCTACAACGATTTGAGAAGCTCGCTAGTTTGATGCATGCGGAAGGTAACAGGGAAGAAACAACATGACCTCTTTATCGGGTGCTTCATCGCTTCTGTGGCTAAAAAAAGAGGAAAACTTGTACTGCAGCGTGATTATCATACCACCGTGTTGTTATATTGCTTGGCATTCGATGCTTTACACATTATCACTGTTAAGGACCTACTGAGCAGGAAATAAGATTGAAAAAGGGCAACAGCACCGCTCTGCTGCAGACTACACGCTTTACCACTGTAAAAGAGTAGATCACCACTGTGGCTGTTGCTAGAGATCGCTCACAACGGACCAAACTGGCTGTTAGGAGTTCAAGATGGAGAGCAATTCGCTAGTTATGAAGCTAAGGGAACATTGCTCGTGGAGATATTAACGCGATTTCAGCACCAGTTCATAACGAGCGCTTCACAACGACATCAAGCAGTGACCTACGCCATCAACCGCTCGTTTGTGGTCGATTAATGACCCATCACAGAGTTCTTATTACTGTTATTACGCAAATATGCCCGTAGTCCTTGCAGGCTGCGGCTTCCCAGCCCTCTCGCCACGCCCTGTTGGTCGCAGGGCCTAATGAGAGTCTCTGCCGGCGAGAACTGTCGCTCGTTGTTAAAGAAAATAAAAGCCATCGTTGCAACCCAGTTCCGCTCATTGTTGAACACGCTACGGGTGCCCGAAAACTATCTTGGTCGCACGCTCAACGGGGTATTTCGCACTGTGAACTGCTTTAGAAGGGCAGTCTTTACAGATTATGCTACATCAGTTGGGGTGATATTAAAGCTTTGAAACGAGATACCTTTACAACACGCATGAGGATAACGCGTAACGGCTGTGCGGCGCAGTGGTTGCGTCTGGGCTCCTTCTAAAGTGAATAGACTATTGCGATAACTTACAGAGCAGTGCACTCAACTGCTGAGAGAGGCCGAGACCTAATGTGTTTGCAGGTTGCCCGGAAGCAGCACGCAAATGCTACGCGTGTAAGAATGATGGCGGGGCAGTAATACCACAAATACAGCAGCTCAGACTGCGTATCTAATGCTTAAATGAACTAGGAGAAACGATTAGGGTAGAAAAACAGCAGAGTCTGCCTTCTCAGAGCGGGAAAGAGAGAAAATAACGCGGTAATTAATCTTTCGGCCGAAAAAATGCGAAGATGTCAGTAGAAGAAAGCATTAGTGATGCACCGCAATAAACACCGTGATCGGCCTGAGACGAGACCGCAGCACTGCGTAGTAGTTATATACTCTGTGCGACTCAAAAAAAAAAAAAACACTGCTGCGGGATATCTGGCTCATTGCCAGCAGACGCAGAAAGGTGCCGTAGCTCAGCAAGTACGAAATGAGCGCGATTACGTAGGTTCAGGAAACCTCGTTTACACATTTCTGCGCACCAGATCGACTAATATAGTACCTGTGTGGATAAAAAAGAAAGAAATACGCAATCAGAGATCGGGGAAACCTAATGTATCAATTCATTGAACACAAAATCAGGGTTTTTTGATTTTTCCTGTAAACAGTAAAAAGGAAACTACCAGCACCGTCGCGTTCGAAGTGGATTGGATGAAGACGTCTCGTCGGAATGTAACCTGTAGCTGTTTTCGCAATCAAACCCTCTCTTAGGAAGATAGTTTACAGCTCAACGAAACGAACCATAAGGAATTCGAGATGCTCCTGAGAGTTTGCTTCAATAGTCATAAGGACTGCTGCGTATGACAGACGACGAAGAACAAATCAGTATGATGCTGCAGTCGCTTTTCATAAGCCCAGATTCTTGGATGCCAAGAACCACCTGATGCCTTGAATTTGAAGTTACCGAGCAGCTCAATAGTGTTCGGGAAATGCCACTCGCTAAGTCTCCCTGCATAAATTTCATGTGTGATTCAATGCTAGTTTACCTTATGCCGGAATAATTTTTTCCCGCCCGACATCGGAAGGCCATCTCCTCACTTTGAATCTTCGAAACTCCAAACATGTCAAACAAAAAAAAAATTTCTAGTTGATGAGTTTGTGCGCAAACTGAAGGAAATTGGCGACTCAGCTGGTCAAAAAAACGAGACTGCTTGATTCGCCGACCAGACGAGCCCTATTGGGCATGAATTACACTCATTGCCTGCACTTCTAAGTGGGCTGCTTACGACGGTGACCCATAAACCGAGTTTAATCAGAAGCCTGCCTCTGCGGCCTATCTGAAAGCCTGACGAGGTCTGACACGTAATAATTCATTATCAGTTTTGCCGTCGGTTTTTACGTATCCGATAACCCAATCGAGAGATACGAAACAGGATGGTAATATCGCTAACTCTATTCCAACCCTTCGTCATTTCTGTTGTGCTATCATTCTGAGGCACTCTGTATTTTCTGTCCATCAAGCTTGTGGCGTGTCTGTAGGAGCTCGGTTTCATTCGTCGGGTTGCGCTAGTGTAGTGCTCACTTCTGTTATTGGTCGTAAAGTAATATTGTAAACGGGGTGGACCGAACAAGGCAGTTGTTTCCAGACTTCCAAAAAGCAAACCTCAAACAAGAGATCGTAGTATCCTTTGCGGCATGCGCTACAAGTTTTTATTTGGCCTGAGGAACACAAGGACTCCTTAGAGATTGTGGATTGAAAGTGCATTCTAAGCATATTTGCGGAGCCTGGTCTACGAGGTAGCCCGGTGCTTTTATGTAGGCTAGAGAGACGCCGACCTCAGAGTCAAGAGAAAACTGCTGAGTGGTAGTATGCTGGAAAATGAGATATGTGCTATATTAATTTTATTTTGATGATTTCGAACCAGATTCCCCCGACGAGAAGGAGGAATGCTGAATTTGCTTCTCTACGAATTGCTCTGTTTCAACAGTTTCGCGTGCCGGCGGGTCACGGGAAGGTAATGCTTGCTTATCTGCGCTTTTCGTACTGGAATAAAGAAAAGGAAACAAAATAAAAATTTACTGTATTCAACAAAATTCAGATATGCACTTCCCATAGACCAACGCGCCCCGAAATGCCGCTGTCTAGATTAGGTAAATACCAAAGAAACAAAGTGGGCGAAGGTACTAGAAGAACCCAGAGAGAAGTAACAAAATATTAGACAAAAGAAGCACGGAACCCTTATGAAGGGACACACGACACGTACTGTCAGACTCCAGCCTGAAGAAAGTATGCCGCCTCTCTATGTCCTTACTGGAGGACAGTGCGAACATAAAAATCGATTTTAGCCTCTACTTTATAATATACTTAAGAGGCGCACAGTTCGATAAGGCCAGAACTATATGCCTGGCTGCCGATGCCAGCGCTACTGCAAGAAAGGGAATAAACTTATCAATTTAGTGAAACTGGGTCACGCAGACGTCAGCCTTGAAGGGTTTTTTTTTTTTTGCTTGTAGTAGTGTCGCACGAGGGAAAGGTGAAATAAATACAGCTCCCGTCTTTGAGTTGCGCTGTAGCTTTTGCACTCCCTGGCCACACGTAAGATGAAACGAACTCTTTGTCTTGAAATATGCGAAGTGTTTTAATTTTAGTGCTCCGTAATCTTTTAGGAATCTCTTGAGAGCTGCCTTACTTACGTTTCTTCGTTCAGGGCTGCTTGCAGAGAAGCACTGCGGATGCAACTGTCCCGAAGATTTACGCAAAATTTTACAAAGCAAAGGGACCGGCCTGCCAGGGTGGTGCTGGATCCCTTCAAGGCTGTTTGCCATTACCCATTCCACTCAAACCCCGAGGCATCTTGAGGCTTAATTATTCTATTAGCGGACCAGGCGGCAACGCTGCCCATTGTCTCATTCAAGCATGACTGAGGATGAATAGAAATTAGTCTGTATCAATACGGTACCGCGTTCCTATCGCAACGAGATGACTCCAACTTAAAATGAGGCTTCATAAGCTAGAAGTGACAATAAAAAAACGAAGCATCGGTGCCGCCATCAACGGTTGACTGTACAAGTAAAATCCTTACGTCGACACCGATTTATTTCGCGGATTTCAGAGGCTACGTCGCATAGCCATTCACTACAAAACGGTGCCAACTTGAGCTTTTCAGGAGAGACGTCACGAATTTGAACTACCGTACGGGAAGATTTTTAAATCAATTTTTCTCGCCGATTAATGAGTTTTTGCTAGCGGGCAAACGTGGATTTAACCGGAAAGAGCTGGATAGTCAATTTTTACTCAGAAGAACAATTGAGTGGAGCTGTCTTCAGTGTCCCTTAAAAACCTGGCAACGTAGCAGAAGCTGCAGCTGACTTCCAGTGAAAAGCACCAAAACTATCTCAGCTTTTGGTACGTAAAAGAAGGTGGTGTCTGGTTCGTTCTGGGGATCTCGGCAATCAATGATCCTATCACGAGTTATCAATCATCGTCCGATCTTAAATATTTAGAAGTGAAGAGCAGGGACAAGTACTGGGCCCATGGCTACCTGCGCCACTTGTGGCCTGAACTGCGCTGCCACGTTTTAGCGAGAGAGGCTTGGGAAATATCAGCAATTTACGACGACATCCAGCGAGCGTTAATTCCCGGTCGATACGCAGGAGCAGCCTACTTAGGGTCACTAACTGAGGAAAATCCTGAGGCCTCGTGTGGTCTGGAGTGAATATACTGAATTTTTCGACTATGCCTCAACTCCATCAAATAGTCCAGATGCCATGTGGTACCACGGACCTTGAAGGTTTCTTCGAGCCCATCAGCATGCATTCAAGACAGCCGACCATTCGCATGCGCAAGCAACGCTATCAGAAAAAATTCCGTGCTTTGAACAAACAGATATCAGTTTGGAAAGTTTTTCACTGGTATACTGAAAAGCACGTATATATTTATAAAGCTGGCCTTATACAAAGCGCGGAAACAAATATTGAAGGAACGTTGGTATGACTGAAGCTTCATAGTAATGGCATGCACCTGAAGAATGCGAATTTAAATTGTCTGTATCTGGAGTACAGTCGAACACTATATGAAAAACAAAAGCTACCAATGAAAGAAGAAGGATGGAAGGTGGTCACGGCCTTCTTTTTTTTTGTGGACAACCTAATACAGCACCCGCATTGGTATTATGATTTCCATACTTCAGCAGTAGAGGCTCCTCTGTCAGAACTGCTTGAGGGGTTGAAACAGGTTCTCTGGGTAGAGCTGTTGGCAGAGATGCCAGCGCTTCCAGAAAAGCTTCTTCTCGCTCCTCGCAGAGGCGAGGAGGCGAGGAGGTAATGTAAATTAAACGTTACACACGTCAACTTCATTTTTTTAAGTGGGTTAAAAATAGTGTTTCATTTGTTTGTTTTGTGTGAGACAGAAAAGCCCCGGGCGTCGTCTTACCTTGCAGGCAGAGGGATTTACGGTGGAGGTTAAGGCTTACGGTTCGGCTTCCGAATTTTAGAGGCTTGTGAGGTGTACATTTCGCAAGGTGGCAAGCACTGCTGCGGCGTCAGAGACAAGTGAGCTGAAATGTGTCTCGCAGGGTGAACAGCTTATTCTAATTATAAGACTATCCTTCAATATCAGTTATCAAGAAACACTGTTGAATCAGTGTGCAAGCACCGATCAAAACGTTTTTAACCAAAACTATACAAGAAGCTTAACACGTTAAAATAATAAAACCAAGTCGAAAAATGAAACAGAAGATTTGCTATGGTCTGCCGCCTTGTTTGTTTTTTTTGGCATCCAGTCTGACGTTCTGTGGCCTGACGTTCTGTATCCTGACGTTCTGTAGTCGGACATTGTGTACCCTGACGTTCTGTTTTGTCGTTTTGTACTCTGACGCTCCATACTATGAAGTTTTGCACTTAAATGGCGCGTGATGCTTTCGCATACTTTTGTCACTACGTTTTGAGTAAATGGCACACTATTGACTCGTGTAAAATGTAACCTAAGTCAACTACAGCATAATGCCTAATGGAGAATTGTTGATTAGTTCTTTGCACGCATGCCAAGCTAGTAGTTCCGTACAGAAAGTTGTCCGATCATGCAAAACACATGCAAAACGAAACCTCTGGAAAGCCGCTGTTCGTTTTGATCCAAGCATCAGCAGTGAGGACTAGGTGTTTGAACAGGAACACCTGAATACAGAAAATCCAGGCAGATGGTAATGAAACATGAATCGAAATGTTTTTATGCCAGTAATCGTGTCTTCGTAAAAAATTTCTTCCTAATTATGATAAAAAATATCAGATACCTAGAAAGACAGACTAAATAGAAAAATGCCACTAAAAGGATTATTTTTTTTTAATTGTGGCGTTTAAGGTACAAATGCGACGCACTGGCTATGAGGGACGCCACAGTGGAGGGCTGCAATTCTTTTAGGCCACGTGCTGTTTTATGTCCGCTGACAGCGCACAGCACTAGGGCGGTTTTGAATTCGTCGTCATCGAAATTAGGGCGCCAACGTGGTCGGGATAAAGTTCACGACTTTGGCATCGGCAGCCGAACGCCGAAACACTCAGCCACCGCAGTGGGTACTAATTGGAACTGTTCTCACAAAATCTTATATACAGAAATAGAAAGTTCACAAATTGTGGTTAATTAGCCTCTTCGAGAGCCCAACCACTCATGTGTAGAGAGTTGCAATGTATCAGTCGCGTAAAAGTAGCATTTAGGCAAATCCCAATAAATTTATCGATGCTTCGGCTACTTGGCACTCCTAAGATGTCCAAAGCACTAATGCTTTGCCGCACGTATGGCCTAGTCCAGCTTATCTTGAAGCCATTTTATACCGACATATTTTAAAGATATGTGATCTGACAGAACAATCTCAGATGCACTTACTTGCCCTGCAGATATTTACCCGTCCACCTGACGACATAAACATGAAAATCCTGTTTGTTTACGACTTCAGCCTATGCAGCGCACAACGGAGATGCATCTAGCATATGATGAACAATTACGACTAAAAAACAAGCATAATTGTGCAGCACACAAAACTGAGGCGCACGCAACTACTCTAATCGCATCGAAAGGAAATCATTGCGAAACTTCAGCGGCCAAGGTGAAAGAACTCCTCAGCCAGGTTCACCTCACCATCAGCTTACGGCACTTCAACATTTCTCCTTCACTGCAGCCCCGCTCCTGCACAAAATTCCAGAAAGTGTACATAAAAATAAAATCATTCGTTTTTTACCAACAGCATAAGAACCTGTGAGCCGTACTGACGAGCTTTTTGTCGCCTTTTACTCTTCCTCTTACAACTGGCTGGGGCGAAGCGTGGAGAATTGGGAAATCCATATCACACGCCGGGTGTTTGCCATGTTATGATGAATTTAAATAAATAAATAAATTAATTATTAATAAATTAATTAATTCGGCAGAGACGCTTAAGGCTGCTTACAAGTTGGAATGCGAAAGCATTACTCTCCCTGGGTGCAGTGAAAGCGCTCCACACGCACGCACAGATGCGCACGGGCTCATGCGCCTATGACGCCACCTGTTACGCTGTACGACGAACGGTTGGATCCCACTTTTGATACGAAAGTCTGGGAAGGTATACAATTGAAGGTGTACATGTCGTCGGTTCGAATCCTTGTCGCAAGCTAGCCTCCGACTTGAATAGCACGTGTAAGCTACATGCAACGAGAAATTGTAGGAGACCACCAGGAATGCTCTACGACGAACGGTTGTATCAGTTTTGATAAGAAAGTCTGGAAGGGCACAAAGTTGAAGGTGCATATATCATGGGTTTGAATCCCTGTTGCAAGCTAGCCTCCAACTTGACTAACACATGTAATCTATATGTAACAAAAAATCATATGACACTACCCGGAATTTTGTGCGACAAGCGATGGCGTAACAACGTTGGCACGAATGTCGAGAAAACTAGCGCCACACGGAGGTCGGCCAGTGGCGAGTATGTATAGACGAACGGCATGTATATGGGATAGTCGGAAGTGGTGGTCCTCGGCTTGCTGCATGCGTCACATGGCCGCTTGATGACGTCACCAAATTTTTATTGCCATCGCGAGAATTTTCTGTAGCATCGGCGAGTACACACATACACACACGCCACCGGCTTTTCTCGTAATGGGAATAGTAATGGTTGCACATTAACAAATAAGCTGTTTCTGACTAGATGACTTGACGTGGTGGCTCAGTGACTCGCGTTCGGCTGGCGATCCCGGCCGTGGCGGCAGCTTTTCGATGCAGGAGAAATACAAAAACGCCCTTGCTCTATGCGATGTCAGAATACATTAAACCCCAGGTGGTTTGAATTGATCCAGAGCACCCGATTAGAGCGTGCCTCAGGACCAATGCGTCTCTTCGGACATTAAACCTCATAATTTAAAATTTAGAATTTTTTCCAACAAGACGTCCTCTCGTCCAAACCTTGACTGCGTAATATCTGAGGATATGACTAGCAATGATACATTCTGCGCGTAATCAATTCGCATGTTTCCCGAAAATTGGGCAACAGATGGCAGCTACGCATTCTGCGAGTAGTATTGAAGTGAATAGGAAAGGCCAATTCAGTCAGTGGCTGCCGTATCTTTTACCGTCACAAAATTCAAATTTCATCGCAGGAACAATACTATCGTCTCAGTGCGGGTAATGAGCACTGCAGAATTAACGCATTTTATGCATACGCAACTTTTTTCGTCTTTCCATCCATACACCTAACTAGCACATCGCTAGAGCGATGAGGCCGATTACGCCTTTTGGCTATCTAGGCCTTGCTGCATCTTGATAGGAATCAATTTCGGAACCCTTGTCTGACGAATATTGAGCTCTGGGTTTCAGTGAAATGGGGCGGTATAAGCCTAAATCAGAACAAGCAGAATTTGGGCCCGTCGGCATGCGGAGAAAAGAGGGAACAACAGGTTAAATCCAGGTATCTCTCCACTCTCTCTGTTTTTATCCCCAGTAACACTCACCAACTGCTAGAACTTGCTTTTCTATCGAGCCACGCAGTGACTCAACAGGGCTGGTCCCATGTGGAAAAAAAGTCCGTGAATACCCTCGCGAACACCGCTGGGGAAATTAAAGGTAATCGATTAGGCGAGACAAATTAGGTGAAAGGAGTGCGGCTTCATTTACGAAGCAGCACTCCTTCGGGAAAAGATGCTGCAGGGCCGGAACAACTTAGTAATGAGGTAAGAGATAACTACGAGCAGTTAGAATGGCTTATAGTGCTCGGTTAACGATGTTTATCTTATTCTTAGGACGGATGGTTTAGAAACCAATGCTGGGAATGGGTAAGACACCGCGCGTTGCTCAACGTGTTTAGTATCGCTTAACGTGACCTAGAAGCCGCCAGACAGGAAAAAAGGAACAACACAAAGGTAACAAGCCCCTGGCAGTTTTGAATGTGGACCATAATTTGGTACGTAAATGAATTTGCGGCCGCTGCTTCCCCAGAACTGAGCGAAATTTGACAAGTGTGAAGTTCTGCTGTAGAAAGAAAAAGATGCAGCTAGTAATGAAATATTTCCTCTGTTAACATGATCTGACCTGAATTACGATGCGCAGCCATGTCCTCAAAGAAATGTTCAAAACGTAAAATCAGCGACTTGCAGACGAGGGAAATTAACAGACTTACAGCTCATGAACTCTTGTCCTTGCTAACTATCCGGCCGCTTTCCATAAGCGGCGTACGGGGATTAGACAGAAAATAATGAGAAGCGAGAGACCATAAAAGCACGCTATAAAAACTGCGACAACCTAAAGAGTGGAATGTGTTAGCATTACATTTCACATTTGTCCCAGCTTCTCTTGCAGTTTCTGTGTGTGTGTTATCGATCGATTCGATTCATTTTTCAAGTTTCCTCCTTTGGGTAGCGACCCCATGACCTGCTTTTGAGTCACGTGGCCTTGTGACGTTATACCTCTCTCTACCTATCACACTTTTGTGACACCGGATGGCCCCGGGTCGCGTGAACTAACCTGAACTCTCTTGCTATATAGGTACCTATCAAGAAACCATGTTGCTCACAAGCCGGTTGGAAGGTTGTGATGACGTCACAAGGTCACGTGACTTCTTTCAACCTTTTATTATTTAATGACACCTGCCCCGGTTTGCAGGTGGTTATGGCATCCCAATAGATAGTTATATTAAGTTCCAGTCCTCCTAAGAGAAAAAAGCTTATTGTACGAATGGAAGCGAGACTCGAATGAAGGTTAAAAATTGAGGGCCCCCGTTAAGAATCTTGTGCCGTGCTCTAACCGCTGCTGGGAACTCCGACGTCTTGAGGGCAGAAACTTTGCAAAACCTGACTCCATTTTCATTTTTTGTTGAGCAACATTAGAGGATAGGGAAACATTTCTTGTCATCCCATAAAGCTTGCTTGCTATTTATTGTACTGATGGAACTTGGATGCCTCCTTTGATCGCTTTTCTTTTTCATTATCCTCAACACAGAAACTAATAGTACAAAAACAAGGAAATCATTTTCCGCTGCGTCTTCTGTTCACAGTGCTCATGTAATGAATCTCAACGCAGCGCCGTGCTTAAACTATTTGGAAAGGACGACGTTTTTCGTAATAGAAGGTTATTGTGCACCTATTCTCTTTCGCGCTTACTGCACTGAACGAACTCGCGGTACCTTTTGTCAGTCTTTTAGAAGCACCTTTCTTCTTAGGCTGCAATTTTGTGGTTAAAGCCGCACATAAAGCCTGATGTTGCTGTTGTTTTTGGGACTTCGGCTGAAGGTGCACACGCTCGAATACGAAGGCACTGCTTACGACATGCGGGTGGCACGCAATGTTCGGGAAGAGCGTTATCGAGGTAGCTTGCATCCAGCCGCTCCGAAATTAGGCTTGGCGGTGAGTCGGGCACAGTTGGAGGTATGTGACAAAATTAGGCAAAGGTTCAAGTAGAAGGGCTCCCATTTCTCAAAAGGCGGAATTGATACAGTACATTCTAGCCTGAGCACTAGCTTTATTGTGTCTGTCGAGCGAAATTACCCCATCGTTATCCCAACACGATGCTGGGGCCGAGCTGTTGAAAACCTATTTACCTATTTTCCTTGTCATTAGCGCTCACCTCTAATGTTCGGCTGCCTTCATTTCCCTGCATTCTGGGTTCCTTCTCCGAGCTTACTGAGAAATAAATTCTTTATGCTATAGAAAAAATTCTATTTTAAAGCGTAAACGTAAACTAGCGGCTCCTCTGTACAAGGGATGGACGCGAATTTCCTCCGCGTATATAGCTGATGCTTTGAAAGCGTTGCTACAAGAAGGCGAAATTTTTTTGTGGTTCGTAGCATTTTGTTTTACTGCAAACACCTCAGTATTTGTTTGCAGAATGCCAGTTGCTTTATGCCACGCCCCTCGAAATATGAACGCTTGATAGTTTCTGGTCTTGCTATGTAAAAGCTATTGTAATAGTGGAAATGTTACCTTAACATCTTCACTTATTTAGCACCTTTATGAGATTCAGTATGCTCGTTTATTCGTTTATTTTATCTGGTTCAGGAACATTTACTTGGCAGCGACATTGTAATTAGAGTTGAAGAAAGTCTTTCTGCACGTCCAGCGTCTGCTGAATGGTGGCCGCACTGATTCTTTCATGTATTTTCTTCCTTTCCTTGCATGAGACTCTGCTCTCCAGTCAAGCGATTTTTGATGATCTATCTCTTCTTACAGATGAATAATATGCGCTTTAAACTTCTACGTTAAATGCTTACTGAACCACCCGCAGCGTGCCATTGATGACGTCATGGTCAAATATGGTGGATAGACGAGGAACCATGTGAGTATGACGTCAGGGGATGAAATGGCAGCATATGTTCGGTTTCTCGATTGCAAAATGGCGCCCTTTAAAACTGGTTGTGCAATCCCAAACCTGGCGCACAGGTTCTTCGCCATGGCAGATCCGGGACCGTTGGATCAGCCGCAGTCAGCAGCCGACATTGGGCGTGCTCGTGAATGTGAGATTAAGTGCAGGCAACGGCAAAACCCATTCGTACATGGGGCGGAACGCGAAGCCGCTATAGGGGGTATTCACGTGGAGATAAGGACGTCTTTTTGTTGTCCAGGATGCGGCTTCAGTAATGATGGCCTGAGCAGGAGGCGATTATCTCAACAGACACACGCGTGGTATTTCGCGGTGCTTCACAGAAAACAAAATGGCGGCCGCAGGAGGTGTCCGGCCCCGATCCTCCTTGGCTGCCTGCTAAACGTTTGTGCTGACGAAATGAACAGCCTGCTCGCAAAGTCAAACAGTAGTGGGAGCGCCGCCGCCGGGACAGCTTCGGTCAAATGTTTAGGGGAATCCCCCAAGGTGGAGTAGATTTCTAGTAACTACTCTCTTATTGCGGGACAGCTTCCCGTTGAATTGTTCGATTTAAGCAGCACTTTAGCTGACCAGCAAATTCGGTGTCGGCGTTGTTGGCGTCGACGTCAGTCTTGTGTGCAAGAAATAATGGGCATGGCTCTGGCAGGTGGTCTCCAGAGAGCAACCTGGAAGGCAGGTGGGCTACCTAGATTACGTGACCGTGCGGCGTCATCACAACCTGCCCACCGTGCCAGGTGAGGCTTAAATTAATGATTGGTCGCCCGGGAAGAGCAACCTTGGGCGCACAAGGTTCACCGCTAGGAGCACCTGCCATCAAAGGGCAGTGGCGCATAACTGCACCTCTGTGCCAGGAGTGGTATGAAGACTCCCAGGCATCTATGAATGTAGATAGCGGCCTTCTGCATATATGGGAATTAAGCCATTACACTATCGCGTCATATTTTTAAGGTGGAGCTTAAGTGTCTCGTACATTTTTTTTTGCTGGACGCTTGCAGCTTTCATTAAACTTGCGGATTTTTATGCATTTCTATGCTTAGGACGTCTAAGGCACCGTATAGCGGATCGTTCGGTGCGTTGCAATGCTGTAAAAGAAACAGCGGCGCAACAAACACAGCAGAAAAAAGAAAAGGACACATGCTCACATGTGTCAAGTTCTTCCTTGCGATGTGTTAGTTGCGGCGCTATTTCTCTAGCAGAGCAATAGGGTCGTCGTATACTTGTGTGTCTTCCCGCTTCGAAAAATATGGGCTCATACACCTTTGATATCGTACGAGACAAAGTCATCGCATGAAATAATTAAAACTTGGTAGTTTAGTTCCTCTTTTCTTTGCGTCAAAGGCACTGAAATCTCCAAACACTGCTGAATAGGCGGACTTACGATAAGCCCGGCCATCTTTTACTTGCTATAACAGCAGATGCAGGTCAGTGGATGACCTTTAAGCAGCTCAGGTAGACGAAATTGCTTCTGTGTTCTTTCGTGACCATCACTCCATTCGATCAACTTGCGTACGACAGGACTAAGGACGAACATGGGGTTCAGATATGAGGCGTGCTTTACTGTCCGCGCGAACTGCGAGTCCCACCACCGAGAAACGGCATCAGTGCATTCATATTGCATGCTGGAATATTTGATGCGGGCCCTTAGTAAGAGAAAAAAAATCATAGTGAGAGTTCGTGACATCAACAAAAAAAAAAACCACGTGACGGCTCTTGCTCGGGAGAAGAGCGAATTGCGTTGGACACGCGACACGTGCTCAATCAAAGCTTTAATTTGATTTCCTGGCGGTGGTTCTACGCTTGCGTGTTGCATTGCTTCGCTAAGGTTGCAAATTTTTCAGCCATTGTTTCGATTTCAGTGACATACGAAACAACCAAATTGTTCATGTCGCCAGCGGGTCGGGTAAAAACGATAACGTAGGTTGAAAGGATACCTGGCAAAACAGTCAGAAAAAACACAGTTGAAGGTGGAAGTACTT
Source organism: Amblyomma americanum (assembly GCF_052857255.1). NCBI lineage: Eukaryota > Metazoa > Arthropoda > Arachnida > Ixodida > Ixodidae > Amblyomma > Amblyomma americanum. The sequence continues at coordinate 204,189,382 of NC_135499.1, forward strand.
GCATTAGCATCTATATTTTTTACGTGGTTACCACAAGCACTGAGGGTTCATAAAGGGTTTATAGAAGGTACCAACAGAAAGTAAATAAACAAAAATTATCCGTAGCAAACGGGGAAGCAAAAAACTATTTTCAGCACCGAGTATGATTTTGCCGACTGGGCCGCAATGGCCAAATGCTCCTGAATAAAGGGATGTAAACGATTGAAGCACTGTAATGGGACTTAAGTCAAAGCGAAGAAGCGGCCGCTTCAACCAATCAATCATCCCATCTTGTCTATTTCCGGGGGTTAACTTGCACGCTGTACAGTCGTAGCTACTTGAATAACAAGACCAATTCGCACGAAATTCTGAAAACGGACAGCACTTTTCCGCAAGTTCGTCGCTCAGCAGAAATTAGAGGCAAACTTATCTATGACTTGAAAACCTAATTGCTGTTCACGGTGCGTCGCCGAGCATAACAAAACTCAGTTACGCCCACATTTTTGTGTGAAAAAGTGGGTTAGCTGCTGAGGCGAAAAAGAAGTAAGTTTTTGTGCAGTAGCCTTGTTTTGTGATTAGTCTGCATACACCATCACCATCGAACGTCTCGACTGAAATTATAATCCTTCATTTTCGCTCAGTTTGCTGAGCATTCACTTGAGCCTACAATCAAGACGTCGCGAAACCATAAAGCAAATGGTTAAGGTCTTTGTAAATTGAATGTAATCCTGGTTTCATGAAATAAAAGCGGAAGTTATCTCTGAGAGCGATTAACTTCTCGGCAAAAACTACATTTTTAAGGCCTAATACTTTTCAAAGCAACGTTGTAAAACTGAAACGTGGGGGCTTACTCCAGCAGAACAAAAAAAAAGTGGGGAAATGAAGGAGCTTCTTAAACATTGAACAAAAGGAAATCTCAGGCACCAGAGACGATTGTTTTATGGCTTGAAAACAGAGTTTTGAAGCGCTTGTCTGCGTCATTCTTTCCATCCTTTGTGTTGCATTTGCGCTATTTTTTTCAATCATGAACGTACAATAACTCCCCCAACTTTAGGGGCTGCTTTGCAGTATAGAAAAACCAGACATATGAGTAACTTTAAAACGTCACTAGTGAACATATAGGTGTCATGCAAACCGAACTAAAAAACAAACAAACAAACTTTGCTATTTCGACGTGCGTGCGCATTAGAGAGAACATACCGCTAAACCCTTGTTTTGAGCAGTTACATAAGTGAAAAACACAGCAATGCTCGCAACCCACCTGACTTCCTTTGAAAATGAGCTTAAGTGTCAGAAACAATGGCAACCTCATCAGCCACCAAGAAAATGGTTTCGAAAGAGTGTTTGACGATAGGAAAAGCCGTTTATACCACGTAGATGCAAACAGGGTCGTTAAAAGAGCTCGCTTTCAAATGCTGCATGAATTATGGGAAGACTGAATTTCAGTTTTGCGCTAGGATTGTCTGGAAAGTGGATGCCTGCTGTTGATGAATAAAATACTTCTTCCTACAGGGCGAAAGGATCTGTCCGGTTTTTACTCTAGGTGCTGCGGCTGTGACTCTTTCTGTCTTTACCACTGCTTATCCAAAACTACTAATCTTGTGAAGGCTTTTGCATAGAATATATAAAAAAACTGTTTGCTTGAGGATCACTTCGCGTTACACTTTCCTGGCATAGCCTAGAATACGACGTCGTTTTCTTTGGACTGTCGTTTCCACGAAGCTATGATGCCGGCTTTTTGCATATATATTTGCAGAAGACCACTGAAGGAAAGAAGGAGGGGGTATCTGAGCAATACATAGCGCACTGCTTTCGGAATCCTTTTGAGACCACTCTAATGACAATACACTCATCAACACCGTCTGTCTGATTTATGTACGCCGTCAGAAGGCTACATGGAAGGTTTTTAAATGGAAACCTATGTCTACTAGCTATGACGCCGACAAATTAAGGCTGCACTGACGCGATTATTATTGAAGAGCAGTACGTTTTACGACTTTAGGGCGCGAACGAAGGATTGACACACGAAAAGAAGCGGCCCAATCGAGTGGCGTAAATAAATGCTTTTTTTTTTTTTATGGGGGGTTTAACGTCCCAAAGTGACTCCGGCTGTGAGAGACGCCGTAGTGAAGGGCTCCGGAAATTTCGACCACCTGGGGTTCTTTAACGTGCACTGACATCGCACAGTACACGGGCCTCTAGAATTTCGCCTCCATCGAAATTCGACCGCCGCGGCCGGGATCGAACCCGCGTCATTCGGGCCAGCAGCCGAGTGCCGTAACCACTCAGTCACCGCGGCGGCTGTAAATAAATGCTCAGAGCAAAGGCGAAATGTTGAGCTCAATATAGAGCCTAATGTTTCAGTTCAAAGAAGACCAGGGGAAAGAGAAGCCGATTTCGTTAATGAAGTCTCGCGTCGTATCTCCACTAAACTGCGATGTGAAGGAGGAGGTTATGACAAGAGAAATCGACGCTGACACGTCCTAATCATTACCGCGATTGGGGTTGCGGTAAATAAATCGTGTACTGCTCACAAATAACTCTGTTATGTAAAGGGCTCCGTTGTATATTTGTTGTAGGCGTGACACTTCAACAAAAGAAACAATTTTTTTCTGAAACTTACATAGGCGCCCTAATATGAAATTTTCGCCTGTCTTTTCCTCCGCATTGAAACCGGTCGTTTCAAATAAAATTGCACTGTAACCGAAAATTTTGGCTCCCTCACTAAAATATTATCCTGGTTTGGAAGCATCACATGTCTCGTAGAAGGCATTGCTGGCCCTGCGCAAAGCTGTAGAAAATGCTGCTTTTTTGCTCGGGGCGTATAGGAGACTTTATGCTATGTCCTTAGCGATGTGTCGTAAACAGTTCACGCAACCCACAAGCATTTCCAAAAGGGGCCAAAAATAAACGAGCCCACGCTAGAGAAATGCGCTTTTCTCTGGCAAACGAACGCGTTCCTTGGTGTCGCAGAACGGAAAGTCCGTCACAGAAGACTATAATTCTTCGGCTTCCTATCTCCCCAGAACTTCCTATCTTCGCCTCTTTTCTCTTTTCGAAAAGAAGAAAATGCTGGGGATCGCAAAGGGAGTTATTTTAATCGATTTACGGCCTTTTGCCTGTCTAAGTTATGTCTAGGCTATCGTCAGCTTTGCGACAATTCACTAGCCTAGGAAGAAGCACAGTTCTGCTGACAGCCTAACGATATTTACGCAAAAAATTGGGTCTTCACGTTACCTTGCTGCAGCCCGTGCCACTCCCGAGAAGTAAATGTGTCGATGCGGGGCTGCTTGCAGTGCGGCCATTTTCATTTATTTCATGAGGCACTGGCATGCACTGAACCATGTAACGACTGCACGAGCTGTTTTATTATTGTCACCTCTAGACTCGTGCACACTTGGGAAGAGACGAAGTGTATCGATATGAACCGTACCTCAACAGCGACAATACAAGGGCTCCGATATGTCGACTATTGTGTAGTGAAGTTAGATTTCCCTTTCTAGTTCGCGTACAGCTCACATTTTATATTGATTTACTTTCTTCGAGTCGGATTTTTGCGCAAGGTTGCAATGCGAAATGGGGAAACAGTGCGAACGGTAACGTACCATTTTGCTTATAGCCAGTGAAATTGACCATTTTTCGACTTCACTCTGCACCACAAAGTCTTCTAGCTCGGCCTTTTGACTTAACTGCAATAGTATTGCGGTTTGAGGCATTCTGGTTAGTCGTATTTTAATACGTCTTACTGGAGCAGGGCGCACTCGTAGCCTCTTACAAAACTAAGTTTGAGTTAAATCAACATAAGAAAATAAAAGGGAAATTTTATATCTTCTTACGACTGTCTAAAAGGGACAAAATTTTATTATTAGGAAATATAACTGCCCTGCTCAAAGCCCGTAAATTTCCTTGACGTGTAGCGCAACATGTCTTTGAATCGTGCCACGAGCTCGACATAAGAGCCTAACGGCAAGGCTTTGGCGGAGCCTATAAAATGGCGTATGTCACTCATTGGAAGCTTTTCAAGCGCTTTATTCTCCCTCATGATTGCTTTTAGGGAAAGAGAAGATCCTAAAGGCTCTGCTGTACTTATAGATCCGCAACTATGCGCATACTGCTCTTGTATGATGAAGATGTCCTGTATTTCAGTCGTGTACGAAGTAGAATCTTTGTTTGGGCTTGTTGGCCTTGCATAACAGGGAAAGTCGGGGCAAATAGTCGAGGACGAACGCAAAAAAAAGGGACAGAACAGGAGGTGAGAGTACCAAAAGATTAACTGCCATTAGGTAGCAGCATCTATTCATCAGCCGTGAATTCTTCACTGTGTCGTTGTTTTCATCGTGTCATTATTTCTGATTTATTTTGGCTGCGCTGAGATTAGATATCTATAGCGACTGCACAGCTACCATAGTCCTTCATAAAGACAGCAACAAAATTTCAAAAAGGTAAGGAGTCACGCAGAGAGATACGATCTCAACTGTCGCGCAAGGGAACAGCATTTCAGAAGTGGTAGCGAGGTGCTGGAATTGGTAAGGGAATACATCTACTTCGGGCAGGCAGTGGCTGCTGATCCGCATTATGAGAGGGAAATAACTAGAAGGATAAGAATGGGGTGGAGCGTGCATATGGCAGGCTGTCTACAATAATGGGTGGCAGTTTACAATTATCCTTCAAGAGAAAAGTATACAACAGCTGTATCTTACCGCTACTCACCTACGGGGCAGAAACGTGGAGGCTAACGAAAAGGGTTGAGCTTAAGTTAAGGACAACGCTGCGAGCCATGGAAATAAAGATGACAGGTGTAACGTTAAGAGACCGGAAGCGGGCAGAGTGGGTGAAGGAACAAACGCGTTTTAATGACATCCTAGTCGAAATCAAGAGGAAGAAATGGGCTTGGGCAGGGCATGTAATGCGAAGGCAAGTTAACCGCTGGTCCTTAAGGGTAACGGAGTGGATTCCAATAGAAGGCAAGCGTAGCAGGGGGCGGCAGAAGGTTAGGTGGGCGGATGAGATTAGCATGTTTGCAGGGATAGGGTTGGCCCATAGAATGCAAAACACGTGGCTCTTTATGAAAGGGATACTGGGGCAATGTTATCGGCTGCGCTTTGAGTAGGACATCTTAAAATGCAAGCTGAACAATCTAGTCTCGGCTCCTAAGTTCCGCCGTGTGCGTTCGTGGCCCTTATTACGAGCCTTGAGTAATCTCTCCCCATGTCGTTTAATATTTAATCCCCGCTGATGCCATTTGTTACGTCACTAAGTAACCGACGGCGCTGTTCGGCCTAGTTTCTATAAACGCTAACGTGCTTGCTAGAGAAGCGCCACGCTCGCACTTAATATATCCCCCTTCTCTCTGTATCTCCCCGCATACCGTTGGCAACTTTTATAAAGAGCCCTTGCTGACGTCATTTTGTCACGCTACTAAGGAACAGACGGCGCATTCCTTTCATCTAGTGTCAACAAACGCCTATGCGCTAGCTTGAAAAGCGCTGTGCTGGCAGTTACCGTCGACGCTTCTTGCGCACGCGTAGCATTCATCAGCGGTTTTCGTGTGCCATAGTGGATGCCTCTGTGAACCAGCCTACGCAGCTGCACAAATAGCGGCTTTGAAGCAATCAAGCTCGCAGTTGGAAAGCCGTGGCGGAGAAATACTTAGCTAGTAGACAGCAGCGGGAAATGTGGGCGTCTGGCTGTGGATAATCCGACGGCCTCGCGTCTCCCATTATGAAGGAGCGCAGTCCCCGCCGGGCCTTGTTTCTGAGCAACAAAGAGGGTGAAATTGCCTCGGGTGCAAGAGGTGTGCGCTGTGTATTCACGTGATTATTATGCAACACCACCGCCATCACCGGACTCAACCGGCTAATAAACGATTAACAACCTAGCCCCGCATGACCTTCGCATTGTGCCTCGAAGGAGCCGAAGCAGCCACGGGAGCTTGTACACAATGACTTGGTAAAATGAGTCGCATTTTATGTACTTTTTTCAGTATTTCATGTCCCAGTAAACCAAATTACTTAGACCGGTGCATGGGTGGAGGGAAGAGCATGCAAATTAAATCCTCGTACAACCACTTCTTCGACACTCAAAATATGAACTCAGTTGAAAAACGAACAAGTAGAAAAGGAACAGCTAAATACACCTCATGCATTAAGCGTCACAAACACAGACGATCAAAAACATCCGAAGACGCAATGAGGCACGGTAAACATGAGCTAAATTGACTTGCAAAAATGCGCGCACTGCTGTGTGTGTAGTAAGCAGGAAAAACATGAAACGCGAAAATATCTGTCGGATATATAGGTGGACTAAACTAAGGCCGCCAGCGCTTACAGGCCGGAAAAGGTTATCGCGCCTCATCGATTGAAAAGATAAATCTTGCAATAAAGTAGCGAAAAGTCTGTGGAAGCGCTGGCTAGAAAGTCTTGTGCAATGATTAATTAGGAGTACACAGGAAATTTTAGTGGTGAGAAGCAGATTACATGCGGTCGTCCTGCCAAAAATCGAAAGACCATAGGGGGGGGGGGGCAAAAGTCTGAGCATAACAGCGCAGAAGAGTTGGCACGCGGTATTTCCAATAATGGGTTCTACCCTTATACGCACTCAAAGGGAGGCCAAGGTACTTGGGTGGCCTACGTGTTTATTGCATATGAGCATATTCAGCTGGTGTTGAACACCACATACCAAACCAGAGACCACAACTCTTAGAACAATCAATTCGAGGTACTGAAACTGAACCGAAGTTTTCATTAAACGAATAACCTCATTGATGCTTGATATATGAGCGAAGTCATCTGCATAATGTAACACCTTCAGTTCATGACCCGTAATGAGAGAACCACTGACGGCTCTACGGTCATTAACATTTATGTAAAGTGGTTCCAAATAGAGAGCGAACAGGAGCGGGGACAGTGGGCAACCCTTTTTCACAGAAGACTGAATGCAAACTGGTTGTGGACGACAGCCATTTACAATCAAGCGCGTGGAAAATTTTTGTAACAAAGGCGTTTTCCAGTAGAAATCATTGAATCATGATTTACGTGATTTAAAAGAGGAAAAAAGAATGAATGGGACACTCGATCGAATGCCTTTGCCAGGTGAATTTCAGCAGTGCTGATTGTTTATGAGTACCACTGCAATACTGCAACACCTTGTGCACTGCATGTAGGTTCGACTGTATTGACCGTTCCCTCAAGCCACATATTTGAGGAGGCCCAATCAAAGAAGGCATTGCAACCGGTTACCGATTTGAGAATACTTTAGCGAAAATCTTATAATCAACACTAGAAAGCGCTCTGGGTCTGTAGCCATGTACGTATCATACTTTTTCCTTGTATTTAGTTTTTGGTATAAAGAAAGTGTGACTTTTTGCAAATGACTGTGGCAAAAATCGAACATCAATACTTGTCTCAAAAGTTTGGAGTAGAAGAGGGGACAAATTAGATTTAAATGCCTTCTAAAAATCCCCTGACAGGCCGCCAGGTCCCGAGGTTTTCGAAACTGACAAAGATCAATTGCATCGTCCATTTCACCCAAGTTAAAGGAACATTTATTACCGCCCACTCATTCTCAGAAACAGGCGTAGTCTAAATAGACACCCAGCGCGCTACATAAACATCATAAATAATACTTGAAGTGGCAGCAAAAAGAGAAGTGTAGTGATTTGAAAACCCGGTGACGGTTTCATCTGAGGGCACCACCAGAGTACAGCTAAGAGACTCGCTTGACACTCACGTGGCGAAGGTCATCAAGCAAGGCCTGTCTATTTGGCTCCTCAGAGTGTAAAGTAGGATTGCTGCGGGATCGTACACGGGCCACCCGAAAGCGTTCCGCATCGGTCTTTTGAAGGTGACACTTTACAGTTGCAATTCCAAAATTGTAAAGGCTCTGAAGTAACCGTTTGTCCTCCCCATGCTTAAAGTAAGACGTCGTGGAGCCGACCTCAATAGCTATGCCAAGAACTGCTTGCTTAAACGTCTCTGAAGCCACAATTAATAAAACTATCATGGTCAAACAGATTCCAAAGCTGTTCTCACTTGCTCCTTGAAGTCCACCTCGTTTACCAACAAAGAATGAAGCTTGCACATGCGCACTTTGGTTGAAACTTGGGACGGGCACATTCTCCAGTCTGCGCAATGACCACGGCAAGAACAGAGAAAGAAACAGGCATGACATCGCACGAAATAGGCCTTTTAAGGAGATCTGCGGAAATGTAAATCACATCCAAGAGTGAATATGAGGCTCCTATAATATATGTGAAGGGGGATAACAATCAGACGTCAATTAAAGAGCCCCAGAAAGGGGCTCTCAATAAAGGTACAAAATGTCTGGGATGTTAAAAGACGTCGCTTAATAATTATCCTCCAGCAAGAATTATTTCAATGCGTGTTGTGGAAGCTGAGTTATATGCCGACAAAATTTGAACTTTCACGTCTTCGCGCCTTTCCCTCTCTCTCGCACGCCAAAACGGCGGCGCTCCTCACCAGCCCCAGCCACTCGGCCCCTCCCCTACCTCCGCCGGCTCCGGCACGAGCGCAGTGGCCGCGGACGCGGTAGCGCGTGACGTCTGAAAGAATTTGGCGCTGTGAACCAATGATAAACCCCGGCTGTTGACGTCACTTGCACGACGTGACGTCGTATGCCAGGTTTCGCGCGATAGCCCGGCACCACGCGTCGCCGGGAGGTGCGAAAGCAGTAATTTTTAAAAGTGTATTGTAAATTTACCACTCGCATTTGAGTTCTCGTACGCAGCATGGACGTTCGGTGCCCTGCACTCTACATAGGGCAAGCATTTTAAAGCCAAACTCAAACACCCCTTTCTGTGGTAAGCGTGCGTTTTTAGCGATAGCTGGTAAAATACCGGGGTTCTTATCAGCGTTTTCCCTAGGCCGTGTACGGTCGCACGGGTCGTACATGCAGTTAAAGTCGCCAATGAATACCACATATCTATCACAGTCTAGAAGAGCTGCAATACACGAAAAAAAAAAACTTCTCGCGGCACCAGATTAGTTTAAGCGTACACGTTGATGAACATCCACGATTCGCGATGCAGCCTAAAGTCACAACATATCAGGGGCCCTTATGTGTCAACCTGATACGTGGGCAGAGATATTGAGACTAGTTTTAAAGAACACAAGACAACAAAGAAGATAGAATGAAGAAGAGAACGCTAGGCGAGAGTTACTCAGAGAGTTACTAATTTGCCATCAAGGCGCCGGTTCTTACGAGCGCAACAGATTCAAATAACGCGCGAAAACGCGCAACTTAATGAAGAGTCACCTCGGGGAGGCTAGAGGAACTAGGGTGCTTTGTCAGCCAACGGTGCACGTCATTATATCCCTGCCTCTATATCTTACACCTTGGTCCTGGATTGCCATCGACGCTATCAGCACGAAGCAACAGCAGCGCAAAACGCATGGACAGTAAAAGCGCGAGGAAGGCCTAGCAAAAAGCTCGTTGGTGGAGCTCGCTGGCGCCAGAGGACGGTTATCATAATGGCACTTCAGAGAATAAAAAAAAAAACCGATGCGCTCACAATACGCGCCAACGTCGACACCTTTTTGTACACCAGTGGGCACTCGATGGCGAGGATTGTCGTCCAGAAGTTTCCACGTCTACGTTGTTTAGCAAGCGTATGAAAAAAAAAAAAACGGAGAGCACAAGTTGAGTATTTGCCCCCAGTGGTCGTAAATCCCACGACAGAGAATCCAACTCAGTGTATTTGTACGGTCCGGATGCCATATCTTCCGCTCTTGGCGGCTCTGTCTTTTCTTGCAAGAGACAGTGAAACCAGACAAAGTCTGGAAAAGCGAAGTTCGCGACGCAGTCAGTAAAGAAGAAGTAGGACATGCAGGTATAAAATATTTAAAAAGAGCAGGCCATGATAAGGGACGGGAGATAGAGAACAGCGCCGGATAGACGTGCCATTACAAGGACAGGACGGAGATATTGACTGAGAGTTTCGGATTGCAGGGATTATTTGGCGCTGCAGTTGCTGCGGGATTTCTGGAACGTGAAGTTGTTGCTACGCAGGCTTCAACAGGGGGTCTGCGTGCTACGTTTTAATCTCCAGAGCTCGCTCGTGGCTGATGAGAGCATAGAGAGAGAGAAAAAAACTTTTTTTTTTCGCTTATGTCCGAGCCTTAGTCGCACTAAGTCGTTGCTTTCAAGTATTTAACTTGTCAGCGCGTGGCAGACTTGTTTCTCAAACCAACCACGAGGAAAAGAAAAAGAGTACCTTAACCTCAATTTAGTTTCGACCTGGCCGATATACAGCGAAATTTCAAAAGCTCCCGGGATTCGCACCTGAAGCTGCTGCATGTTAGAAGTTGGTCGTACAAAAAAAAAAAAAACAGGACTAAATATATCACGTCAGATGCAACTCTCCATCTTGCTTTCTTGGACGCAGAAAAGTACACACCGCTCCCGGCAAACTATTTTATGAAGGGTGCCTGCAGTCGCGAATAGCCTTTCGAACATGGCAACATATTACGGTTATGTTGGTTGCAAATGAAATTAAACTGTCTGCACACACAGGTACGTTCGAAGGTGTTAACCAGTGTAGGCAAACATAATATTGTCCGCCCGCCGCGGAAGCTCAGTGGCTTTTGCTTTCGGCTGTTGATCCCGAGGTCACGGGTTCGATCCCAACAGCGACAGTCGTATTGCGACAGATATTGCAATCTCAGCGCACGTTTCCGAGCCTACGTATAAGTCTATCCTTATAAGTCCATTCTTATAAGGATAAGTCTGTCCTTAGCGCGGGAAAACAGGCGATTTAAGGGCGGTATGCGTAAAACATTTATTACCCGCAAATTTAAATATTTGGCTTCATCACAGTGTATCAAAGGGTATCCACCAAAGCTGCTTTTCGCTAACGTAAAGAAATAGGCCGATTATGTATCGCTTATGAGCGAAAAATATATATATGGAAAATTTTAACAATTAAGCTCGCTAAATAAGTGACAAGAATATAAATATATTCAGTTAGAACATAGGCGAATAAAAAAAATAGAATTGAGAATTGAAAAATAGAAATGAGTATTCAATTGCAGAACCCTTCAAGCGAAACTTCTCGTACAGTAAAATAAACATCAACCGGCCGCACGCAGCACTTTGAGCTCCTCCATAGTGCCGTGTCAAGATCGAGACCGGGCCAGCGGAGAAAACTCAATCCGCTTCACTGTTAAGGGCACGGAAACATTCAGCACACTTCTCGACAACCGCGAAAACAAAGTTTACAGACGGGCACCTGTCGATTGTCCGGACAGAGCCTAGCAGGCATCTCTGTTCGAAATTAAATCACACTAATCGACGTCATCTGTCGATGTTGTGAAATCACATGAAAACCGCCGCTGCTGAACAGACTCTGTGGGCGGCGAGGTCGTCACATCGTACGCCATGATCGCCATGATCGCTGCACGTTGATATGTTTCGCGAAAGTTTAACATACGTCCTCATACGGCTTACAAAAAAATCGAATTATAAATTGAAGTACACTTCTCCAGCAGCGTACTGAATGGCGTTGCTCTTTCAGAAGCGGTCTGGATCACGCAGTATGGTCTATTTCATGCCATCGTTCGAACTTAACGGTTTGAATAGGCGCGGTAAGGAAAAAATTAATCTCGAGCCTAGACTACTGAGCCGGAGTACCCGCTTTCCGAACTCGACAGCGGCGGCCGCGTTTCGATGGAGGCGAAACGCAAAAGGCACCCGTGTGCTGTGCGATGTCAGTGGACGATAAACATCAACAGGTGAGCGAAATTATTCCGGAGCCCTCCACTACGGTACCTCTTTCTTCTCTTCTTCTTTCACATTCCTTCCTTACGGCATGGTTCGGGTGTCAACCGAGATACATGCGACAGTTACTGCGCCATTTACTTTCCTCAAAAACCAACTTTCATTTTTTCCCTCCACCACGGCGTCCCTTGTAGCCTTTGTCGCATCGGGGCGTTAAAATTACTCCGTCCATAAAATTCACAGCTTCATATTAACAAACTGCCGTCAACTGAAACAGCGTAGCGGCTTCTTACACCTTGCAAAAATTTATTTAGACAGTCTCTAGATTGTCCATAGACTTCTTTCTATATAGTCTATAGGCTGTCTACAGACAAATCCAAACGAATAGTCTATAGGCAATACAAATCCGACAGGTAGTCTATAGACAATCTATAGAGTTATGGCCGTACACTTTTAGTAGACTTTTGTCTATGAACAGTCTATAGACTATGAATAGACGAAAAGAAATGTCTATAGGAAGGCGATAGAATCTATAAAAAGTCTATAGACGGTCTATAGACCATTGTTATAAGGGATGAAACATTTCATCAGATCTCAGTGTCTTTAGGCACTGCTTTGGTCAGTATACGTGCAAAGAAAACCACGCAGGCGGGCACGACAAGTCCCTTGCACCTCAGCAACGCGACGCCTTGATGCTAAAAGTTGACTTCGAATCACTCCTTAAATGGTAAAGGATTTGGCGAGCGAGAAACTCGAAGATTGGTGCAGCTTCTCTATTTTATTCTTTCTATGGCAACCTCAAGAAAGAGAAACGGAGCTTGTGGAACTGTACTTAATAGGTATTTGTACGCGCGCTAGTGCTGCATCTTTGTGCACTAGGTTAGCTACCGACCAGATATGTTAAAGGCGCTGTCGGCGACCAAACTTTCTACGGGAATGCAACAATTGTAAACCAAGCAGAGCTATGGTGCCATTTTATTTACTACAGTAGGTTTAGTATCCTGTTGTTGTAATGGTAATGCTAGTAGTGACAGTAACAGTGTAATCTGGGGTACGTTACCAGTAGTAAGGGCGATGGTAGCAGCGTTTAGTGGCAGTAGTAGTGGCTCTTCAATTGAAGAAAGAAGCGAGTGGTCACAAGCGCTGTAACCAACATGATGAGCGGTAAGCAGCGAGATTCATCTCGCGCTCTAAAATGAAGAATGAAGAACGACACACCTTCTGTCCTGGTTTAGCGGGGTTGGATACTAATGAATGTCTTGTTGGGCATCATCTAGGGACTCAACACACTCGCTTCATTCGAGTCCGTGTGATGCGCCCGCGAACTATCAGCTGCATTTTTCCGTGCTATTCCACCGTGGAATAATAATAATAATAATAATTGGTTTGGGGGGGAAAGGAAATGGCGCAGTATCTGTCTCATATATCGTTGGACACCTGAACCGCGCCGTAAGGGTAAAGGAGAGAGTGAAAGAAGAAAGGAAGAGAGAGGTGCCGCAGTGGAGGGCTCCGGAATAATTTCGACCACATGGGGATCTTTAACGTGCACTGACATCGCACAGCACACGGGCGCCTTAGCGTTTTTCCTCCATAAAAACGCAGCCGCCGCGGTCGGGTTCGAACCCGGGCACTCCGGATCAGTAGTCGAGCGCCCTAACCACTGAGCCACTACGGCAGGTATTCCACCGTGGCCCGAATCCATTTCAGGCACGGGCTCTGGTTCCAAATGTTTCACAGGAAGAGAGACAAACTGCCGGTCTCTCCAGTCTTTTGCTGCGCTGTGCACATCCTGGTTAGCATCGAGCACTATAAACAGGTTAGGGCTGTAGAGCGAGGAACAAGCCAGATGTAAGTCAAGGGATACAAGCTCCGCCAGCAGGGACGGGGTAAGCCGTGACAAACGGCTCGGTTGTCAGCGGCGGCTTTCAGAGCGCCTTGCTATCGTAACTCGGAGCTGTCCGTGAAGACTGCTAGTCGGTAGGTTCCAGGATGGTTAAAGGTATGTAGTTATACCACCTCACGCACGTGGTGGCGCGTAAAGTGGCACTGAAGCGTCTGGTGCTAATTGCTAATGCCCTCGGCACTTTCGCGCACCTCGACAGGCGGCGCTTACGTCGCCGATGCGGTCCAGCTGCTGTACCGCTCGGCGGTTCTTAGAGTGGGATCATAGAGAGCGATCACGAGGCCCACAATTTCGGACCCGCGCTGCCGCAGTCACCGTAGGAGGGCTTTGCCGTGCAGCAACCGCCGCAGCTAGGCTGCGCGGTGCCAGTCTATCTGCTATAGCTGGGTTACTCATGTGCTCATTACTCAGGTAAAGTAATCATCTCTTCCCGTGTGCTTGACAGCCCTCCAGCTATAATTACCACTTAAAAGGGAGTAAGATTGAGCGACCAGAGAGCATGCACCGTCAATTCAGCTACCACTATCTAGAAATTTAGAAAGAAATCGCGTTCAAAGAAATCACGTGACTGTGTGCGTGCGTGCGTGCGTGTGCGTGTGCGTGTGTGTGTGTGTGTGTGTGTGTGTGTGTGTGTGTGTGTGTGTGTGTGTGTGTGTGTGTGTGTGTGTGTGTGTGTGTGTGTGTGTGTGTGTGTGTGTGTGTGTGTGTGTGTGTGTGGAACAATGTTAAATTCCAAGTTGTCTAATATCATAAGACAGTTTTGCGCATCTACTGATAGGCAACGATATTGTTATGGCCCTTTGCGTAGTTCCAGGCCTCTAGCCAAAATTAACATTGTTGCTCTTCTCATTAACCCTAATTATTCACCTAAAAGCTTGTTGCATTGTGCCAAGCTAAAAATTGCCACTCTAATGCACTGTGCTAGGTGGTGCCTTGAGAGCGAATCAGAATTAATGAGCGCCACCTTAGGGCTCTACTAGAATGAAATCGCCGCCCCGCATCATTTAATCGGTCAGAGTTTCGTTCACTTGTGTCTGTAGAATTCGTTTGAAAAATGCATGAATGCCACGGGTTGCCCGCTTAGCTGGCACATTATATTGAAAGTAAACTGCCCAGTCTTGCCTCTTTAATAGATATGCCCCAAAAGCATTCGGCCATACTCTGTGCGTCCTGAGACGCAGGTGCGCTTTCACTGACTAATGTGTGGTTGTTTTAACTAGTTCTGTTTGTCTCAACCCTTCTAATGGGAATTCGGCTTCTATAATGGTTAACACATAGCGCAATTAGAAGAGGAGAAAACACAATACGACAGACGTGGCACATGTGTCCAGTTATCGTTTCTCGTCCGCCACGTTAATCATGAGTCAACATAATAACATCGTAATTATTTGCCCCACCGTGTCTTTAGTCTAGCCCCAGAACTTACAGAATTCCATAGTTGCTGTAAGCTGTGAGATGGGTTAAAATGGAGCCTGTCGGGGCATATCGTATGAAACTGCGGCTTCAAAGCTACATACAACACAAGGAACCAACGAGCAATCCGGATGGGGTTGAATAACTATGACTTTACGATAAAAATGTCTTGTCAGGAGTGCAATTCATACAAATTACACCCGAAGGAATGATTTGTGACCTCTGCACGGGCCAGTCAAGATGGCTGACTAACTCGACGTATAGCCTACGCACGTGCTTCCAATCACCTTTTGTTTAACTTGGAAGGAGATTTGTGCGCTAAGCACTGCTTACTTGAAGGCAGCGCTAGCTTCTTCGACGCCGCGCAGTTTTATCTCCGATGATGACAGAACCTCTCGCGCATACTGGTGCGAAAAACGTAGTGTCTGCGCGAAAAAAACCGAACCTAGCTCAGTAAATTTCTTTTCTTATGTTATGTGTTGCTTTCTTAGTTGTCGGAGTCACGTTATATCTATAGGAAAAATAGGTTTTTATATAGCCCGTGTATTATTCGGGACCTCGGAGGAGCGAGTGCTGCAAATGTTGGGCAAGTTGCGAGATAATCCGGTGGAGAAATGCTGGTTCTTTTTTTTTCGGGCTTTCCAAGCTTTTTTCTCAACTTAGCGCCGACAGGCGCTCGAGAAAAAGTTACCTCATGCACAGAAGCGTTAAAGAGCTTTCACAAAACAGTGTGTGTAGCTGTGTTGTACATTAAATAAAATAGCTACACTTCGCCCATTTTTTACACAATAAATCAACTATGGTTTCTAAAGTGATTATTATTCTAAATGCTGTAGCACCCGTACTCCTCTCTGGCCTCATTTACATTGCAAAGGGAGAAGCAACGATTTGCCAAACAATTAATCAGCGGAGGCGGTGTGACGCAAGTCACCCTGCGCTATATTCGAATTACTATCATGCCTGACTGGGTTAATAACGCCCGTTCTTCATGAACTCCCACTGCACGGATAAACGCGGGCACTGTGTTGTCACTGTGGTCAAGAGTCGTGATCAATACACTTGCAGCAAGCATTATCTCGGCAATACGACTCGCGTGCAGTAAAAAGAAAGCTCAGAATCAATTAACGATTTACTTCAATTAAATGAGGATGGCTTCATGGCCAAGTTAAGACGGTAGAAGTAGTAAGTGGTTTATTAAAGTAATAATAAAAAGGAAGGAAAAGATTTATGCTAGCCCCGGCATCTGCCATCGATACTGAAGCACCTGAGCTGGGGCAGCGGATATAAAGGATAGCGGGCAGAATGGAGAAATGAAATGAAAGGGGTGAGGGGACAGGAAGAGAGGATAGGGGGAGAGGTAGTATTTACACAGTTATATATATATATATATATATATATATATATATATATATATATATATATATATATATATATATATATATATATATATATATATATATATATATATATATATATATATATATATATATATATATATAGGCTGTACGCGTGATTAGTTAATGGTGAAGCCATAAAGACACACGTGCACAGCACTATAAGTTAAGGCGGTGGAGGAAAGGAAAGGAAGGTTGCCATTAACGGTCGTTGCCCTTTTCGTATATGCCCATTCCCGGAGGGACGTACGTCGGAATGGACCGGGATAAAGCGCCGTTTATTCCAAGTAGACCGTTGCCGATGGTAACGGCCGACGCGTGTCCAGGGCTGCTTGCTTCCGAATCGTTGCAGACCAATCATTTCAACCACATACGCTTCAAATTCGCGCTGGCGCCTATGTTGCACTTCGTCCATGTGACTACTGCTGTGTGGTGGCCTGTGTCTGCATGCGGGTCACCCGCGTCTGCCCTTTAGCTATCAGTTGAGTTGAGTTGAGTTGAGGTGTTGAATGCTACAGGTGGGGTTAGCCTTGCGTTATCTGCCGGAAATTGGGCCACCGCAGCGTCCCTTCTATATTAACAATGTCGCATCTATCCCGCTATTCGCACAATCTTTTATAATAGCACACATTGTCTCCCGCAGTCACCATCTATGCACACAATCAATCTACACAATCCACATCACAGTCCACTCCAGAAGTCGCCATCTATGCACATATTCAGTCACAGTAGAACATAGGCCATTGTAGTGCCACACTCCATACACACATTCACTCACAGTATAACGTAGTCCACTCCGGAAGACACCATCTATCACTCCCGTCCTTTTGCACAAGGACTCAGCGGTGCGTACCCCTCGCGGTCTCCTAGAAAGCAGAGCGGACTTGAGTGCAGTCTGCAAGCTGGTCTTGCCGAGACGATGCCCGCCACTCAGTCAAAACTTGTCGTACGTAAGAGCTATGTAAGCTTGTTCAGTCCCTGAAGGCTGGATATCGTGGATAGCTGACGAAACGATAGCGTTGAACCCATGAGAGATGACATGAAAGGAACCTGCCTTTCCCGAGCTCCAGTTGCCCAACAGATACTTTCTCAACATCTCTCTAAGTTCAAACGGCCGCTCACATACATCTTTCTATAATAAGTATCATTTCGTCATTTGCTGCAGCTTTAGCTTCTGCATCGCTGGCGGTGGGTGTCGCTTTTGTCCTTCACACAGGCCAGTTTCAGTGGCGGAACTCACTTCTCTTTTTGTGTGCTGTAGATTCTTCAGTGGAGCATCTGCAGTACATGGCGCACGTGTGTTATCTGAAAGTGGGCTTTCAAAAGTGGACTTCAGAGATATTCTCAAAATAATTTAGGATATCAAATAAAGAAAACAAACAAGGAAAATATAGACAGGGGCGGTCAGGCCTTGGCAGCTCTCCGGTTAAAGGAAATCGCGCAAGGAAACGTGGGTCGGGAAAAAGTGAAGAATAGCTTATGGTAAACCACACCATGCTTGGGTTTCACCATTTATTTCGGCAACCTGATCTGAGCTGCTGTTTCGCAACATTTTTGTTTCGTTCTGTTTCTTTATTTTTTTCTGTTGTTTACCCCATCCTCTTGATACTCGAGCGTGAATGAGGCATTGTTAATTTTTAGCTATTATGCCTGATGTGACATGTGTTTAGTGAACGACATGAAAAAACAAACGATAAAAAGCTTAATAAACAACATAGACCGTGCACGGTTTCTGTTTAAACGTGACAGATTATAGAAGCAAAGAAGAAGGCACCATATAAATTATGCACTTATCAGCGGCCCCTTCAGCGCCTGCCTTGTTAAGTCGAAGGCCGTTACCGCCTTTTCACCTCGTTAGTATTCTTCGAAGCTATTGTTGCCGTCATATCTGGCGGTCCCATGAGGCTTGACGTCGTTATCGCTTCTCTTTAGAGCGCTTCTATGGCATAGCGTCGTTTGTGACGCATAAATTATTCTTTCAGAGTCATGATTAGCGCGTTCTCTGCCGAAAATGGACCGACTGCAGGGCTGTGCCGTGACCGGAAGCCGGACAGCACTTGTGTATTGACGATTTGCGCGCTGCTACACGAAGTGCGCTGCTGCCACTCTGCCGGCGCCGAGACACATTCAGGAGCAGTTCGTAACGATGTCATAACGTAACGGTGCGCGCGAAGGCGAGGCGCGGCCCAACGGACCCGAGAATTGCACGTTGTGGAGGCCGAGCAGCGCAGCAGCCCTTAATTTTCCCGCGGGGTTGCTTGCTTTGAGTGGCAAGAAGGGATCTCTCTGGGGGTAGCTTACTTTGATAAAAGATTTCTCTCATTTGTTACTCGTTCTGTTTTGTTACGCATCCTCATTTAACTAGGCTGCTGAAATTTCACGAACTTAAATTCGCGTAGGCGGTGATTTATTTCTCTTAGAGTGTGTTGTGGCGAAAGAAAAATACTCATTTTTCGGAACGTTAGCACTAGCATAATTACATAAATTTTTGTGCGTGCACGTGTGAGTGTGTGGGGGGGGGGGGTGGATGAGTGGGCGGGCGGGCGGGTGTGTAGCGTGTGTGTATCTTGGGCACACTTATCCTTACAGATTTATCACCTGCACGATGAAAATAAAAAAAGCACGAAGTGGGGCTCAAAATGGTTGCCATGGCGAAATAAAAATCACGAAAGTATGCTCTCTCTCTGTCTCATTTGTGTCTCAATAAAAAAATACAAACGTTCCCCTATGCACCTTGGTTTCGTTGACTTTGCTTCCATCTCACACACACACACACACACACACACACACACACACACACACACACACACACACACACACACACACACACACACACACACACACACACACACACACACACGCACACGCACACGCACACACGCACGCAAGCACGCACGCACGCACACACACACACACACGCACACACACACACGCACGCACGCACGCACGCACGCACAAATATTAGGTAGCCTCGGCGCAGTGTACTACTTAATGGTAAGCTATGTGTCGTAGTTATCGTCGTTGCCGACTTAGTCGGAGTAACGCACTGCCTAACAGGTGGCGTGTGTAGGCTTGTGACAGGTGGTGGTGGTGGTGCTGAAAACTTTAATAGACACAGGTGGCATGTTGGCAGGTGGTAGCCGAGCGAAACACCACCTGTCTCTGCGAGAGCGGAGGAATGGACAACCGGAAGTTGGCTGCCTCGGGAAAATCCCCGAGGGTGGTGAGCAACATAACACACTGCCTACCAGCGGTGGCAGGGGTCGAGTGAGGAGCTGCGCTCGTAATTCCCATTACCGACTATCGTAATCATCTGTCAATTTTTTAAAGAACTGAATCTGAAGAAAACTCGCAATGAAAAAAACAATCAATGGAACTCTCTTGGCTGACACGGCGGAAATGCGTCAGTGGTCGCTGTTACGAACTGCGCTCATTTAACTTATTTTATTTTTCGTTCTTGGCGTCTTCGTTCGCGTCATTTTCTTTTAACATCGCGACACCGGTCATTCTCTACTTCACATTCCTAGATCCATGAGAATCCTCGTACACCTCCTGGCTTAGTGCTGCAGCGGTTAAATGATGGTGGTGGTGGTGGTAAACATTTATTATTTACAAGGAGGTGTTTGGGCCCAGGCCCTATGGCCCAGGTCCTCACAAATCTAGGTGGAGCTCCTATTCCGGAGCCCCAATGGCGTCTAGCGCCGCTCGCGCCCTGGCGACCAAGGCCCGTTGGGACTGCAGGTCATGGCAGCTGAGCAGCGCCACCTCCCAGGCCTCCCTAGAAGGGTGGGATATGAAGGATTGGGAAGGGTGGGGATTGGAAGGGCAGGCCCAGACAATATGGAAAACGTCCGAGAACGTCGTTAAGCGATGCGCCAATGCCCTGCGATGGCAGGTGCTGCCACCGGTTCGGCTTGTGCGATCCAGGTTGCCGCCTGCCAAGGTGCGCAGTTTGTTCACAACTCAGAGGGCACGGCTTCACTCCTGAATGGCTTCACCTAGGGCTCCACTTTTTCTTTGACAGACATGACTCCCCCGATGCTCATGCATTAACTATACTTTACAGGGTTATCTCTTAGATGACCAAGATCAGTAATTTCAACCGTTAATTTCTGAAGCGTTTGCAGCTGAACTAACTGCAAGTTTAATTATTACGTGCTTGCAGCCAATCGCTGCGTGTGCTTAGGATGACGATCACGGGAAGTAATGAACAGCGTAGATTAACGCGCGCGCCTTTCGCTAACACTCCAAGATTATGTACCCAAGTTATGCAGCGTGTGACGGGCGGATTGGGCTTTTTTTTTTAACCTGCGTTAAGCATTCTTCCTTCACCGTAAAGCTACGAAGGCGGAACGTAGGAACAGTTCCCTAAGAGCCATGTTGTAAAACTGGCCGCTGGAATAATTTACAAAAAAAAGAAAAAAATTTAACTCGTGCCAAGTATTCTACACACAAAGTAGAGTTGGCGCATAAACTCTAAAATAAGCAACGAGTAAGTCATTTCATTTCGATCGACATTTTCTGTTCTAACTGTGGGTGAACCATGCGAGGATTAAGCACAGTAGGGTGCGCTTTTCATCCGACCCGATAAATGTGAAGCTTGCATAGAGAATTTCGAGGTTAATTTTATCATATTTAAACCAGTTCTATAAAATGGCAGCGAGCTTTTCACGCGTAAACGGGGGGATTTTGGCGGTGACCATGCTCAGTATCCTTGCGTGGGTGGGCAAATGCTCGAGCGTGCGCAAGCGTGGCTGCGAAAGATTGCGTCGATCAAAAACAATGGGCGGAGACGTCGCATCGACAGGGCTTAGATTGGGAATGCAAAATAAACACGCGTTTGCGCTAGGGCTTTCAAAACATTTTCTTGAGTGCCCCGCTTTGCACTTCTTCTAAACAATGTCAGGAAAGGAATCTCGTCTGTGCAATGGTAACAAGGGGAAAGCCTAAAATGCCTGTAAATAAAAAAAAGCATACTTGACTGCAACCGTGGTGATGTTTGTTCAATATTTTCTGCGCAGTGTTGTAAGCAGTCGTTAACAAACACGAAGACTTGGCGTGTATAGAAAATGAAGTAACACTGTGCGTGGTCTTCTAACTTCAGCTTCAGTTCTGCTTTCTGTAGCGCAGTACTCCTTCCAGCATGGCGCACTCGGCATTTAGCCCGCTTTCAACTCTACTGTTGTACATTCGGGTTGCGGTGATGATCGTGTTTTAAAGAAATGCCGCTTGTAAATTTCAAAAATGTGGATAAAACAGCATTTGGTTCCTCTGGGAATATTTATAGTTTAGAATGTAATGTAAGGTAGAGTTTTTAATAGATGTCTTCTAACCTGCGATTAGATAGTTGGGCTAGTTGGGAGGTGTAGCCTAAAATTAGCGTCATAAAAACCTTACGGCATGGTGGCAGAGCTTGACCTGTTAAATGTCTCAAAGGGTGCCGCTGTGGGTTCTCGAGGAGATGCGAGATAGGTGGCGTGATGCAGCGTGAGGCATATTCTGGTCGAGCAGTCCGTTAAAAATGTGAAAAAAGACTTTATCCGACTTTTGTTTTTACCAGATGGCTTTTGTCTTTAGTTGTTTCTTTATATTTTAAGTCAAAAATATGATGTAGAGCAAACAAAAAGGCAAGCTACAATAATAAAGCATTTGTTTCGAGGTTTGAGCATTTGCATCGTTATTTAGCCTCTAGCCAGTAGCCTGAATGTCCCCTTAGACGTCTTTAGCTCAGCAAGTGCGCTTTACTTTATAACGAGACCTTTAAATTTACGTTCACTTCACGTAACTTATTAACATTCTATTGCATTATGTCCTACATAAGTAAGTAGTGGAGGAAGAAAAACTACTGAAAAAAGGGCTGTTGTTGGAGTCAACAATTTTAAAAAACGCAATATCATAAGCGAATCACCAGAAACAGTAGTGCGGAGAATAGGACACCTAGAATCAAAAATGTGATTGCGTATTGCGACGGAGGTCGACAAAAAATTTAAGAACTGGCTGTCATTTTTTTTCTCATGGAGCAACGCTGGTAACATATGACGGCTCATGTTCCGACGAAAGTTCGTAATTTTGCTTCTATGTGCCCTATACAGAGCAAATGCACATCTATAGCCTTCTGCGGACGACGTATTTCACATCGGCACAGCTGCCTGGCTTAAAAGAAGGTTTTTTATATGTCTTGTATATTCTGCGCTAAAAAGTTGAACGATGGGTGCTGATTAATGACTCCAGAGCTGCTCTACAGAACTCCTGAAGTCTTGTTAGAAAAATTAACCATAATCCAATGTGCCCCATTAATGGATATCTACATCATTTCGCCAGAATCGCAGGCCGCTGTATACAGTTGCAGGGGATTTGAGCCCACTGCGGCACTATGGGCAACGATAAGTTAAACGAAACGGCTTGAATAGGCCTGAATGTTGTTTCATGCTAT
Organism: Amblyomma americanum; assembly: GCF_052857255.1. NCBI lineage: Eukaryota > Metazoa > Arthropoda > Arachnida > Ixodida > Ixodidae > Amblyomma > Amblyomma americanum. Next base: position 204,212,237 of record NC_135499.1, read on the forward strand.
CCTGGGCATCTTGAAAAAAAAAAGTCTGGGTAACTTTTCTCTCTTACTTTGAAGTTGCAGGCAAACAATTGAAAAAATTGGTGTTAAAGAACTAGCACCTCTCTGTTTATGTGTAATTAAAAATACATGGTCCGCATTACAGAAAACATTCAAAAGGCTCAATATCTGGTGCTTGGGAGGAAAGAGATTGCACACCGGCTCCATCCGGAATTCTATTTTCAGTAATCAAAATCTTTACTTCTTTTCGCGTCGACGCCTTGGCCACACCCTGTGAGGCCTGCCGTGAGCGTCCTTGCGTAAGAACTGGCAGCGATTGGTTCACTTTTTTACCCGCGCAGCTAAATTTTTTGTTGGTGTTGCGTCTGAGTACGAAACACATTTTTGGCATGAAAGGATACAAGGCCGCGAGGCATACTTCAGAATCACCCGCAGTAAAAGACGTCCCGTCGAAAACGCGCTCCTCTATTTCGTTGCCATGCATGGAAATAATGGAACCCCTGGGAAGGCGTCCAAACTTCATCTTTTCATGGACTTTCTTCATATTAGCGTCTCGTACACGTGCGTCACCGGTTGCCAAGGAGTTGAAACCTTGCTTGCTGTATGTCTTCTCCGCAAACTGCGGTTCACCGACCAGGGTTTTGCGTCATCCAGCTCGAACGGCGCAATTGCTAGATCTTGGTGTGACACTCGATCCTCTTTTAGTATTTTTCTCCTTTCTTCACCGGGTAGAAAAGCCGCGCTCCTGAGTTCACCGTATTCGGCTGCTTTTATACTTGCAGACGAGGCGGCATTCGGGTTGAAGTGGGAGTTGAGTGGCTCCAGTTCCCTTTAGCGAAGCCGGCCTGTCGCAGGCAGTTACGAGAACAGTCAAGGACACCCCCTGGCTGGGGCACACCGTTTAGCCCTTATTCATGAAAAACAGGAAATGTCTGCAGTCACTTAGCTGATGACCACGTGGCCAGCTTCGCTCCGGGTGATGTATGTAGAGGCTAAAAAGTTATGGGAGCATTTTGTCAGTCTAAAGTGTGGCAAGGCGAAAGCCTTTGGCTTTGCCGACTACGATTCTAGCTTCGCAGGTTCCCATACCAGTGGCACTCCCAGAGGCTTCTACCTTGTTACACTTTCGATCTAGACGACCCTTTTGTTGTTGTTGATGTTGTTACCCTCATACAATGGCACATGCCCACATAGGGGGATTGGCCAAAAAGTGGGAGGCACAGAGAGTTTTTCAGATAAATATTTCCTTGACGAAATAAAATCAATGCTGAGGAAGGAAGAAGTAAACAAAAAGGAACAGCGAAATGAGGCGGAAAATGAAACGGGAGACGACATTGTTGGCGATTGCGGTCTGCTTCTATGGCCTTCTTTTCTTCTCTGGCTTCTGGCTTCTCTGGTGGTGGCGCGCAGGTGACGCCACCAGCGCGCGAGCTGCTCCCATGACGACCTCGGGTGTGACGTCACCTTTCCCTTCGCTATATGAACGTCCGCACTATATCGACGCATTTAGTTTTCTTTGTTTTTTAGATATAATTAGCTATAATTAATTAACTACTCAATGTAGAGTCATCAAACTTAGCGTGTGGGTTACATTTTCGCTCCGCTAGCTGACGCTGCCATTTATTTTCTGCTATCGTGAGTAGTTGCTGCGTTATTGTGGAAGACAGCTTTACACCGGATGCGCGAGTATGAGCTATTAAAGGCTTTCGCCTTAATAGTACGTTACTACAGGTACAGAGCTCTCCCATTCCAAAGTAGTAAAATTAGAAGGGATAATGATCCCCTTTGCTGCGTGGCCAGACGGATGAAATTTCACATGATTGCGAATAACTCAGTGGTTCTCACGATTAATCCTAAAGCACCCACAATGTTGGGTGTCTCTACCAAACAGAGAAGGTGCGAGAAAATCAGATTCATCAACAAGTTCTTGGAGAAGAAACATAAAATTATTGGTCATTTGGTACCATGTAATGAGTACCAACATTGTTCGTAGGAGTTAATTAAGGTGGCTAACAATTCATAGCCTCGAAACGTTTTCGTGACGGAAATTCTTAGTAAATTTGACAACATATACCTCAACCACATTTATTTCACGGTGCTCATTAGATATGTGAAATCATATAGTGCTACTGGCGTCAGTCATCCTCCACTGCTATGAAACCTACACATATTCGCTGCTGCAACTGCCTGGCAAGGATGCGTACCCGCAATCTAGCCTTTCCTTTGTCATTTGGGATATGTCTTCCTTCATCACTGTATTTTTCTTCATAAAATGTTGAATAAGGAATAAAGAACCAGAAGATCGAGGTTTGGCCCATCATTAGATAACTCCTTGGCGCTCTTAGAGAGTGGAGACGTGGGCCGGTTGAGTTATAATATTAGGAACCAAGAAAACAGTACGCGGAACACAGGAATCAGAACGTCATACGCAAATCCACAGGTGCGGTACTTCCATCTTCCATCGTAAATGGTGCGCGATGTTGTGCTCATCATTATCATCATCACCACCACCACCACCACCACCACCACCACCACCACCACCACCACCACCACCACCACCACCACCACCACCAGCAACCAAATTACGTCCACTACAGGGCAAAGGCTTCACCGTTGTCCCTTCAATTAACCCCGTCCTGTGCGAGCTGGCCATTTTATACCCACAAATTTCCTAATTTCATACGCCCACCTGACTCCGACACTCCCTGCTACGCTAAATCGTATCAGCGAAACGCTGAAAATAAAAGTAGGTTAATGACATCCAAGTCGAAATCAAGAGGAAGAAATGGGCTTGGGCAGGGCATGTAATGCAAAGGCAAGATAACTGATGGTCTCTTAGAGTAACGGACTGGATTCCAAGAGAAGGCAAGCGTAGCAGAGAGTGGAAGAAGGCTAGGTCGGTGGATGCGTTAGGAAGTTTGTGGGGATAAGGTGGCCGCAGCTGGCACAGGAGCGTCTTAATTGGAGACATTATGCTGATGCTGCTGAAGTAGATCATGATGAGCCGTCTTGCACATGTAACTACGCAAAGCGTACTCAGATTGATTACGACAAGCTTTAAACCTTTTTCGTCGTCTCAGCGCCTCTGCAAAAGCAGAGTTGGAAGAGCAGTTAACGAAAAATAATGAGCCCTGAGCTCATTACTTTCTGTTTTCGCAGTTATTAACTCAGCGGTTTTTGCTGCAGTGGTGATTCCCTTTGTAGTGGGATTTTTGGTATGAAAGGCAATTTGTGCACTACCTCCGGGCAAACATAGTTGCTTATCCCCGAGTGGCTCATTACTTTTAATTAAGCTCTTTATTATGTTTTTCTGCGTTCCACCGCGTCTTTTGCGCGCTGCTCAGTCATCATGTGAAACAAACTCTGTCCCCACTTTATATTTCGCTCAAGCCTGTCTGATTAGGGGATGTAGCGTCGCGTGCTTAAATGGCAGAATATAGGAAAAAGCTGACTACGCCTTTATCAACAAGGACTTCGGTGCAGCGGGCATAAAACTAAAATCATTCTTGTGGAGGACTAGTGTTTCAATCTCCCTGTTCAGTGGCTGCGAGGAATGGAACGAAATAATTATGAAACTTCCCCTTTCTCCTTCCTTTCCATAATGTCCCCAGCAATTCACTATGCAACCGAATATATCCGCTGTTGCTCACTTTGATCACCTTTCATCAATGAAGACACCTGACCATGAAAAACGCATAGACAGCAGTCGAAGTAAGAAAAATAATTGAGCGAATCTCAGGAATGGGAGTGAGAAACATTTAGCGCTGCTTATATTATGCTCAGCAGTTTTGCATAATTGCAGAGGCGGAAATGATTGCACATGCCTGGAAAATATTCTGGCGACGTGTACACCTATGGATTGGCAATGGCTGTTGAAGCAACGCGGCCTCTCATAGTTTCATTGTGGCAGCTGTGCTGCTGGACTCCGAGAACCCTTAGCGAGCCTTAGCTTAAAGCTTTTACGCTGCTTTAGGCATTATAGATCCAGTAGTAATGAAGCTGCCACCTGCTTCTTAGTGCTCACCTAGACATGACCGGTCCGCTAAACAAGGAAGCCTGAACCGTCATTCGAAACGGCGGCGGATGTCGAGCTATTCTGTTGTGGAATGCAGCAGAGAGAAAGAGGATCGAAATCACATTCGGATATTCTGCCTTTTCTTTACGTGCACACAAATTTCAGTACGGGGGCATTATGTTATTTAGCCTCCACCAAAGTGGTTGCAGCAGCTGCTGCTGTTCAAGCTGCGAGCCCTCTGCACTTCCACCGAACGCCATAGTTACTCAGTCAGGGGCGTCTTTTCGCCCCTTTGAGTTTTAGGCTGTGGGACGTGCAAACGTATCTGCTAGCAACAAGATCGAACAACCATTCTCGTAGAGTAACACGAAGAGCTTATTTTAAGTGATCTCCAGCAGTTCGCCCTCATCGGAGGATTAAAGCAAAGTACGCGTGACAGTTTAAGAATGTACAAACAACATGCTTGCGACAGTGCGTAACAGAGCTGCGCTTATTGCTGAAACAGGAGATGGTCTTTATTGGGCAAGTTTCGCCGATAATGAAACCAGCTGCCTGCTTCATTCGACATCACTTAGTTTGTTGACCTGAAATGCCTGTCATGTTTTGTGCGATTGCGTTTAATAACATTCAAGAAAAAGCGTGGCTTGTGTTGGATAAACGGGCACCGTGGCTTCCCTCTCTAGAATTAAAAACTATTTTGTCTTTTTCATTGCATTTAATTCGCGTATGTGCCTCTTTTAAACACACTTCACTGAGACAAGATGTAGGGCCAAATGAATGGCTCCCCCTGCAAGTGAGAAACGATAAGCTGATGTAGCTAGAAACCTCAACGGCTGTTTTGCTTCCTTTTTCTGTATGCGGCATTTACCTGCTTTACTAAGACCGGAGCTACTTTTGTAATGTTTCAAAGCAACAAACCTTTTTTATTTTCTTGCAGGGAGATGGAATAGCACATAAAGCTACGCTAGCTTGCCTTGATTAACGAAATTCAAATAATTTAAGTTGGTGCTGACGCGCTTATGGTTTTTCGAGAGCACTGAATAAACGTGGCTCAAAATACGTCTTGATTAACAAGTGCAAAAGGAGCAAGTAAGAAAAATCACAAAAGATTGCTTGCCATGGGTTCGGGATCCCAAGTCTTACGCGTTGAGGAGAAATGCTGATAACGCGAAGAAAACCTGTTCACTTCGAGCAGTATGATGCTTTCAGAGAAATTTGACGTGTTGAGGAACAAGAAGTGAGAAAGTTAGGTACTCTAGTTTACCCTTTTCTTACTGCATTTACTACTTACCTAATGAAATTAACTTCTGGGTGAAGGATGTTGAAAGATTTGCAACACAAATGCAATTGATATCAAGACATGATAAATTGTCGTTCGAATAAAGGGTTCACTTCGCTGTTTTACTTTCTGGGTCAGCTCCTCTTAGGCTGCTAAGGCGAGGCACTTCTAAGTCCTGATTCGTAATGCCCTAAGATGACCTTCACTAATGATGTAACATGTGAACTAACTGAACCTTTCATTCTGCCTAGTAAGGCTTTCACATTGGCACGGACAGTCTGTTCCGATGAGAGACTTTCCCGCAGCCTCTCGTAGCGCCGAAGGTGCCAAGGAAAATTACGATGGAGCTGGAAGAACGATCGATAGAAATGAGAGAGCATCTCATTAATTCCACTTGGAAGGGGTCCTTCGCTTTACTTGGAGAAAAAAGGAGCAATGGAACACAAGGTCTGAGCACCAGGAGAGGCATAGAAACAAACTTGAATACGCGGCCAAGGTCTGCGTTGGTGATTAAAATGTGTGAAGTAATGCTGAAGTTCGGTGCGATCTGACAATGAAGGTGACTTTGGACGCCCTAGAGCGGCCGTAGTTTTGACGGAGCACAGCAGAAGGTGTAACCCACCTTACCAAATTCCAAATATACAATTTTCAAATTGTATATATTCCTTTTATGTTGTTGTTTTTAGTTTTGTATTTGTTTTGCAGATTGAACATTTCAATAATTCAGATATTGCTAATGCGCTTTGACGTAATTGCTGATAACATCTCTATAGTTATTTCTATTCTTGGTTGCTTACACTTGCCTTCTCCAGTTTGCATTTGTGTGCCTATGCTCCCGGGACCTCATGCAATACGTTCGTTTGAAGGCCATAAAAACAAGTCCTTGCATTTGTCGTGTGCATGTCGGAACCGCATTCGTGAGACTTATCATCGATCATCTCAAAATCACTGGCTAGTGGTTTCCGAACGCCTGTTATTAAGGCGAAAGCCTTTAATAGCTGATACTACTAGAGGCCATGACCTTGTCCGGCCTCAGGTTATGTCAGGTCTCAAATCATGTCACACCGATGACTAAATTAACTCGATAAGAAAAAAATCCTTGTGCACGGCGGGATTCGAACCACCATCCTTCCCTTCCGCAGCCGAGCGTGCTAACGACTACGCTACTTCCTGCCAACGCATACGTAGTTATCCTTGGTACGGGCTGGGCAACATTATTTTTCTTTCTGTTTTCTCTGCCCACACTAATATACGTCTAGCGTAAGGACGCTGGAGAGTGTTTGCGGAAAGGCGCGAATCAGACGGATGCCTCCCAAATGCCCTCCAGTGTTTCCAGCAATGAAGATTCACAAACAATTGTGTACTTAATCAACATCTTAACCACACATCAGTGACGCAAGCAGGAACACCGCGCTTAAGGCTTTCGCCACACCGCACTTAGGTGAACAAAGGGATTTGTTTCGTCGTTAGGTCCATCGTCGCTTCAGGTTACGAAAGCTGCTAGTGCGTACCTAGTGAGGCACTACTCATGTTTCGTCAGTTCAAGACAGTGCTCAGCGGTACTTCGAACCATTTCATTCTTAGTACTGCGGCATCAGCGGCTGTGGCAGAGGAAACAAAATAAGAACTTGCGAGGTTCTTATTTCCTCCTTATCGTTTGGACGTGAGTCATCTGGAAAATGTGGAAATAAACAGCAATATGTTGGCCTCCTTCCAACTTGCAGCCCAAACAGCTGGCAGCTGTAGTCTTTTTGTTTGTGCGAGTCGGCCGTAGCCTCATTAAGCATTTCACAACATTGTGCAAGACCGCGGTGTCGTCGTTAAGGCTGACGAGTAACGGGCAGGACAGGCTTCAGAAAGAGAACAATCTAAACGCCGAGGCAAACTTCCTAGCCCCGAGTGAAGAAAGAGCAAGACACAGGCGTCTTTCCAAGGAGAGGTGTTGGGAGAAACGACAGGCTCTGTCAGCTTTTTAGCTCAGGCTTATTCTGATCTGATCTCTATTTTCCGCCGCATCTTTTCGCTGAGGTTTTGAGTCATTCACGTTAAAAATGCAATTATTGGCCAGGGAACTGTTCCGGCTTTTTTACCGTTGTTTGGTTGGTACAAAGGTAACGGAGTCGGAACACGCAAGCGTTCTGCTTCGATAAGATGGTGTCCAACCGAAGAAGGAACACAAACATAGCTTGCTATCACATAAGTATTATTAGAGGGTCAAAATGCAACACTATTTGAGAAAAAATTTCCCCTCAATGAAAAAGAAAACAATTTCTATTCTTGATATTCTTTACAGGTCCGCTTCCTAATAATGGACGGGCGAGGACGTTGTAATAACATCCCTACGAGCAGATGCTGCATGCATGATTGTGTTCAACTAGAACACTTCGCTGATTTATGTCAGTGCCAAGGGAAGCACAACATACTGAAAGTTCGAACAACTCTAAAAGGGAATATTAAACATTTATTTGTGCTTTCGAATGAAAGTAATGTGACGTAACTGACGGTAGCGTTGATTTAAACGTGGGTGTGTCATCAATGTGGACTTTTGCAGGCTTTTACTGATTTTCATTTTCCTTGCTGGCTTCAATCAATAAATACCCTTCAATAAAAGGAGGTCTCTTTTTTTTACGGTCTTATTCTACACTGATCAGAGCAGAAAGCTGGGCGTGTTTGTTAATATGCACGGTGTAAAAAAAAAACGTGCGTAAAAGACGACAGGACGAAGAACCACAAAAGACGAGCACTCACTGCAGCTACAAGCACTTACTCTCAGCTGAAAATTTATTCCTGAAAGTAGAACTATTAACAGAGAACCATAAAGATACTGAACGAAGAAAAAGAACAGTAAAGCGGCAAACGTCAAGTGTAAGAAGTGTAATAAAGCTGTATTAAAGTGTATACATGGAGTGCATACTCGTTGTGTATTAAAGCTGCGACAATGAAATCCTTTCTTCAATCATTTCAAGGGTGTGTCCATGCACAGGTAGACAGATTTAGGGAAGTGGTTACCCGAAGCGTGTGAATGTACAGGCTTACAGCAAGTTGCTTAGGGGGGTGGAGGCTGGGCGCAGGCCAAGCAACTTGGCTAGGGAACGGCGTAGCTTTGTAACGGTTACATACGTACAAAAAATGTCGCATGGGTTTAAAAATGTTGCAGGGCGATAAAACGTCCCAGTAGTCTTTTCTGCTCCTTCAAAATTGCATAAGTTATGTTCTAAGGTTCGCACCCAGCAGGATGATGGCGAGTAAAGAAGAAAAAAATAGGTGCAGCAATAATCACAATGCCCCGTTCGTCAATTGGGGCGCCGGGGTATTCTACAAGTTGGCCTTGTCATGTGGTGCTACGTACAGAGTGGGTCAAAAGTTTCCAGGTCACAGTGTCTGCTTTCCATCGGTATGTCCTGGCACCTAAGATGCCGATAAAGCTATCACGGTTCTCAGAGTTTGAACGATACTAGTTCTACTCTCAGCAGATATTTTGAACTTCGGGGAGGGGACAGTGGGGGGCGTAACTGCGTGACTATACTGTTCAAAAGCAGACCCTGTGACTTGGAAACTTTTGACCGACCTTGTACATCCGACAAACCGGCCGATGTGTAAAAGAGATGTTAGGGGAACAAAGCAGATTACTAGGCGGAGACTCTGGTGAAGCATTGTCGCATGTGCGGGATTAGTGACACAAATAAAAAAAGCACACTTTTGTTTCAAAAGTGACGATTATTTTAAGCCACCGAGAGCAATTTTTTTTCTGCCGAAGGACCTTAGTGTTGAACTTGACGCTGGTTAGAGCGTACGAGCCTTGAGTCGGAACTCTTCACTTGGGAGTGAAACACGAACCACCTTTGCAGGCTGAGTTGTTCGAAACCGGGTTTGCCCCCGAAGGGGCGCAGCGGGGTTTGCGGTGCCTCCTCCAAGCACACACCCCTGAAGAAGCCGGGCCGGGGTGGCTTGTACCCATTTTTACCGGTGGGTGTCCGGTGATGGGTTTCGAACCACCCACCTCCCGCAGCCGAAGCGAGACCTCTAGGCCACGACTCCACATATCTCCTGTTGGCGTCTGCTGTACATGCCGCCCGCTCATGTTAAGAGCATCAACACCACTCCACAAAAGCCTTACCTCAATAACCCGCTTTCAACTTTGTCTGTGGATTTCTCTCCCCCACGTGTAATACTTCTCTCTCTTAACACCCCAATAAGGGAACACTTGTTACTGAGTCAGTCAGATGTCCCTCAAAATGGAAGGAGTGCAGTTTGCGCGTTCGCAGTGAAGCACAAATATGTTGAAATATGCTGTAACGCTTAAAAATTGCCAGCTGGTAGAGAGACCTTCTTGATGAGCCACGCCGAAGAAAGTCGCTTTACGGACTGCGTCGACATACCGAAGCAGTGATGATGCAGAAATTACGGGACATGCATTATGAGCATGAGGCGCAACTCAGCCTAACTTAGAGCTTTGTAGACAATGCCCTTTAGCCAATGGGAAGGCTCCGGTCGTGTGAAGTCACTTCCTCCCATCCAAAGGGCGAATTTTATGAACAATGACGCATTTCGGCCCCATGGGGCTCATAATACTCTCGTCTTAATAAGACAGTGCAAAGCGGTGCCTTCAAGTGCCATTTGCTTGGAGTGTTATTTTTTAAGCGATATTTATTGACTCAGGGCATCAATGATGGGCGAAGGTGTGGTGCGAGATGTAATAATGATTAAATTAATGGAAAAAGGCTATCTCATTTTATGAAGTCCAGTAGGGAGCGATGATATGGTCCCTACGTGCAGGCAATATATGAAGCAGGGTTGCTTGGTGAAAGACCCACAACCTTCAGGTGCCGGATCCTTGTAGACTTGAGAGCAGGGTAGTCCCACATTAAGTGGTGAATATCGGCTTCAATGTCCTCGTGTTTACATATCGGACACCCTGGCCGAGGAAATAATTCTAGGTACTGAGGCCACTTCCGAATGGCGGCTGGTGTGAGGGCAACCCCGACCCGGATCTTCCTAAGCGCAACCTACTCTGCACGGGTAAGACCGCGGGGGAGGGTTTCCGGACACGGAGGGATGAGAGCCCGTGTGCGGCGCCGGAGGAGTTCCTTTCTTGATGAAAGGAGGGTAAAATTGCCCAAATGAAGGAGCCGAGGCGGTGATGAGTTTGGATTCGCAAGGGGGGTCGGTAAATCTGCCTGGCTTTGATAGGTCAGCAGATCCCGTGGGACCCACTCAATACGTACTGGCTGGCTGCGGAATGCGTGCCGCGAGCCGATGGATGTCCTGACATATCGTTGGATAGCGGCTAACACGTCGTAGCAACCAGACAACTTGAAGGGCGTCAGTGCGGATGACAACGCGGGCCGCAGGAAGCATAGTTATGTCGGCCACGGAGCCGAGTGCTTCTTGAACTGCAACAAGCTCAGCACAAAAGGACGAAGGGGGTTCCGTAAGCTGTAACCTAGAGGTTTGATTCAGAGCAGGCCTGCACGGACAGTAGATTGCTGTTGTTTCTTCGCAGGCTTGAATACTTGCGTCTACGTAGACAACAATGGATCCTTCAGGCAGGCAAGCATCTTGATCTTCAAATTTCTGGCGAACCAACGATGCCGAATTAGCAGATGTTGGGCGGCGATTATCTATTGGCTTGTTTTCGCTGAGCTGCAAAAACTTCCATGGGGGAAGAACTGGTGTTGGCGGCTGAAGAACGAAGTGTGACGTTGCTTGAGCCCTGAGTGCATGCGTGGAGTGCGATAGACTGGCTTTAAGGCTGCGCGCATCACGGCGCTGCTGCACCAGCTCATCAATGGTATTGAGCTGCGCATTCTATTGCAAAGCTATGACCGGTGTGATGCGTGAAAGGCATGTAATGGTCCTCATAGCTTCTCGGTTCACGGCTTCAAGGCGATTCCATTGCGCTATTGTAAGATGTTGAAACTGGGCTTGATACACAATACGTGGCTGCAGAACTGCCCTCACCAATTGCCGTGCAAGGAACGAGTTTGCGCCACCCGTTTTAGCAGCAATTCTTCTGATCAAACCCAAAGCCTGAACAGCTTGCCTTTTAGCCTGAGAAAACCATGGTGTCGCTGATCCTGATTGGTAAATCGTTAAGGGAAGGATTTTTACGCACGGACTTTCCTGTAGTGGGGTGCCTCGTAGGCAAAGACGGATTGGACTTGCAGCAAGTTAACGGCGTCCCCAGCGGTTGGCGACCGACGTATATGTTGTTTTATGCACGGAAAGTTGAAGTCCGACAGATGACGCATAATTAGAAGAAACATCCAAGGCAGTTTAAGGGTAGCCTCCTGAGTACGCAGATCTTGGTGAGTACTCCACTCCATGATGCCATCAGCGTACCACAGAAATTTTATGTCACGGATGTCATGTAAGCGCCTAGCCAGCGGGATGAAAGCAATATCAAATAACGTTGGCGACAATACTGATCCCTGGGGCACGCCGCAGAGAGGAACAAATGATCCGACCGCTTCGCCGCTGAGGCGTATTGCAAATTTTCTGCCTTCCAGAAATGATGCGACAAAACTACGCACTCTCAGGGGGAGATGAAGTATGTCAATGGAGTACGGAATGGCTTCATGTCTGATGTTGTCATATGCCTTTTCAACGTCCATTGCTAAAACGGTACGCACACTGTTGCTGCGGGCAGATGACAAAACTGCAGATGCCAAGGCAGCAAACCCGTCCTCTGTACCAATATATGGATGAAAGCTAATTTGTGCGGGGTGATAAAAACCGTGCTGCTCTAGCCACCACAACAATCGTGTGGCTAGCATTTTTTCCGGCAGCTTGCACAGCGTAGGAGTCAAGGAGATAGGTCGTAAGCTTGCAGGATCCGTCGGAGGCTTTCCTGGTTTCGGGATAGGAATCACGAGAGCGAATTTCCAGCTCTCGGGCACGACGCCATCCAGCCACACTTTGTTTGTGGTGTCAAGTGGCTGAGGGAGTGCAGCGCTACTCAGGTTCTTGTACATCTCGTACTGAATATTGTCCAGGCCGGGCGCTGTTTTCCGTTTGGCAAGCAGCCTTTACGCTACGGCATGAGCAAGCCCACAGGGAGAAGGAATTTTGTGCTGAGCGCCGGGAAGATCAAGTGCACTTCCAGAAGAAAGAAAAATTCGTTGGAGGCGCTTAGATATCTCTTAACTGCGGGAAGGCGAAAGCGGTTTGCGGATCATTGCACTGATTTGAATTTTCCGCGCTTGAATCCATTTCACGACAGAGAAGAGCAGCTGGCGTGAGCGTGACGCCACTTGACCTAAGTGGCGATGTAACGGAAGGACGGTCGCGTGCCTAGATCACGTGACCTAGGTGGCGATGTAACAGACGGCAGGTCACCGCGAATATGAGCCATTAGAGGCTATCGCCTTAAAAGATGATGTGCTTACTGGGGATGCTTGGGCGCTGCAGAAGAATTCTCTAAGTCTATCGAGAGGGAGACAGCAAAACAAAGATGGATTCGCCTGGAAACCATAGAGAGGGGCAAAATTCTTTCGAAAATGCGGAACAGTAGCGGCACCGAGTCAGTAATCGGAAGAATAACAACACAAGGCTATGGAGAAGAGCCAAAGTCAAAATGCTTACACCGTGTCGCCTCATAAGGAGGCGTCTGAGTACGTAAATGCTCCGGAGCGGAAACGCTCATCCAGCTAGGACTCCGAGAAAGAAAGCGCAGTCCCTTAAGTTTTAGTCGCTTTTCAGCAAATATTTCCTTTAGAAGTTTCTGTGCTATGATAACCTGCACGATGGATTTTTACGCGCTACCGAATGTGAGTGTCGAGGACAGGGCCCTTCAAATCCTGCTTATGTTACTCTGTGCGAACATCATGATAGGCACTGTGGCGCTTAAACCATAAATCTATGTGCGAAAACGTGATTTTGTTCACTCTGAAGAGAAGGAACGCGGGACGGGATTTAGGGCTCACTAACAACCACAATTGCTTTTCAGTTTTATTGCAGGGACGCATTTTAACGGCTGCATTTTCACCTGTCCTTGTCTACATGTTTTATCCTTTCGTGCGCGCACTAAAATAGAGAAAAGTATATGCTTACGTGCGATTAGAATTCATGCCTCTTTGGTGCTAAGCTCCGAACATTTAGCTTTTGTCGTAATAATTTAAAATTTTGTTGCATAGCAGCACAACAAAATTTGCTTCCCTTAAGCATTACTTGATCATTATGCGATCTCGCCATACATTTTCACACTAGCATCACACTATCCCTCCGCCCGCACATCAAAACTCCAGGAGACACATACATGCATCATAAATGAGCAGACAGTAAGGAGGTCGATCTTACAAAGCATATAGCCCTCCGCACCAAAGCACACGCCAGTCCGAACAGGCACTTCATTGAAGGTGGTGGTTCTAAATGCCGATCTAGCATGAGGCTCTTCCACAGGATAAACCTTTTCACGAGCGCAAAAATATCACAAAAGGTCCTACCGCCTTCGATTACAGGCGTGCAAACTGCTGGGCTAGTTGGTTCATATTGCATAGAAAAGGAACCAGCGAAAATAGACGCAAGACAAGAACAAAGGAGGCACACACCACAACGCTGGACTTACAACTGATTTATTGCGATGAAGAATTGCTCATTTTAAAAGAATTTCCTGCCTGCGCACCCACCCTACAGACAATACACTTCGCGCACCACATGATGACATGCCTACTATAACGATAAAAACTTGTACTCCTTTTCAGTGATAATCACAGACGGCTCGCTGACGCATTTCTGCTTATTCTTTCTGATCATGAATGCCTCCAATAGCTCACGCTCACGTTTATATTTCCCCCGCCCAAAAATGCTGGCAATGTGAAAACTAGGAGAACATTTGCAGTCCTTTACATGTAAGGCTAGATTGCTGCCTGTGCCTGTGCCCAAAGTTGTGCGATGTTGCCTCAGGCGCTCATTCAAGCATGCTCCAGTTTTCACTCCAATTTCACTTCAATGCTTTTCTGATGAAATAATTATATGATGAAACCGAACTTGTAAAGCACCGAGACGGTCTTGCTTTGCTGTACCGAGAAGTGCAATGTAGGAAAGGTGGACGTCTAATACCATTCTTCAATCTTGCTCTACCTCATGATAAAAGTTCCACTAAAGCAAAGCGTGGACGAAAAAAAAAAAGACGAGTGAAAAATTGATAAATGCCAAGGAATTTCTCGCTTATAGAATAGTAAAAGAAGTACTTCACTAGAAGTCTAAACACACAGAAGCAAAGTATAGGCTTGCCAATTTCGATGGAGGCAAAACTCTAGAGGCCTGCGTAACATGAGATGTCAGTGCACGTTAAAGAACCCCAGGTGGTCGAAATTTCTGGAGCCCTTCACTACAGCGTCCCTCATAGCCTGAGTCGCTTTGAGACGTTAAACACCCATAAACCAACCCAAACCAGCTAAAGCACAAAAGCACTACGCTTGCAGTGTTTGCCGCCTATCTTGTCAGGCTGAATACGTAAGAGCTTCACATGAGCTAAAGACAAGGACGTCGACAAGTGTGGTGCAGAGAGGGCTGGCTTCGTGCGTCCTTCAGGAAAAATTGAGTGACAAAATAACTCCAGCTGCTCAGGGTGTATTATCGAGCTTTAGAGAGGATCTAATGCAAGACTTGTGTTTTGTTTCGCATGCTCGTATAAGAGGAAGTCATATCGGCCGGAGTCATTTCAGTAATGCATTGACGCGCCAGAGGAACGCAGTGAGGCACGAAAACCTTCCACCGCCGCTGTCGATGCACGAAGACAGCAGCCCTCCATCCCTTCGTAACAAGGGGGTAGCGTTGTTCATGAGGGAAGTTGGTTGGAAACGGCTGTGGGAAGAAACGTGGAGAGGAAACATGCATAGCAGATAAATTTCGATCGGGAACTAGCCGACAAGGCCAAGTCGAGTTGTTTAAAGAGTAAATATGGTGCGTTGAAGTTGTATTAGAAAATCACATTACTACAGTAATTCTCGATTTTGACAATGCAGGTTTTCCACTAAGACACGAGGCTTTAATTCTTCCGCTGCATTTGTCTACAGTCGACAACTTAAGGAAATAATGAGGTTAAATGGAAAGTTGAGAAGACAAGAAAACGAAGATGGAACGTCGAAAATTTTATCTTAGCTTCCTTATGAGCCCCATCTCTTGATGAAAAGCACCAGAGGAATATCCAAACCAGTGAGTTTTATTACTGGCACGGGGCCAGAAACCTCCTATATGAGATAAACAGAAACGTTTAGGAGTCGACGCAATGAACTTTCCAAAAAGCATACCACAGAAATCATAGTGCCTTTTGCGCAATTGATGAGTTCCTTACGGTGAAGTTGCGGTGCTGTATTTTGAAGGCATTTACAGAATGAAGAAATGCGGATATTAGAACAGTTGATTTTATAACTTATAAGGCAAATGCAGTATGAACTGCCTCACAGACCCACCAATATGACCATCATAACATAGGATGCGTTCTTAAGTCTTTTTTACAAATTTCAGTAACACGTCATTCGCCAAACTTCAAGAACCATCCAGCGTGCATCTCTGGAGGCCATTACATATGCCTGCTCTTTTTCTGAAGTTTTTAAGTATTAAACTTCAGTTGTTGCTTGTGCAATCGTGACTTTTGAAGGTAAAATTCTTTTAGAATGCTATAGTTGTGTCCTCTAACCAGATTAATGCAATCAAAGCGTACAGGAGTAACACAAAACTTACTGGCGACCAGTCTTCAGTAGGCGACCAGAAAGTCATGTGGATTTTTGTGGGGGCTGAAACCGGTACATATCTCATGGTTTAGAAATTTTATCCTCAGGATGAAGTTCTTCCGCTTCGTAAAACACTTGCGCACCAATTCTCTGAGCAGAGCAATACCCGCTGTGACGACTGCACACTGCAATGTAGGGTATATTGAAAGAAATTCGGGAATAAAAGCACAAAGAACCAATGGAACTCGACTTCTCGCTGCATACCTGGCTTGGAAAATGCGTTACTAGGATGGCCGTAGTTCGCAGAAAAGGAGTGATTTCGAGCATACGCTAAACTGCAATGCCAAGATGTTAACGCTGTTGACCAAGATTAGGCTAAGAGCACATGTTTTTCTTGCTGGAGAGCATGGAGCTCGAATCGTTAGAAAAGGGCAATGGACTGCCCTAGCTTAGCAAACAAATTGTGTCTGCGCGTCAGCTTTCGTCGACGAAGTCATAGCGGGAATTGATTCGTAGATCCCGGTGCATTATATACCGTCATTTGGAGCCATACTCCAGTTTCTCTGTACACTAGCTCGTTAAACTTTGCTGGATCAGTTACGATTGCTAGCTTGTTCACAACCACGAGAAAAATGCAGGAAACTTTCAATGTGGTCTGCCCTTATAACTAAGTAAATTGTTGGCATTGTAACAAAAGCTATTGCGGCCCACTCTGCAGCTATTTCAAACAGCTGTAACGCTGGCGGGCACAGGCACGAAGCCGTGTTCTCAGCAGCAGGTGAAAACGATAATAGCCTAACCCTTTTATTATACTTCACTTCGCCTCATATCTTCTGAGAGGAAAACTAGCCATGTTCTAGCCTTGATAAAAAGAAACGATAAAAAGTTGATCGAAGCTCTTGAGCCTGAAGCAAGACAGAGCGCCGGACCACTGGTCATTTTCAGAAACCTTGCTTCAAGTTTGGGAAGACAAAAACAAAGAAACAGCGCTATCTACGGAGAACACGCGTCGGGAGCTGCCAGTTTGAAAATGTGGGAGAGGTGGAAACACCAGCTAAACCCTTAGCACTTTGCGGCAGCCTTGTGAAGAGAAAAACTTACACGAAAAGGCCATCTGTAGATAGTTGGACAAAATGGGCTGTTATAAACCGGCTGTTTGTGATATTTCTGTGACTTGTTCCAGCATGGTGAAGCGCGCAACTTTTTTTATTTGCCGATGACCCAGCTTTTCTCCATTTTTAGAAGCAAACAGCACATACAATATAGCATGAAAAACGGCACTCAGCGGCACTCAGTTGGGCAAGCAAAGTTGCCCAACTGTAACTGCCTGGACATTTTCAGTGATTTGTTGCTCTTTACTTTCGACAGAAAAACCTTGAGGCCTTGTGTCTGGATGAAAAATATGAGATCATTGCTGAAGAAAAGTCATGGAAATTTACTGAGCATAGTTGGATAAACTTTACGTTATCCTGTTGAGCATATTGTCAAGAATTGCTCTTATGAACCAGTAGGCAAGATTTTAGGGGTGAATCTAGGTGTATAGGCATGTATAAGAGTCTGATGCTGGCGCGCCATATTAAGGGAGAAATATAATTTCTCACAGTTCCTTTTTAAATATTCGTAAATTTTATGTTGTTACTAAAACTTCTGGCATATTTTCCTTTGAGTGCGGACGCACTATTTGAATGGGTAAACCCCGAGCAAGATCTTGCGGCGTTTGTGGGTTTTGTGCAAAGTGAAATAAATAAATAAAAAGATATCAAACAAATGTTGTCGCGACTGTGATTCAAACCCGTGGCGGCGCAAACACATCGGCTTCGCTCTGCAGTGTGCTCGAGAGCACAAGGCTGCAGACGCAGCCTATCAAGCTTCGTGTTAGACTGCAACGCGTTCTCGCACTGTGCATTTCACATCGTCGTCTTCCTCCCCTTCCATCTGCGGTGCGAAGGCACAGTGAATTAATTCTGTTTTCATCGCCGTCTTTACCGTTCATGAAATTCTGCTTTCGCACGTTTATAAAAATTTGGCAAAAATTCCCTGTCATTTTTAAGTGTTGGCGGCCAGGAGCCGCTGCTCTAATGTGGGCGTTCCAATGGAACGATGCATTCGCCGTCTATAGCTTCGCCACGCGATGTCCGCGAATTTTTGTCTGTCCGTCCATGAAAATCAGTACAAAACTGCCGAAGATGAAACACACCCGGAAGAATTCTAGGTCTCACCATATTTCGAACCTATTCCCCTTTATCGCGCACATGGAGCAATGTGCGAAGATTTAAGCAGCATCACAATCTTTGCAACCCACGTGTGCATGTTTCCAGGGGGCATTGAGGCATTTTTACTTGCAAAAGAGTGGTCTGCGAAGGGCTTTGAAAAGCAGCGGCTTGGTGGCAGAATGAGAGCGCACTATAATGAGAAACGGAACCAAGAGAAACAAATTCAGAATGAGTGCTACATCTATGTCAAGCAAGTTTCCGTGTATTTGCTTTTTATGGGAAACGAAGGAGACTAACCAAACAATCGCTTAAATGCAACGCTGATGATCAGGAAAACAAGGACAGTCGCTCGCAAAATGGTCTTTAGAGGATTTCGTGTCGTTTCGCAACCAAACGGAAATAACTAAAAGGGAAGCAATTACGACAAAAGCCGAAACTACGCAAGTTACCGACTCCCTTCGGGTGATATGAACCTAATTAGCAACCAGACGAGCTCACATCAGCGGTCGCGCAACCATACTTCCAGCTACGGCTGTCTACACACTTTAGGAAACTACGTCAGCGTTACGGTCGAACACGAGAGTGACTACTCTGCATTTCCGGCCTTCGAACATGACGTTTCTTTGAAAAGTTCAAGGCTTTTATTGCTTTAATCTTCTTTCGCGGCTCTCTTTGCTTTCCTATCAACGACATATTCAGCCTAGTTTGAATGGGGTGTACGGCATTGTTTTTAATAAATCAGAATGGGTGATTCCCAGTTCCGCCCGGTACCCACTGGTGATGCAATGGGCGCAAGCTTTCCCTTTGGTCTGGTGCTCAGAGTCAGCTTATTTAGGGTGAAATGCTTGGGAAATGGGTCTTTGAGCAAACCTTGAGAAATCAAAAATGCCTTGTGCTATAGCGCCCTTTGGCCATAGATGCCCTTGCGCCGTAAAAATCCATAATCATCACCATCATGATATGTCGCAAAAGTCGGAGAAAGCGCCGAGAATGACGAAAAGCGAAAGGTGATTGAAGACAGTGTCACGACGCAGCTGGCGCACGTCGTGTAAGGCGGGAAGAGGGCCGCCGAAGGGGAGCAGGGGAACGCGCCGACAAAAGGGAGAGGCTCTCAGGGCGGCGTCGCGCGCGAGTGTCGGGAGCCTCGGCCTAAGCGAGGGGGAATGGTCTGATCAGACGCATGTGTCGTAAAGGGTTTCTCTCCGCTCGTTGTGGCATGTTTCTGGTTAGCCACGGCCGCTTGCTCGATGGGCCAGCGCCGGAGGCGAGCGGGCACCCTAGGCCAGAGTGGCTAACAGGACGCATGTGTCGTAAATGGTTTTTCTTCCGCTCGTTGTGGCATGTTTCCCGTTAACCACGGAAGCTTGCTCGATGGGCCAGCGCCGGAGGCGAGCGGGCATCCGGGCACCATAGGCCAGAGCGGCTAACAGGACGCATGTGTCATAAATGGGTTCTCCCCCCTCGTTGTGGCATGTTTCTAGTTAGCCACGGCAGCTTGCAGCGAGCCGTGTGTTCGATATTTTGTGCTTTTCTTTTGTGTTGCAAGGCGTGTGTTTTATATTGTGTGTTTTTCTTTTGTGTTGTGATATGTTGCGTCCGAAATGTGGCGGGAAAGTGTAGTTTTGGCGGGAGGACAAGGAGATGGGTGCGCGCTAAGGAGAGCGCGGGAGGTTGGTTGGTGGCAGCCGTACAGATCCGTCGTGTGCGGCTGGTCCCGGGGTCGCAGAGTTGGAGAAGCCAGTTGCTTGAGCGGCGGCCGGGCGGGTTGGCCGTGTGGTGGCCGACGGTGGTCCGGAGTCGCGAGAGTGTTGGAGTTTTGTCTTTTTTTTTTAGTTAAAGTGGAGAGGCCGAAATCTGTCGGCATATGTAAATAAGTTGTAAATATTGTAATAAATAAGTAATTTTGAGGAAAGCCTTTCCAAGTGCCAACGTCGGAAGACCTGCACGCCTGTCTCAAACTCACCAGTCGCGAAGTACGTCCCCCGGGTCACTCACGAGACCCGCCCTCTACCACTCCACGTTAACATCTGGATGCAACAACATTGCACAAGAGAGAGAGGGAAAAACAATATCGTGACTGACAGAAAAAAATGGGTGAGTGCGTGACGCGTAAAGAAGAGGTCCAAGCAATTGAGGCACGCAAAGGAGAGGAAAATATCGCCGTGAGTAGCCAACATTGCAAAGGAGAGAAAATTGCTACAACAAAACCAAACTTTCCTATTAAAGGGACAGTGAGGAGAACTGCATCAATTTTCTTTTTTGTTAGCAAATCTGATAGTTCGGCATTTCATGGCTTTGTTGCCGCTTGTCCGGGAGCGAAAGATGCATTTACTTCAAAGAAATTTGGAATCGAAGTTGAAAAAGTTTTTCCCGCCGCTCAGATTCAAACTCGGAGCACTCTTATGACGTCACAACTCCCTCTTATGACGTCATAGAAGAGAGTGACGTGAAACGTGACGTAACGGAGACTCCGTGATTTCTGACGGCTAGCGGTGCGGTCTAGCAGCAGCCGAAATGAAAGCTACCGCCGCAGCACGTTGAAGGCATCTATCGGGGGTCGCTACCGTCGCTTCGTTTACATTTGCACCGGCGTCCTGCCAGCGTTACGATGGATCCCGTTCCCGAACCCGACGACGAAGTTCTCGCAAGAACTCAGGCCTGCATTTCAGCGACCTCGGTCCCTCAAAGCGTGCGATGCTTTTGAGGGAGCACGGTTAGGTTAGGCGCCGGCGGGCCGTTTCCTTCTTCCGCCGTGAGCAGCCGTTGCTAAATAAATATCGTAAACCCAGTGCGTAGAGTCGCGAGGGGCGTGGACAAGGTGGGCGCGTCGCGCCCATCGGAGGCTAGCCGGGGCTTTGGGCCCAACGGATTGTGATTCCTTGAACGGCGCGGTTGCACGGTGCAGCAGGCGGCGTCGAGGTCTCCCACGGTTGCAAGGGCCAGGTTATTTATTTTTTTTTGCCACAAAAAACGGATGGGTGCTCAAGGGCACTCGCGCTTAAAGTTGGCGGCTTGAAAGTAAAGCCGACGCACGACGCTTCAAGGGCTTTCACGCGTTTCCGGAGGTACAGGGTCCACTGGATCGGGCTCTCTCGCCCACTTGCATGTACCTTCAGATGTGTACTGTGAATGGATTAAATTAGCCGAGAGCTAAAATAGAACAGCTCCGCCCAACTGCCGAAGCTATTGAATGGAGCCGCAAACAAACGAGTTGGAGGAGAGCGGAGTCAGTCTCCGCAGGGTCCAAATCTCTTTTTCTTAACTGCCATGCATCTTGTCTCCCGTACCTAATAAACCATTTCTGTCAAGTAGTTTGAAGTTGACTGGCACAGCCGGGAACGTGTCGCCGGGCGAGCGTGCGAAGACACAAGTGCTCTTTATGCTGCTAACTGCCTTGTAGGATCACCGACCATCGTGCCATCATAGTTTTTCATCGACTGTGGCGATCATCTGACCAGCCTTAACAGGCTCCTTCAAAGGTTAACTAGCTCTTGAAGCGGCACTTGCAGTTCCTCTGCTGTTCGCCGGTTGTAATTCGAGGTGCGTCAAAAAACAAAACAACGGGGGACGCACCGCTCATAGACGCAAAGTGCCATAAGAAATCGAAACTCTCCTGGCTGCTTGTGGCGCCGCCAAGTATCAGTTTTCTTTGCTTCCAACATTCAGGTTGTCTTTTGTCTGTCTCCCTTGTGTGATAAAAGTGCACTATCGGTTTCAAAACAAAACTTACTTCAATATTGAACCGCGCAACCTTCCTTTGTCCGCCTCAGAGATTCGTGACGTCCATGTAGGACGGAAAATTCCTCCAAGATGACGTCTCTTGTCCTATGACGTCATCACGCTTGTACTTGCGTGATTGGCCTGTGGCGGCGATTCCTGTATTTTGGTTCTTGCTGTTTTATACCTTACAAGAGCTCTGTTTTCCGTAAGAGTGGCGTTTTTGTGATCAGGAACTGGTATTCTATCGATACAAGGAAACTTCAATTTCTCCTCAGTGCCCCTTTAAGACTAGCTTTTCTAAAGTTTGAGAGATCCGACTGAACAGGTTATGGAACGCTGCTTTCAAACCTGGGTCTCGAAAACAGGTCGAAAATAGAAGCGTGCTTCGCTTGGTGGGATTTACGAAAGCACGGTTGAGAAGTAATGAAACACGTGACTGTCTCGCTATATTTAAGTTGCGCTCCAAGCAGCCAAGCTTGGAGGTGCACGTGGTATGAAAATGTTTGAAAAGCAGATTTCCACGTCAGATACTGCCTCTGTCTGCTGCTTCAGTGTATCATTTCAACATGCGCACTGCGGCAGCACTTTGAGGAGAAACTCGAATACCTTTGTCATCTCAGCGTTGGCACTGTGTTGTAGCTGCGGCCTTAAATGGCAACAGCAGCAGTTTTATAATTCGACGATATTGAAGAGGGCGAATGCGTGAAAACTGAAAGTAAACAATGCCTTGTCTTTTTTTGCACTAGTGTTTAAATTCATGACGTAACCGCTGAATAAAACCGCAGTGGCGTATATGGAGCCTGATGATGACGTCACATACAGCGGGAGACATTTCCAACGCAGAAACGTTTTCTGGGAGGAAGAAAACCAACGCCTTAGTAAGAAAATATCGTGAAGCGTTGTTTGATGGCATCGGGCAAGGCAAGGCAGCATATGGGAGAAGTCAGCGCAAATATGAAATGTCGCAAACAGAGGTGTTACCGGCTAGTCTGTCCGGTCTCCTTCGGTGTTACTAAAGGAAGCCTGCTGATCGTCTCCACTTTTCTTCACTTGAAGTGCTAGCGCAAAATAACTTTGGACGCTTAGCCCACAATCATCATACATTCGAATCCTTTGGTCACGCCAAATTATAAAAAAAGCATTTCGGCTTCCCTTTAATGTGAGTATATTTAGGCAGTCGCTTCAAAATTTTTATAGGGCATTGCCGCGAAATCATACTGTAATTTCTTAATATTTTTATTACAGAGTCCTGTTGTCAACGGCTTCTTCGTATAGCTGTGTCAGTGCCATTACAGATTTTTTTATTTATTATTCATTTCATAACACTGTAAATACCTTTAGTGATTTTTACAGGATTGAGTTGGTCGTACTTACACAGTCGTGGAGGTACTCACAGTTGAATGCGTACAAAAAGCACACCGGAGAATACTAGGCAGTGTTACAATGCATAGAAAAGGAAAGTGATGCAAATGAATAATCAGCATTGCAGTTTGACACTGTATATAAAATTACAAAAGAATGCAAAACTAACTATAAGCACATGAAAAAAGTCGCATCACTTGCCACGTGCTGACTACACGATTTTGCCAACTTGTTCTGAAAAGTTCAGAATTTTTTTGACAATGAGCATATTAAGTCGACAGTTTCAATCAAGTCTGTCCTACAGTGCTGAAAGAGCATGCTCCATTGGTGTTTCAAGGAAAGAAAATACGCTGTGTTCTCGCTGTGTTCTCCGTTGTGTTCGAAGTGAATGCAACTGCAGTTTGGTTTGAGTGCTGCCGGATTTGTTTTCTAAAATCTATAAATATGCGGTCTTAACAATTTGACAAACAAGTGTCTGAGTGCTTTTTATTTTGTTCATTCACAGAGCTAGTTTTTATGTTCTTATTGTCTCTATCTTTATTGCCGTGAATATGAAGGGGGCGAGCGATAGAATGCTGGAAAAAAAATGAAAGGGCGAAGAAGTTCAGGCGACTCAAGTGCGGAACCATGCTTTGATTTGAGAGGAGTAGGATAGAGGGGCGAAAAATATAAGCGAGGCAGCGGAACACAAAGACCGAGCACAATGATGGGAGTGCGCATCGTGCATAAACTATCCATGACAGCCCTAAATTTCAAGCTCTGCGACAACAGGAGCACGAGGTGCAGCAGTCGACTAACTTTCTGTGCCTGAGGACGGTGAGGTCACGGTGCAGAAACCATCGCATCTGAATACGGCCGATCGTGGGAAGTCAAAACTAATGCTTAGACGTCGTCTTCTGTAGTTACCTCACGTTTGAAACTACAACTGCGTGTTCGAGTTAGAATCATGGTAATTGATTCACGTTATGTCGAAGGGGTGAGTAAAGTTCAGTGGTGGCGCGAGCCATGCATAGTTAAGAAGTTTAGTTTAGGGTCTAAGAAGTTTAGTTAAGTCTAATTTAGAACTTTGCGCTCGAGTTGATGAGTCAGCTCTCCTCCGGTAACTCGTGCACGGGCAGATATTCGCCTGAGAATGAGTGGAAAAGCGCCAAGCGCGCGGTGTGTGTCGTCGAGGTCGTCCCATTAGTCAAGCGGGATGGTACGATTCTATTTTTCTCCTTCGAAACTGCCGCATGCCAATGCACTAACAGTTCAAAAGACAGCTACGGGAGTGACTTGTAGCCAAATACAGCAATTACCGTACTCCATGCCCCGTTTGTAGAAAACTGAGTTTATTCGTAGCTCGAAGGCTCTATGATTTCTTACGTTACGGGAACGTATGATGATCGTGTTTGCTAAAGTACACAAAAATGTTGGATCAGTGTATTTGTTAACTGTGCGCAATGTCACTCTTGTGCAAATTTGCGAAGTAGAACGAAGAACCAAGACAAAAATACAAAAGTGCGGTGCATGTGTCAGATTGCAGCTGATACAGCGCGGTTTGTAACGTTGACGACAGCGTTCTTTAATTTTCCTTCTTTTGTTTGCAATCGGCTACGTACTCTGGCTGTCGGGAGACTATAACTTTTGTTGGCAGTATTGTTCCACACACAAATAGAACAAAGAAATATACTTAATCGAAGTTCGCATAAATTTTGGAGCGACGTGACTTGATATTGACCCCCTCGGAGCAAAGGTTTGGTGACGTTGCGTGACTATCATTCCTTTGACGCCATACGTTTTGAAAGTGGTAAGCGTAAACTTAGGAAGCGTCTATTGGCAAGTTGCTTTACCAAGATTACAAGAACAGCTGCGTTTTATCGATCTGCTATAACTACGACAAGATTGCAATCGGCATCTTGCAGGAAAACGTGTTGCAAACACAGAATCCTGCGGACTTATCGGCCCCTGTACGTACTGCCAGCGCATAAGAAAAATGGAGATTCTGCATAACATGTCCGCTATCAGGGTTGCTTACGTGAATATTTCATTGCATAGCCTCCGATGAGCGGCTGCGTCAAAATACGCAGAAACCAAAGCTAGAGACAAAAAATTTTGCTCAGCAAAGCCTACCTGTTTACCCCATTTTTCAGCGAAGACGGTTGTTTAGCCATTTAGTAGAATCTCACCCTCCTTTCTCTCTTACCCTTCGAACCTCGCATCTCCCTCCTTTCCTATAAATGTGGACTATTTTCGCTCCTTCATTTCGCCGCCACCTGCCACGCTTTGCAGGTAGCGGCCATTAAATTGAATTAAATTATGTAAATTCAATAAATAATTCACACCTTACGGCTGCTTTTGTAAATTACACTGTAGAATGCGGGGCTATATGGCTAAAACAAAACTATAACAGCTTTCGCTGTGAAAACAGCAAGCATCGCGAGTCAAACAGTGCAGCATCGTAATTGCGGCAAGTAACCGTAACTGTAAGTAACCGTAATCTTAGTTACGGTAGGCAACCTCAAAATGGCCGCTGTTAATACTGGGCTCATCGCAGTAGTAACCTGCCTTCACGATAGTCTCCCAAGAGGAGCTCGGCTGAACAGCCATTTGCGGTTGTTAATGACCTCGCCGTGGAGATCGCTGTGAGCCTTTTCCGCTGAGCTCTCGACTGCCGCTAATGACCTCAGAAGTACACTGCCGGCGCAGCGCATAATGTGCATGCTCCGGCGAAGGACTCGTCGCTACAAGGTTAAGAAAGCGGTTGACCCCTTTGCGGCTCACGCGATTTCCATGCAGTTCTGCGTAAGGTGAAAGTGGCCGAAGGCACACCCCGTTGATATCACATAAGCAGGCGTTGAATATCGTCAACAACAATGCCAGTGTATCGTTTTTAAAGCCCTGAGTAACTCTGATTGGCTGGGAGAGGTGTTGACTAGTGCGAAGCAGGAGGCTTTCACCAAGCGGCCTTGTGGGATTCTTCGATTGAGTGAAGGAAACAGAGCTTTATATTCCATGCTACTGCGCAAAATTACTCGCAGTACATTGCCTAATGTGTTCGCGGCATGCCTGAAAAAAAAAAACGTGGCGTTTACGAAGAGAGCAAGAAACTTAGGGAGCTAGCGTGACTACTGTGGGTCACGCACCTCCAGCGTGTTAAGACTTGCGAGGAGAAGTACGTAGAAAGAACGGAACTTCCCTCCTCACGCAACGCGATGAAGATTACTGAACTTGAAAGCCGCACGTGTTTTCGACGCAGGGTGTCTCGCAGACATTCTTCTCCTGTATGCAGGAATGTAGTGTTTGAGAAATTATACTCTTGTTTTTCCGACTCGTATTTCCTGTAATGTCCATCCGTTATCTCTTTGATCATGGCTGATCTTAATGTTGGGTCGATTTCAATGGTAGACCATTTTTTAGCGACATTTACCGCAGAGCTAGGCTCCTATTTTTGTCACAGGTTCGAAAATGTCGTAAAAAGTCTCCTCAGAGTGTTCTGCACTGTATGCATTAAAGCTAAAGTTCCGAAAATGTATAGCGTCAGTGTGATCAGGAAAAAAAAAACAGCGATTTCTGAGCTCATGCTCTAATCACTGCGCTCAGTGGCTCAGTGGCTAGGGAGCTCGGCTACTGATCCGGAGTACCCGGGTTCGAACCCGACCGCGGCGGCTGCGTTTTTATGGAGGAAAAACGCTAAGGCGCCCGTGTGCTGTGCGATGTCAGTGCACGTTAAAGATCCCCAGGTGGTCGAAATTATTCCGGAGCCCTCCACTAAGGCACCCCTTTCTTCCTTTATTCTTTCACTCGCTCCTTTATCCCTTCCCCTACGGCGCGGTATAAGTGTCCGCCGAGATCTGAGACAGATACTGCGCCGTTTTACTTCCCCCCAAAAAACACAATTTTTTTTCAAGCATGATCACTATAATTAAGAGGAAAGATAACTCTGGTTGAACGAAATGGTGAAACAGAAGTGCTGACGAAATGTTACGCATGTCGTTAGCAACGCCAACAAAACACTTGAATTAATATTCGCCGTAACCTTGGTTATGCACCTTCATCTCTGAAGCTTTTACTGTACCAAACACTCATTTTACCTAAACTCGAATACGCAACATCAATATGGAATCCTTATCAGCAGAATTTAACGCACTCGCTTGAGATTGTCCAAAATACAGCTGCTCGATTCATTCTTTCACAACTATAATAACTACAGCTGCAACTACAACTACAACAGAACTGCAAGCATAACCAGCATGAAAGATAATCTCGGTCTGCCATCCTTTGCGTCTCGTTGTCGAACACTTCGTCTTCGCCTTTTTCGTAAACTTTTTCACCGTGCTTACCTGCGCGAAGAACTTTCACCCCCCGGTACGTGTAACCACGGATGGATCACCCCAACAAAGTTGGAATGCCATTCTGCAGAACGAAAACCTACTTTCATTCGTTTTTACCCCATACATCCAACGAGTTCAATGACCTTCCCGCACCACTGGCACTAATCAATGATCCCCTTTAAATTCAAGAATTAAATAACTAACATTGTTCAATTAGCAGCCTTCTGTAAAATTATGCTCATATTTCTGTTTTGTTACTTTGCACAGCCACTCGCATCTATATTGCCGTATGGCCCTGAGGGTATTTAAAAAATAAACAAATACCTATTCGGAGCAAGTGGTAAATTTATCCCGAATATGAAATAAAGCTTCCTACAACTGTATGTTCTTATTTCACTCCCACTTTTATCCCTTCCCTTACGGCGCGGTTCAGACGTCGTCCGAGATTTGAGACCGATACTGCGCACTTTTATCCCTTCCCTTACGGCGCGGTTCAGACGTCGTCCGAGATTTGAGACCGATACTGCGCATTTCCTTTTACCAAAAACAAACTTTCATTTTCATTTTTTCTACAACTGTGTAGCCTGTTTGTACGCGTAAACATTCGAAGCAGTTCCCAGAAACTATTCACCTTTCTGAACGAAAAAATATTTATTGCTTACAGATGTGTACTTATAGCTTTACGCCATACAGTGAACCAGTTTTATTTCGCACAATTTTGCTTCTGCGATCCTCAACCGTTAATGAAAGGTATACGGGTGCGCTGCTACAGACAGCGGCAACATAATTACAAAGTACACAAAAAACAAAACGCACACAGCGGTGTTCACAGCCGATTTTCTTTCGCGCTGCCCCTGCAGGCAGCGTTGCAGGCTGCGGCCGTGTTGAATTTGTTGGCCGTGGAGCCGCCTAGGCACACTTTCTGCCCTAGCGTCTGCGCGCTCAACCGGATGCACTCGTACCCGTTGCCTTTCCGATGTGCAAAGAACGGGAAGCGCATCACACTGGGAGCGCAAAGCACCGAATTCGAGGGCCAGAACGTCGTCGGGTCCACCGGCTGGTCGGTATGGTTCCCCGACGGCATGCAGGCCTGACGGCATGCAGACTCCGTCGTGAGCTCGCGGCCCGCTGTCCGCGGGCAGCGACCCTCAGGGAAGTTCCACTTGACGCAGCCGTCGCCGTCCCAGAACCACCAATTGTGCTTCATGTCGCGCCTGCGTACCAGTGGTTACGCTAGTTATAAGGCGTCGTTTTCTGTCGTACTCTTCAATTAAAGACCAGTGGCATTGAGTACGTTGTGGGGGTCGCGCTGTAGTTTCTAGTGTGAAACTCGCCGAGCAGAAAAGCTCGAAGCGTTTCAAAAGGCAGCAGTAGAGGTCTGCGGCGGTTGATAAATGGCCGAAGTGTTTGGTGCTAAGCACAAGTCTGAGGGTTAAACTCCGACTGGCAGCAACTGCCGCGTTTATAGAGAGGCAAATGCAAGAACACAATTGAGCTTAGATTTTGTTGCGCATTAAAGAACGCCTGTTATGTAGTCAGTCATATTTATTTTAAATGATTCATTATTGCATCAGTATTGCCTTGCATGTGTGAGTTGTCGAGGCACATTCTTTGCAAGCTACCACCCTAAGTCTACAAACACTAGCTATAAAATGGCAGGGCGAAAGAATGAAGGAACAGTCTTACTAGAACGGCTCCATGTGGTTGCAACTAATCCTGAGCTTTTCACCAGCGCGTGCATCGTAGCCTACATTGCGGCCAACAGTTCAACATAATTTAAGATCTGCACTGACCACCTGGATTGTCAACTTTTGACCTTTTTGAGCAGTCTGCAGTTGACGTTAGCCTCGGATGTTGAGTTATGGCCTCGTATTTGGCATCGTCTTGTGCCATTCGCCAGCTAGGAGCGGCCAACAAGCTCAAGTCGGGGGTTCGTGTATGTGTGCATGTTTCTTTCGAGATGTTAGTTAGCTTTTACGTCTCACTTTACAGTATTGAGCTGCGGGCTCATCAAGGCTTATAAGGCCGAACAGAAATGTACGTTCCTCTTCTTTCTTGAGTTTGTTATAAACCTGGCACTATGCGCCGAATAAGAGCAGCAGCTGCCACCGCAGTGCCCCCTGAGGACAATAATATTGATAGAACCGGCCCCCGGACAATATAGATAGAAAACGCCCTCATCCTTTTTGTGCAGTTTTAACTTCCCTGGACATAAGAAAAACTAGTCCACAAGAGCGTTTTGCCCGGAGCATACTTGTACTAGCCAGAGCAATTTTTTTTTAATTTATCATACTGTTAGTCCCACTGGGACTGTTACAGGAGTGGATTTATAGGCAAGATACAAATTAACAGACAGTAACACAAGGGTCAGAAATAAGGTTTAAAGAAACAAGATATTAAGGCATCAATAAACGGTCACATCGAGTGCGGCATAGTTGACGGAAGATAGTTCGCAATTATGGTCTTCAAAGCATGCGTTCAAACACATCCAAAGCAGTACAGGCAATTGGCCCAACATTGGAATCCGCCTTAGCAAAGGCCGGCCTTACAAAGGAGCAGGATGGAACCATCCTGTTACATTCCTTCATAAAGTAATAAACTAGGTACACATCGAGTGGGCTACAACACAAAACCAATAAAGACTGAACATGATAATCAGGTCTGGCTTGTTGATAGGACCGATGAGGCTGCGAGCTCAGCGAACTTTTCAAACGAAGCCTGCGCAGTTATATATTTATCCAGGCCGTTCCATTCTCGTATCGCTCGGGGGAAAAAAAGAAAAGTTATATTTGTTGTTAGCACAAGAATATTCATTAATTGTAAATTCATGCTTGTGACGTGTATGTCTAGAATCATTAAAGCTAATGTAAGTAGAAGGCTCCATGTTGAATGCCTTATGAATTAATTGATAAAGAAGCTTTAGTCTGTGTAGTGTGACGCGGCTTGATAAGGTGTCTAGGCCTGCGCAGGAAAGCAGCTCTGTGGGAGAATCCGTGCGCCGGTACCTGTGGTATATAAACCGAACAGCTTTTCGTTGAACTGATTCGAGCATGTGTACATCTTTTTGCATATAGGGAAACCAGACGACGTTCGCATATTCTAAGATTGGACGGATAAGGACTTTATACGCGAGTAACTTGGTATCCGAGGTTGCAAAGCGCAAGGTGCGTTTAAGGAAGTATAAACTGTTCATTGCTTTTTTGGTAATGTTTTATACTTGGGCTTCAGAGCTCAGATCATCAGAAATAATCACACCAAGGTATTTCTTTCCAGCTACTGTTTTGAGAACGCCGTTGCCCGTGCCATAAGGGAAGTTAAGTTTTGTTTTCTTATTTGTGACAGACATCCCTACAGTTTCTTCATATTGATTACCATTTGCCATGTATTGCACCACTGTATGACGTTGCCCAAAGCTATGTTTAACCTTACCTGGTCTGCTTGAGTGTTTATCTTTTGATATAGCACGCAATCGTCCACAAAGAGACGCACCTTCACATCAACGTGATACGTTATGTCGTTTATGTATAAAATGAACAAAAATCGTGCTAGAACAGAGCCCTGCGGCACGCCTGAAATGACCGGAACGATATCAGAGGCATGATTACTGTATTGCACATATTGTCGGCGTTTCGATAAGTTGCTGGCTATCCACCTCGTAACGGGACCATGTCCAAGTATTTTGTTTAGTTTGAAATTTAGTTTAATATGTGCCACACGATCGAAAGCCTTTGAGTAATCGAGAAAATTTATATCAGTATGACTTTGGTCATTGATTCCCTGTGCGAGGCCATGAAAAATTTCGGCCAGTTGGGTAACAGTGGACAAACCTGCCCTTTAGCCATGCTGGTTTTGGTGAATGATGTTTTGAGTCGCAGTATGTTATTTAAGAAATTTTAATAAGATGTGCTCAAGAATTTTGCAACAGGTACATGTGAGGAGTAGTCCCAAGCTTTACTTCTTGAAACAGGCCAGAGTGCGATTTCTTTCACAATTTAAGTTGCATTGATAGTCAACTCACTGCTTTAATGAGCGACATATCGATTCAAACGACTGAGAGGAGCTGCATAGTTAAAAGCTGTTGAGTGTTTGGTGATTGGTATCGAGATTACCACAAGCAATGTGGAGATTGTAGAATCAGTTATTTACCTCAACTCGCCCTCATTATAATTTGCCGCATTTCATGGTTACTAGTAAACCACTATTGGTGGCAGTCGAATAAAATTCGTCAAGGCAAAAGGCGCGCAGTCTGCAGAGACGAGTGCTAGAGCTATCGACAACACAACCACACATTCCACGATCTGCGAAGGCCACGGAAACGCCCAGACAAAATGACGAGGCGCCAGTTCAGAACTGAGTTCTGCTGTGCCCACACTTTGGTTGAGCACGTTCGGGTATTTTTATTAACTCTTCTGTTTGAAAAAGTATTAGAGCTACGCGCCTGTTTAAGCGCTGATGTTATGTGCAGCTTTAGACAAGTCTTATTGTCACGAGCTTCTCTTTCCAGGTGAAGAGTGGATTGCTTATGGCACCCCTAAGTGGCGTAATTGTAACCTAAATACTTTAAGTCCCGCTACTTCGGGGTGAGCATTTTCTTCTCCCGAAATATATTTATAACTTCGAATATTTTTTAAACAGCAAAACATGTCGCCTGAAGACTTTTGAGCAGGGATGGATGCAGTTTCCTAAATGTTTCACTCACTCTGAGCAAGCGACGAAGTGGGTCCCAGAAGAGCATTGCCTAGAAGGAGGCTGCTTGGTGACGCAGGTTTGCCTACACTGCTCGAAGGAGGTGAAGCGGTTTCTGCCGCGGTTGCACACGACCTCCGGCATTTTGTGCCGAGTGGACACACACGAACTCGTCCACGGGTCGTAGTAGTGACGCTCGGCTGTGCTGCTTGGACCACCCGCGCAGTACCTGAACGAGGTCCGGTCGCATCGCTGCCGAATGAGGAGGCCAACTTTTAGCGCAGAGATCTCAGATAGGGTGACGATAGCTTATCACACCATAATTCAGAGTGACGTTCTTCATACATAATTATTAACGCGATAGCAGTAGGAGCCTCATAACGGAAATAACACCGCGTGGTTAGTCATAAAATTAGCTGATTACTGTACACAGTGATGACGTCATCGGGACACATGAAACGGCAGAGCGCTGATTGGTCAGTGGGGTGTGTGATGTCATGAGACCACGTGACAGGACCGAGTTTGCAGGTGCACTGGCAGTTGGCAGGTGCGGTTGGTTGAGTGCAGGCGTGTGTTCGCGTACCTATCAGGTTGGAATGGAACCAGAATAAACGCCGCTTACATCTGCCGTTGGGGAAAATCTCCTCACGCTCAGAGGGCGGCCTCGCAAGTATAACGCTGAAGATGGAATATGCGTGGCTGCACCTTATGCGGCGATCAGCAGTGACGGAGGAAGATACTATTGCTGTCGTATTGTGAAGATATAATGCTAATAGGTGTTCCTTAATATTTTTGGTTGCACATTGAGACTGTAGTTTCTTTTTCTCGGTGCTTAATTATAAGAGTTCAAACTCTTCAACCCCTTCAATCACTGTCCGTGAAAGTTGTTAGTCGTCAAAAAGTGGTCGCCTCCTATGGAAAAGATTGCTCTGTGCAGAGCACATACTTAACGCATTAGAACTATTAGAAATATACTGAAAAAAAAAACAGCGCCACATGCTTATGTAGCGCTCAAAAGCACTACACGGTTCTGAAAAAAATAACAAAGAGAAGCCACGCCTTCGAACATTCCAGAAAATATTTTAACATGTGGAAAAGTCACAGGTTATTGTCGTCTGCGCCTCGCGAACATTTTTCTTCGTGTGGGCGTTGGTGTCTTAGCCATCTACGAATTGTTCCTAGTCTATTTACTCTCGACAAAACACGCAAGAGAAGGCTCACCAGGCTGGATTGCGTCACGGCCGTGCTGTTGACGCTACTCCTCCGAGCGCTTCCCTCTAGGGCTGCTGGTGTGACTGCGACCGGGCCGCCGGCGCCAGTATCCCCGGCACCAGCCTCGTCACCGGCCCGGACCTCCGGGCTGTTACCTTCTGCCTCGAGCTCCTCCCGCGACGGCCAGTTCTTCAACACCGCCATGACCGCCACGAACATGATGCATAGGCAGAACAGCGCGCTTCCGAACAGGATTCGCGGTAGAAGGATCGGGGGGTCTTCCTGAAGCACCGGGCTATTGGGCCTCTGTATCCGGATGGCACTAGGAGCCTTGGGCATGACAGGGCCTGGGCTTGCTTTCGCTTTGCCGGGGTGCAGCGCAATTCCGCTTCTTTTTCTCTTCATTCTGAACAAGGCGCTCGCACACCTGATAGTGATGATAGCGGTGTTCAATAAGTAAAGGAATTTGCGCAGTATAGTTACCGCCCCACCACCACTTCCCGACTTCTTGGTGCATATTTCTCTTGGACCTGGGCTATCTGCTTTGTACTTATAGAGCACATTCAAGGCATGGGCTTGTTTTTGTGTAACGTCTCCTCACAACTGCCCCAAAATTATAGCCTGCCTAACAACAAAAAGCGATTATCTGCAAGCGTGCAAGAGTTTCTTACTGTAAACAAAACTACCACCCCACTTCAATGAACACTGTTGGGTTGCAATGCAGGACATCGCTGTGGTAACAAATGCTCATTGCATGAATCTGAATGGGTTAAGTCGGGCCTGAGAAATGTTTCGCGGGCTGAATACGATGTTGCGTTGGTAATTATTCCTGTGGTCTGCTCTCCAAATGCCTTTTACAACTACTAATATGCATATATATTGCAATCCTGCATTTGCAGATGTCTTGCGTTCGCTTCGTAATACCTGTGGCCAAAAGAGATAAGAAATGAGGATTTCAACAATTATAATTTGCTTTATTTCACGTGTCATCGATAATTATTCCGGTGTAATATAAACCACCAAAGGAGAATATTCGATGCTTACGTGCTAGAGCTTACGCCATGAAAGTAGGCCTCATCTTGCATAAAGTAATTTTTGATTTATAATGTAGAATGTACCGCATTCCGTGGAGGATTTTGCCACGTTATAGTATTTCACTACGAGCATCTGCAAAAATTATTTCAATAACAAGTAATCTTGCTGGGTTTTGTCTTTTGATGCCACGATTTTATTACTTTGTCGTCTATCTCAGGGAAGAAAGAAGAAAAAAAGCCGCCACCATCTGGAAGACGCAGAAGAGGCACAAACAATTTTAATGGCCGCCGTCTTGGATTCCAGGAACCGAAACTATGTTGCCATTTGGTCCCCTGACGTCATACTCCCATAGTTCCACCTCTAACCCCCATCTTGGACCATGACGCCATCATTGGCACGTGGCAGGTGGTTGTTTCTACAATGCTATTGTAGATGGCGCTACAAGTCTTAATGCGAGATGCGCTGTTTTCTAGTTGAAGCCACAGATGGCGCTTTCATCTCAGGGTGGTAGGAGACCTCACAAAATCTCGAAACGTGATGAATAAGAGCTAACGCTCCTAAAAGGCAGCTGTGGAACAATACTAGGTATGTGCCATTATCAGAGGCAAACAACAACAACAGCAACAATTACTACGGTGACTACTCAGGTCAACAATAACAGCAATCTGAGGTGTCGAAGCCAGACAGCTTTATTTCGTTAGGGTGTGGCACTTTATAAAAAATATCCCCATATATGACAACGTTAGGGCTACTTGTTTTGCATGAATAAATGTGCAAAGGATACTCATTTTATTGGCTTGATTTTGGGCCCAATGCTGGTGAGGATGACAGCGCCAAATAAAAAATTGTATATTTCTCCGGGGGCAAACACCCTGAGTGTACCGTGTAATTGACAGCAGAAGATCATAATAGCCCTGCCATATGGCTTATACAGAGGCTGTTGGAAGCACCGGATAACACGTGGTTTCGGGAGGTGTATTGCAGAGGACGATTTGAGAAATGATAGTCGCAAGTACGACGTAGTTGTGCGGGATCTTGTTATACGAAATGCTTTATAGATAAATTATTGATGATGTTTTGTATTATTGACAATTATGAGGTGTGCCTTAAGATCCACATATGTCAAAGGTCAAAGTCCTCACGGCGTTCACGTACTTTTGCATATTTTTCGCGGACATCGGTGCCATCACGCGTTAGTCACATAGGCTCTGGTCCCCGTGTGTGACAGTGGGGAGCTATGCGTCCATGGTTCTTGTGGCGCCGCATCCCTTCTCCTGTTGAATTCAGCACGTCCCGCTCAATACTGCCGATCCTCGGATGGTGTGCGTACTTTTCTTGGCCTGGGTATATTTGGCGGAAACTGAGCAAATGGTGTGCCTTGTCTCCAAGCGGCACACGGAGCGAAAAAAAAATTGGCGATGGATTAGTTCTGGTTAAACCTGGAGTGACGCGCAGCTACAGCTGGCCTAGTGGAACATGCCCAGTTGAACTGCAAAGCAGATGCGCCGCACCATGTGGCTGGTCACGTGGCCAACCGCGTAACCACGGGGCAGTGGCGGCGCCGCCACGCCGTGGCTGCACCGCCACCGTCACGTGCCACGGTCAGGTGCCACCACCACGCTGAAGGCTCGAAATGCTACCGTAATGTAACTATCGCTACAAAATGGTGGTTTTGTAGCGACAGCTACATTACGGTAGCATTTAGAGCCTTAAGCATGGCGGAGGCACGTGACCGTGGCGGCGGCTCGTGGCTAGCCACGTGGTTGGTCACATGACCTGCCACGTGGTGCGGAACAGCTGCTGCTGCCGGCGGCGCGGCGCGCCGGCGAAACCGAGCTGCAACAGTTGTGCGTATGCGCCGTGTCAGGAGGGATGAAAATGAAGAAGTAATGCCTGTGAAACGGAGCGGCGAAAGACTGACTTTGTAGTTTAACTGAGCAAGTTCCACTCGGCCAGCTGTAGCTATCGTGTCACTCCAGGTTTAACCAGAGCTAAACCATCACCAATTTTTTAAGGAAAGGTAATGGAACAGTAAGCATCTCACTTCTCGCTGGACACCTCACCTGCGCCGTAAGGGAAGGGAGCATGAATAATGTGAAAGAAAGAGGAGATAAAAAATAGATGCCTTGGTGGAGTGCTGGGGATAAACTTCGACCATATAGGAGGGTTCTCTAACGTGCGCTGGCATTGC
The DNA here is from genome assembly GCF_052857255.1 of Amblyomma americanum. Lineage (NCBI taxonomy): Eukaryota > Metazoa > Arthropoda > Arachnida > Ixodida > Ixodidae > Amblyomma > Amblyomma americanum. The sequence continues at coordinate 204,248,936 of NC_135499.1, forward strand.
CGCACCATGAAGAAGGGGTGAAATGTTTAGGGGGACCCCCAAGGTGGAGAAGATTTGTAATAAGGGCGCATTTAGTCATAGACATCCACCCAAGCGTCGCCCTACGGCTACGAAGGAAATCCATACAGCTTTCTCAGGAACGTCGTAGTTCAAAAAACGTTCGTCCTGGCCCGGGGTTTGAACCCGGGACCACTGCTTCATCGGAGCAGTCGCTCTACCAACTGAGCTAACCGGGACGGCAAGGTTATGGTTGGGCAAGATTGAGCAATAACTCGAGGTGGGAACAATGGTGGTCAAATGTTTAAGGGAAAACCCAAAGGTGGAATGTGAACAAGGAAGCATAAAACAGAGGGAAAGAAAGGCGCGGTAGTGGGGGCTCCTGATATATTTCGACCATCCGGGTTCTTTTGCGTGTACTGATATCGTGCAGCACACGCGAAGTGCCTTTTGCGCTTCGGCTTCATCAAAACGCAGGCGTCCCATGGTAAAGCCTAACCTGAAATTATCTGACCTCGCATCGACGCATCACTGGTTTTGTAAACGATGCATGCTCTCCTGGTGCCACGTGCTTTTGGAATAAGCGCGGTGCCATGTGCGTTAGGACGCTCGTAGGACGCGAGATTAATTTTCGCAGAAATTGCCTAACGACATGATTGTTGTAAATGTCATGAAAGCATGTGATATTTGTTGCTTTGCATACTGCTCGTAATAGAAGAAAGGAACGCGTGAGACCACTGAACCTGGAGTACTTCGAAGACATGAACTTCTCGTCAGCTATCCAGCGCATCCACTGCTATTGCACCGTCCGTCACGTCATAATTGGAATGCACGTGCCTTACGCTCCGATGAATAAATCTCCTTACAGAGCAGCACATCGCTTGCACAGTGGAACGCAGAGAGAGCGCGCGAACTGTTGTGAAATTCGCGCATAGAAAGGTGTCTGCACGAAAGCACGGCGATATACAAAAGAAGAGCACTGACAACTGACCTGGCGCCGCTGAAGTGGAGGTGGACTAGCTGAAATTGTTTCCAAATGAAAAAAAATTACTTTTAAGCATGAAATGCTTTAAGCTCTCATTTTCAGGAAATTCAGAAAAATATCTTCCGGGAACTGCGGTGAACAAATAGGTCGAGTATGAAGGCTAACCTGATGTAGTACGTGAAGCTGAACTTATTCGATTACCACAAAATATCTCCGTCCGAATGGTACCTAACATAAAAGGTATTCAAGCGGAAGTGGGATTTGAATCACCGCAGGAGTAAACAGAGCAGCTTTGTATGCCGATGTCTTAGAGCACAAGGTAATTTTTTTTCTTTTAACATGGCACTTATTGGCGGCCAAATATTTGTCCGTGCAAATGAAATATTTTCAATATTTTATGGACGCAGTATAAATCCATCTGAAAAGAACAAGACGCGCAAAAGAAACCGACGACTAAAGAGGAGAAAAGGCAGAGCACGCATCGAAGAGGAAGTATACCATTCCGGTTTGAAGTCTGCTAGGCATGCGTTTCCCTGGGATGTACTAGCAGCCTTCCGTAAAGGAATTTTGTTGAGACAGCTGATTTAAAATGACGGTCCACCATACGATTTTGCCGCAGGCTGTGCAGTACAACAAGAAAGAGCATGTCTGAGGGCCCATCAAAATATTGGAGAGCATTGAGGTAGCGTACAGTTTGAACAAATCAATTATTTTGCTTTTCAGTATCCGCTCTAGAAGGTCCTAAAAGAGTATTGCGTATTTACATATGGCTAGAGAAATGTTCAACGCCATCTGGAACATCACCGGAGACGCAGTTTACCGAAGAAAAAACGACCCCTTTTGCTTGAGCCATTCATTAACGGCCACTCCAAGAGAGGACAACAACAATAACAGGTAATTTCTCACTGTGTTGTTTATAGAATAAAGGATTTATACAAAGTGAAAGGGGTATTTTACGTTCTTTTTCTATTACGTCTTTTCAAGGCAGTCCAAAGTACACAGAGTGTTACAAAGACGGAGGGAAAAGCTTAGAACTGAAATCTTTGTGTAAACATTTCTGCGTCCGTGACAACAAAAATGGTGCGAAAAATGCACCAGTAAAATGCGAATATCAAAATAGCCTTCATGGATTAACCCCCGTGTACAAGGACGATCACAAATATCAAAAGATAAAATTTGCTTTAGGAAAGCGTAACTATGGTCAGATGTGGCAGAGGCCCACCTCCACGAACTTTTCACTGCGTTTACGGCTCTCCGACTGATCAAAGAGTTCCTAGAACTGCTGCTAGCCAGACAAAATCTCTCGTTTTTAACAAGCTCAAAACTGTTTACAGGAATTTGCAAAAGTTACAAAACGCTTTCGTGAGCATAAGTCTTTCGCAGCAACAACATAAAATGTTTTGTTGAGAAAAATATTTCCATGAAAGAGATGAGCGATCGTCTCCTGTCAGAAAGCAAACGCGCGCGTTTTTTTCTTCCTACCCGATTAAACTTAGTTACTTTCAGAATAAAGGAACAGTTTGGTCTTCAAAGAGGCGATATCAGCAAAAAAGTAGTCTTTCAAGTTGACGACGCACTCTGAAGGTATTCACGCTTCCGCGTCTTTGTGTGCGCTCTCTCTCCTGAAAGAGCACGTGTTGTAGACGACAAAGGAATGCATTTTACCCTTCAAGAGCACATGCAGGGCGCACTCATCTCGGCACCAAAATACCTGGCCAAGACGCACACAAGCAGTAATTTTTCTTATTCTTTACAAACTATAAACCCGAAAAAGACACATGAAATGAAACACCGCATAATTTGACATTAAAAATTTGCTGTGCTTTACTACTGCTGAACGTGGTTAGAGAGCGAAAGGTGTGGTGAATCGGGCAAGTAGACGCGGATTGGCGTCTGTAATGTTTAGTGCGTTCCGCACACTGAATAGGCAGCGCACCCAGCCTCCCACCCTGCCACCCTGGCAGTTAAATTAGTGCTTCATCGCGAGAGGTTGGTCACCTAGTGAGCGCTGCGGCATATTCTACCGCCCTCTACTGGCGAATCGAAAGGTCAAAGGTCAAGTGGTAAGTGCGACACCATGGTGGACCACATCTGGTAAGGCCTATAGCCCACTTCACCTCTGGCTCACTTGAAGGTCAACCGGCAACGCATGGTGAAATCGGCTTTATCTAGCGTAGTGAAGCTTTCGCTTCAAAACATTGTCACATTTGCCCCATAATAATAATAATAATAATAATAATAATAATAATAATAATAATAATAATAATAATAATAATAATAATAATAATAATAATAATAATAATAATAATAATAATAATAATAATAATAATAATTGGTTCTTTGGGGAAAGGAAATGGCGCAGTATCTGTCTCATATATCGTTGGACACCTGAACCGCGCCGTAAGGGAAGGGATAAGGGCGGGAGTGAAAGAAGAAAGGAAGAAAGGGGGGCCGTAGTGGAGGGCTCCGGAATAATTTCGACCACCTGGGGATCTTTAACGTGCACTGACATCGTACAGCCCACTATCTCGGTGGGCAAAAAGAGATAGTGCAAGGGGCAAAAGGAGATCTCCCGCCCTTCCAACATAATGATACAAGGCTGTTCTGCAGCCCGTGAGCAGGAAGCTGTCTACAATGGGCAACATGCAGTTTTTGTAAGCCTATCCACATGAAAGACACTGCATCCAGAGAGAACACAGAACTGCTGAACTCAACGACCCGTTACTGACTCGGCACGTCTATCGCTATTGGCTTTGGGTGTAGCCTGGACAGGAGATTCTTTTTAAATTTCCTACCTGTTTCGCAATATATTTCTGTTGCTTCTCTTTCGCTTACGACCTATCAAATGAACCCCTGGTTTTTCCGATTCGCACTACGTGTACACAAGCTTTCGGACGCGGTTCAGGTCAAACTGTAAGGAGCCTGCTCCACTGTTAACGCATTGGAATGCAGCCGTCCTTGCACACCGGAGAGAGGGCGGGGCTTAAATTGTAAAGAAATGTGCACTTTCACCGTCATTATTGTTCTGTGGTAAGTGTTTTTAGGAAGACCAGAGATATCGGTGCCATCGGAGCTGTTTAATGCGGTCCAGAGCTGTCACAATGTGTTCTTCGTGTCTCGCGGCTATCAATGTTTTGCTTTGGCCGTCCACATTACCCCAAAAAGCGATAAACCTAAGGAAGAGTTTCCAAGCAAGCAATAACAGCTCTATAAATATTTTAGTACGTTGATGCTAAAATAATTCCTTCTCAATAAATTGAGGCGCAAACATTCTCAAACTTTTCAAGAGATTAGACGAATAACCAAAGGTTATAACAAGATACAATACTCTAGGACGCAACGGCGGTTGAGGTGCGCTTATCGACTTCTTTATCGTCCACCAAGGCACATTTCGAAAATGATTTATGGTTTACGCTTGAGGGGAGCGGGTTTCACGTCCGAAAACGACTGTGGTTATCAGGGGCGCCGTTGTGAAGGGCTGCAGATATTTTGGCCACCTGGGGCTCTTTAACGTGCGCTGACATCGCACAGTACACGGTCCCCTAGAACTTCGCCTCCATCAAAATTCGACCTTAGCGGCCGGGATCGAACCCGCGTCTTTCGGGCCAGCAGCCGAGCGGCGTAAGCACTGCGCTACCACCACGGCTTCATTTCGAAATCAGTTTTTTTTTTCAGCTTAAAAGAGGCAAGCCTCTTCAGCGATAAATTCAGCTTTAGTGGACATGCGGGGCGTCGCGCCAGTTAAATATCCGATTAACTTGTTTTTCTATTTTAAAGTTAAAGGGCGCGAGCTAACAAAATGTCGTGTTTTGCTCCACTCTCACCGACTGGTTATTTGGCACGGGCTAGCGTTTTGTGGGACACCCTGTAGAAAGTTACTAAGCAGGAAACTCGCTATTTGCCACATATCAGATTCCTCTGGTAACATAGCAGGAAAGCCCTAATATTTCTATCCCAACTTCCTCCTTTGTACGCGGTCAATACGGCTGACCGCAAGTTGAGCAGAAGATACGAAATGAGAATTCCTCGGCTGGCCGTGATTCAAAATGGAGATCCGGATGATGCATCGTTTTTTACAAGCGAAGGAAGTGGTACTCAGTGATTCGAAGTATTTCGACGTGCCAGCCGCATATGCTGCAGGCAACACTTGGGTTCCATTGCAAGCGGCCCTCTGGCACTGATGTGCAAAATGTATTCTGTCGGTTTGTACATGTCGCTATAGAGCTAGAGTTAGATTTCGGATTGGATTCGATCCAAGTTTCACTCCAGCCATGAAGCGACTGCGACGCAATGCCATCAAGTAGTACCTGTCGGTTTGTACATGTTGCTATAGAGCTAGAGTTAGACTTCAGGTTTGGATTCGACCCAAGTTTTACTCCAGCCATGAAGAGACTGCGAGACAACATCATCCACGTACAACTCTTTTCAGAAGCTTAGAGTCCAAGGAACGTGTCCTTCTATAAGGCGTCTTTTGTGCTTGTGCATCCGTGGAAGTCCTAACTCTCAGACGGGGCAGCACCATAGTTTCTTTTACTTTCGAAATGTTTAAAGCTGATGATGCCTAACGAGCCACATGGCATGGCCCAGAAGCGAATTCCTCTGGGCCTCTGTCATGTTACAAAAGGTGTACCTCGACAACGTTTGAAGCTTTAAACTGGCCGCCAATATTTCGCAAAGTTCGAACACATGGTGCGTTTCCTTAAGAGTGCGAGAAGGAATGTAGTGAGAGAGAGAAGGATGGGCTGCAGCGGTCTCTTCTCTATTCCCACCCCCGTTCAGCAGGAGAAATTGGATGCGGTCAGGTTGATATGAAGGCGTCAGTTTCCCCTGCAGCGCTTAGCCAGTAACCAGGTTCAAGCTGTAAGGTTCAAAGAGAGATTCACAGAAGCGCATTTTGATAAAATTTTGCTGCTTTTACTGATTTAGAGCTTATTTCTGAATTTTGTGATAATTTTTACTGACTGGAGTATTAAACGAGGGTAGGGCGTTGTTTTTGCACTTCCCTAACTTGTATACACATCTAAAAAACAAAAAACAAAAATTAAAGTTGTGTACGCACTGCGCGTTTGCTTGAAGTTCAGTCTGGTTGGACCCACTCAAAAGCAACGCCAGATTTCCGCAGGGAAATCATAAATATTTTTTCGATGGGTTACGTTGATGGGTAGAGTAGTGATAGGAAGAAATGATAAACATGGTTACCTAGCGCTAAAACCCTTTACTTTCCGTCAGCTATGCCGAACTTGATGTTTTGCAAAACAGACAGTTGGGTTAATTTGTTAGGCGCCACAGTATTTCTGTATCGCACAAAACCCCGCCGCCCCCACCTCCAGCAGCGCCAAACGCCTGTTCCCAGAGCCAGCCATTATTCTGTCCCGCTTGAAGGCTTCTCGCTGGTCGCCCGTTAATGCCGATTAGAGGCATACGGAGGTCCCGAGGCACCTCAATCGCACTCTTTCTTTTCTTCCACTTGCCCAGTGCTCTTTTGGCATTAAGCTTGGTTTCTGATTAGTTATTTGCTCTCTGGTAATCACCCCTGATGTCATAAGCTGTGCGACAACCGTCACGAGTAGCACTGCAGGCAAAAACAAAAAAGAAATCGTCTAAGGGAAGCACATTGCATGTAAGCTGTCGAGCTTGCTCTGTGATAGAGGGTTTCTTCGCTTCAGGGCACCACCAGATTGGAGCGATAGGGTTATGAGCTTAGACGCAACTCCGTCGAGTATAGGGAGGAACGCCTTATTACGACTTACCCTTCAGTTGCTGTGGTGACATGAGCGGCTAGGCAAAATGGCATCCTGCTCGGATGCAATTCTACTTAGTGCTCGCTGCCATGCTGTCTCGTTGCAGGGTTAGACGATGGCCTGAAATCAGATGAAATGCAAGATTTTTCGCAACACTGTCTACTGCAACTGCTGCCTAAAGAAGTAGGAAGCCTAAACAGCCGCAAATTTAGAGAAGGAGCAATTTATGGTGAGCACCGCACATAGGAGAGGTCTTAGTGATGCCAGAAAGCTGCAGCGGTCGTTTCTCCCTCCTCGCCCAAATTGCATCACGATCCAGTAGGAGCTCGCGAATAGAAATAATCAGGCGTTGGCATTTTTCAGTTGATGGGAAATGGAGCACGTCGCTTGCAAAGGCATGTATCAATGTGAGCAGGTAGGAGAGCAATCGCCCTGCGAGCAAGGTGGCGATTGCGGTTTCACGGCAACAAGTGGCGCAACGAAAAGGAAAGGAATAATTTCCAAAAACAGTGCAAGAGTGAATGGGTTTTTAATAAAAACATTTAGTTGTCTTTTTCAACTCCTTTGCCTTCGTTATATCAAAACAATAAGTTACAGACTGTACGCATCAAAATTGGTTGCCGAGACGCCAGAAGGTGCACCGTGCCACAACGCTCCATCTTTCGAGCTTCGCCACGGCATTGTTTTGTGCAAAGTAGTGACACATAAACAGGAAGAGCTCGATCAGAAATACTGTCGCATTTAAGATACCAAGAAATCAGACTCTCTGCTTTCCAGGGGCGGCGAAGTGGTATGATGATCAAGATGCGTGCCTGGTTTGAGTCCATGTCCATGGAGACATACCATCCTGAGCTTATTTATTATGATGATGATGATGATGCTAGGTTTTTCTGGCGCTAGGGCAACTAAGGCCAAAGAGCGCCAAACAAGAAGCTTATTTATTTATTAGCCTTTTCATTGTCTCCACGGTGCTGAGCATCATTTCAAGTTAGAAGGAAGTTGCGCTTCAGCGCTAACGTTGTACGAATTCGTATAGTTTTTCGCCACTTTGGCACCTACGCTTGCCAGACCCGTGTCTGACATTATAGGTAGGTGGGAGACGAGGAGCGCTCTACACGGCTTGCACAAGGACGCACATGGCCTACTCCGCGACATCAAGTGAAGCGCATGCTGGTCCCATGCTCTGGGTATAGTAAGCCAACGGCACGTAAGGCATGGGTAAATATTCATTTTAAGGCGAAAGCCATTGATGGCTCATCGTTGTCCCTCCATCCCTCCGCGAAGTCTGTCACACTATAGCTGTCAATCAAATGACGTCAACTCGATAAGAAAAGGAAGATCTTTGTGCACAGCGCGATTCGAACCACCATCCTTCCATTCCGCAGCCGGGCGTGATAACGTCTACGCTACTTCCTGCCAACGCATATGTAGTTCTCCTTGCAGGCAGGGGCTTACTATTTTTCAATCTTTTTAGGTTTGCTTTATGGTTTATGGTGGTTTAACGTCCCAAAACGACTCAGGCTATGAGGGACGTCGTAGTGAAGGGCTCCGGAAATTTCGACTACCTGGGGTTCTTTAACGTGCACTGACATCGCACAGTACACGGGCCTGTAGAATTTCGCCTTCATCGAAATTCGGCCGCGGCGACCGGGATCGAACCCGCGTCTTTTGGGCCAGCAGTCGAGCGCCCAATCTTTTTAGGTTGCCCCAATCTAATATATCTTCATGCGGGCTGGGCAACTGTATTCTTAGAGACTTTTTTTTTTTGCCCTCACTAATATACGTCTAGAGTAAGGATGCGGCCTGGACAACATTATTTTTCTTTCTTTTTCTCTGGCCAGACTAATATATGTCCAGCGTAAGGACACTGGAGTGTGTTTGCGGAAAGCCTTCGAATCAGACGGATGCTTCCCAAACGCACTCCAGTGTCTCCAGAATGTAATATTCACAAAGAATTGTATACTTAATCAACATCTTAACCGCACATCAGTGACACAAGCAGCAACACCGTGCTAAAGGCTTCCGCCTCACTCCACTTTAGGTCAACAAAATGCCCCCCTGAATTTTTGTGAGTGGTCTTAGAGCTTACCTGGCGGTTTGGCACGAATGCACTCATTCAGTCGTCGATTATCGGAGGGTGGGGGGCATAATGCGGCTTGTTACCGAGCGCTTCTTAGTGCCCTGAGTTTCTTGGGTCCATCCTAATAAATTTGATAGTTATTAACCATCGCGCCCACGACATCACCTCCATTGTGAGCTATGCACTACGGGAATGAAAGAAGCACCCGGCTAATTCTTTAAAATAACCACGCGAGCGTCGAGTAAATGGCCGTACAACGCTCTGGGACAGAGCGGAGCGAAAAAGCACCCTCCAAACGGCAAGAACTTTCTGAGCATATGGGAATTCTCGTACGTTAATCTGCCTCTCTTCGTCATGCGCCGTTCTACAGGCGTTTCTTAAAGAATTACTGTTAAAGAATTCACTGGGTATAGAGTTCAATGGGAGCGGCAGGTGCCTCCACCTCCGCGTTTTCATCGAAAAGGAACAGCATCAGCGAGCCTTTGTGTCTGAATGTCAATGCGGATCAACATGTCACCTCGAAATCTATAGCGGTTAGGCGAAGAACAGGGACTTGATGTCAAGGGGTGCCCGGCTAGGCAGGCTTGATCTTATCTCATTCGTTAACTGGGGAAATTCTCGCAGAACCGAGAATGTATTACGCATATATGCATCTTTCATGCATACACGTTCGACCGGTGGCGCGCTTGAAGTCCTGCCATTTTTTAAATACAATTTAGCGAATACAAATGGCGAATTCGTTTTCATCACGTATCTTTGATTTCAATATACTAGTCGCGTAAACCTGCAATCTCTGGGTACGTCTGTTGAAGTACTACTTAGAATTGTGCTCTCACAGCTGTAAGGATGTCTGTGGCTACGGTAATAAGTGAGAATCGTTGTAGGCAACCTTGTCTTCACCGTCACAAAGAAGCAACAAATGTTGAGAGAAATATCACAAGAAACCCTTCTCATCCGTTGTAGAGCAACTGGTGCTGCCTGAGACAGTGCGAAGATTGCATGGAAGACTACCTGGTTTGGAGTGGTTTGCGGAATCATATCTAGAAATTCTAGACAACCGCATTTTTCAACTTGAAGTACCTCATGAACGCAATTTTTTGTATACCAAAGAATTCCACTATAACAATCAATATATCCGCAGACTTCCCCTCGGCATTCTTGCATTTTTTCTTATTAACGTTTTTACTATCGTCGGGAACGTTCCCTATTGGTTTCCTATGGCAGTCTTTACTACTTGATATGAGCGGTGAACAAACTTTAAAAGATTGGTTTTGCTAGTCAGTGCAAGAATGGGCCATTACCTTCAATATTCCCATAACAGTACCTTAAAATAATCCGCAGTTGCCTGAAAATTATAAATTATATCCAAGAATCCCGGACTTTTTAATGTTCTAACGAATTTTTTTCGCCCCGACCTACCTGGCCTGCTTTTCTTGATTACATTTTACGCATTTTTAAATCGCATGCAAAAAGTGAAAAAAAGGAATCTTCATACGTCCAAAGGTTGGGGTCTTGAGTACGCATGAATTTACGACCCGACGAGACAAGATTTCGGGAAGCCTTACATGCCATTTTTAACTCGCCTAGCAAAAAGAAATGTGCCTCTGATTGCTGCACTAAATAATTTGAAGCTGTAAACATGAGCGACAGCTGAATCCGCGAAGGCGTTTTCAGACATATACATTTCTCGGAGACGACTGTGTTTACACAAGCAAGATATATGCTTTTTACGTGCACTTTCTCTTGTGTGCGTTTCATATGTACTTCTCTCTTCTGAAACAGCTTCAATTCGCGAAGAAAATGAAAATGCATCGAAAAAAACAACGCATGTTTTGCTGAAGCACACCGGCATGTTTCTGCGCGAGAAAATGTTCAACTCGCGAAATCAAAACGGCCTCTCAAAGCGTTGCCATCGCGAACTCGAGAGTAAAGACGAGCACCCGAGTGGTGGATTTCCTGCGGCGCCTGATCTCATCGAGACTTGCGCTCTGGAATGCATCCGCTGCCAGTACGCGGCAAAGATAGAGAAGGATTAAAAAAAAAAAACGAGTCTACCAAACATGCCGTTTCGAATACGCCGGCCGCACGAAACAAAGCATGTGAGATTTTCGCACGTCGTGCCTGAGAGCGGGTGAAGCGTGGAATTTCGCAAATATCCTCGTCCCCTGTTTCTTGTGAGCAGGGTCCCTTTGAATCATGAGAGGTAATCCCATAGAAGGCCGAGCTGCCTTTGAAAGGGAGCTCTAGCGTTGAAGTGGGGGGAAGGACTATCGATTTTTAGGAAAGCGGGAGAGCGCTTCAAAAGAAACAGATATCTTTGCCCGAAAGTGGGATCAAACAAGAAGAAACATGATACTGTCCAGGCTTGTTGAGTACGGCTACGCGAATCATGAAACGAAGGCAGCAGGAATTTGTGGAGGAATTGCCAGAAAGAGAGGAGCTTGCGGAGCTTGAGGAGTGAAACCGCGTTGCAGCGTTATTACTGAGCTGCTGTTATAATCATTTTTCTATACACTCTCGTGAAAGCACCTAGTTTAGACACGCTTTTACAACATCTCGTTCCTACCACTGCTTCTCCTTACTTTGCGCAGCCAAAGAGGGTTTCGCCTCACTGCGGTGCTCAGGGGAACCTCGACCGACGGCAGACGGTGTTCGCTTATGAGCAACTGTTTTGTTATTTGTAAACGAAGTTTTTTAACTTTGTCACTTCTTAGCTTTGAGCGTTTTTAGACGTTTTTTTTCTTTACCAGATGTATTGCGTCCGCCTTTTTTTTTTCCCTTGGAGGCTTTCAAGAGCTGAAAGGAAGGGGCACTGCAATTCATGCGATGTGTCGCCTTATAAAACTACGGTTGATTACTGGTCCGAAAAACACTTCATAGCTCCCTGCCTATGCTATGTTTCACACGAAAAAAGTCGGGGAAGAGAGAAAATATTAAAGGAGGCAAATGGAGGCAAAAGACGAGTTTAAGGCGCTTCGAGACGACGCTGTTACGTGAAGGTTGGAGCCAGGAAGTAGCGACAAGGGCTTGTCTTTGTTTGGTTCTGCGCAAATCGAAACAAAAAAAAGGAGGAAGACCGGTTTTGAGAAGTGGTCGAAGCGGGAGTTGCAGCTCAGCGCTCACGGCAAAAACGGGAAGTACATTGCAACTTTCGCGATCGCAAAAACAGAAAAATAGATTATTTTGACTGCTCAGTGGCGCCTGCCTTGCCATATCTATAAGGTGACCGTGCGGCGTAGCAGTTTTCCACGAGAAAACGCACAGAAATATGCTTGTCGCCATGCTTGTAAATGTTGTAAAGAAAAAGTGACTACATTCGAAAGGTTAAAATTACAGCAAGTAGCGCTGTAAAGAACAATAAAAATACGTTATGTTTGGAAGTCAACGCATTGGTGCCTCCAAATTGAGAGACTTCTTTCGTCATAAAAGAGGCGAGGAGCGGTCAACCGTTGGACGCCTTTCCCGAGCCTAGTCGTTCGCTTGATAGCACTGACTGCATTCCGTTTTGTCGTTGATAATCACAACTGTTGACATCCACAGTGTGGCAGCTCCTTGCCCCCACGCTCTAATAATGTCGTGTGAGTGAATAAAAGGAGCCTGTAACGGGCCGATCTACCAGGAACGCGAAAACGCCTCTCGAAAGTGCAGGTGTCAGTGTAGTGACTGGCTAAGTGTTCGAACGAGATATATTTTTGAGCAGGTAACTTACAAGAAACTCAATCTTGGGCCGCAGCGCGATTCTCTACTCTTGCGACTAATGCTTGTTGAACTAAAAAAGCGGCGGGAAGTGAGTTGTCACCCTCACACATTGGCACATGCCCACACAGGGGGATTGGGCAAGAATTGGGGAACACAGAGTTTTTCAGATAAATCTTTTCATGGACGAAAATAAAATTAATGCTTGGGAAGAAAGAAGTAAGTCTAGGAATAGCGCTGTGTTCAAGGCAGCCGAAGCCAAGAAAAGAATAAAACGAGCGTGTTTTTTTCAGAGAAAAAACTACAAAGTGTGGTATAAGGAAGAAAGGGTAACGCCTAAACTGGCTACCACGTCTTGGAGCGACCATAGGATCCACTCACCTTCTAATTACAGCAAATTTAAATCGCGTTTTGCTTTAACCTGAGGGCTACCTGCCCTCCCCAGCATGATTTAATGCACGGTTGCCTGTGCATACCCGAAATGTGTGCTCAGCTGGTGCATTTTTTATGAGACCGGGTGTCTTGACCAACGACGCTGCAGTAGAGCCGGGAAAGGCATATTTGCTGTGGTATACGTGCAGTCTTGATTGCTCCGACTGCCCATTCATGGATAGTGGCTAGCATATTAACAACGCAGACGGGTTCGCTTTATGTTACAAGTAATCTATGAGAGGGACTACTTATGTAGCTGGCGTTGGAACCCTACCGTGTTCTAATTAAACTAATTACTCAAAATTTTTATTGGAGGGATCCCAACCATGAGTGGTGAATCACTTGCACGCGATGAAAGTAGTGTTGCAGTTCTGGATTGCTCTTCGAGAACAATCGGATTACAGCGCCATATTTCATCAGGTGAGGACAGGTCTCATGCGGTTGTCTCGCAAGGGCATCTCCAATGAGGTGTACATCTGATGATGGTGATGATGATGATGGTGGTGGTGGTGGTGGTAAATTTTTATGGCGCAAGGGCATCTGTGGCCAAAGAGCGCCATGGCACACAGTATTTTTTGTTTGGTCAAAGTGGAGTTAAACACCTATTTCCCAAGCTTTCCACCCTGACTAAGCCGAGCACCAGGCCAGGGGAAGCTTGTACCCATTGTATCACCCGTGGGTACCCGGCAGCACTGGGGATCGAACTCCACACCTCCCGCATGCGAGACGGGTGCATCGAGATGAGCTTCTGACCAGCACTGACAGCTCTTTCAGCAAAGGATCGCAGTCAAATTTTGACCTTAGTCACATTTTTTGAGTGCACCGCGCCGTGCAGGAAGGCAACACTTGAACCGCCTATCTGTCTTCTGGGCCCGGCTTCTTTTCCCAGAACTCCTGTTTGTGCTCCTGGATCACGCCGTGACGCCACTGCGGATGTGTACTTCCAGTTCCTGTTTGCGAAAGCAGTCCGAACGCCCGTCAACATGTCGCCAAGACGAATGTCATTGTTGGCGACCTCTTTTCACGTAGTTCCAGCGTTATGTCGACAAACGACGCAGACACAGAGTTCAATGCAGGAAATCATTTCTTCCTCTATTCGCCCTTTCTTCTTACTCGTAATTTCTCCTTCCATTCTCTCCGCATTCGATAACCAGGCCAAACCGTGTCCCTCCGGTGGATATCTACACCCTTTCTCTAATTTATTGTTTTTCTTCCACTCGCGGTATTATAGGACGTGCTACGTCCGCTGCTATGGACGGGGGTGGCGCTGGTAAAACTCTCAAGGTTCGCTTACACCAAATAAACATAAATACCCACGAAAGCCGCAGATTGGACAGCCGTCGCCGTAGCTCAGTTGGCAAGAGCACCGGACGCGATATTCGGAGGTCGTGGGTTCGGATCCCACCGGCGGCATGGTTGTTTTTTCTGCTGCTTTATATAAGTAATTTTCTTTAAAACTAATTGATTGGTACCAGATATTAAAAAAATAGAAACATTCCCCTATGCACCTCCGTGTCGGTGACTCTTGGCTTCCTTAATATGTTAGTCAAACGAGCCCCTCACTTCATTTGCCTTGTCTGCTAATAGCTTAACGGGGGTCTCGGTTCTGGCAGTCTTGATGCCATAGGTAGCATAAGAGGGCTCTCGCACAGTTTCCGCCCTCGCCGTTAGATGACGTTCTACGTCACACTTGCGGTATTACAAAACGTGCTACGTCCACCGTTACGGACGAGGGTGGCGCTGGTGAACACTCTCAAGGTTCGCTTACACGCAAAACATAAATACCCACGAAAGCAGCAGATTGGACAGCCGTCGCCGTAGCTCAGTTGGTAAGAGCACCGGACGCGATATTCGGAGGTCGTGGGTTCGGATCCCACCGGCGGCATGGTTGTTTTTTCTGCTGCTTTAAAGTAATCTTCTTTAAAACTAATTGATTGGTACCAGATATTAAAAAAATAGAAACATTCCCCTATGCACCTCCGTGTCGGTGACTGTTGGCTTCCGTAATATGTTTGTCAAACGTGCCCCTCACTTCATTTGCCTATTATATATATATATATATATATATATATATATGCGTGTGTGTGTGCGTGTGTGTGTGTGTGTGCGCGTGCGTGTGAGTGTGTGAGTGAGTGTGTGAGTGAGTGTGTGAGTGAGTCTGTGAGTGAGTGTGTGAGTGTGTGAGTGAGTGTGTGAGTGTGTGAGTGTGTGAGTGTGTGTGTGTGTGTGTGTGTGTGTGTGAGAGTGTGCGTGTGTGTGTGTGAGTGTGTGTGTGCGTGAGTGTGTGAGTGTGTGTGTGAGTGTGTGAGTGTGTGTGAGTGTGTGAGTGTGTGAGTGTGTGTGTGTGTGTGTGAGAGTGTGAGTGTGTGAGTGTGAGTGTGTGAGTGTGAGTGTGTGTGTGTGTGTGTAAAACGAATGGGGGAGTATGATGTTCGCAGTGTTGGAGTAGCCAACCAGTGTGAACGTTGGGGTGAAAAGTGTGGGTCTGGTTTAATTGTAATGGTCTTTGTGGTGCATATGTAAGTGATGCTTTAAAATTGACCTCGTGGTTTAGTCGGACAGCTGTTCAGGTTATACAATATAGAGCTCTCCGGTTGTAAGGGTGTAGGGGCGCGCGTAGAGGAGGACATGATCTGAATTCAATTCAATTCAATTTATTTCCAGAAAAAAAATTCTGGTGGGACACCTGGGCTAAAAGCTGCATTTGTCAGCTTGATGAGGCCCAGGGCCCAGCGTATTACAAGTCAGGGCTAGTCACACAAATATTGAAAACAGAAAATATAAAGGAGCATAAAATATAAATACTTAAACACAGAGCACAGATAAGCGTGTAGAATGTGGTTACAAGTAGAACGTGTATACAATTTTGTAGTAATGTAAAACTGAAAATGAAACATGCATATGAATGATTTTAAACACATTCAAAATTAAAATAAATAACTTGAGTCCAACACGAGGTAGAAAAACAGTGCAAAAAAAGTTTATAGAATGTGGTTACAATGGTTGTGTGATGAAAAAAAATATAAAGAAAATATTAGGAACAATGAAAAAGTCATTCACCAGAACTTCTATAGGGATACAAATTACTGCCGCAACTGGTCAAGGCTGGGATTATTAAATTGCGAATATTTGTATAAAATTAACGGGAAATTGTGCCTAAGGGACTGTAGTCTCTTACTTAGGGGACTGTAGTCCCTTGCAACACAGCATCCGTACAGCTATCGGAGTGGAAATTGTTTTCTGAGTTACCGTGTCCGACAGTCCAAGAGAGGTATTTGCACTCCTCGTCCAGCACGTAATGAGGGCCACGATATTATCTTGCACAAAAAGTAGCGTTACGTATATTAAATCTAACGCAAAAGACTTGCGGATATATTCCCGACAGCGGAAATGCTTCAAGGGTAGCAGAGTTGCAATAATACAGCGCCAAACTGCTCGACAGCGCCACCTGGTTATTCGCAGCAACTTACATCGAACTTCACACATACGAAGTCCTAACAAAAAGCAGTAAACGAGTAGGTTTCAAGGCCTGTTCGTACATACACTTCGTGTTCCTAATACTGGGCAGCGCAATTCCAACGTGGCAAAACAATGCAAAGAAGGGCAGCTCCAAGTAACGTTGACGCAACAAAATACGTGGAAACCGTGCCAGCGGCCCCTAATGCAACTATCGACTCTGCAGTGTCCTAACCTTTTTTTTTTCGCAGTAGTGTGCACATGACGCTCATAAAGTGAAAGCTGAGGCAGGTTGGTTTGATGTTATCTGAATAGTGCAAAGCCGTGGACGTGAAAAGAGGACAGAGACAGAGCGCTGAGCGCCCTGTCTGTGTCATCTTTTTACGCTCACGTAATTACGCAGTTCCTGTAATTCATTTAGCGAGAGATTACGCTTAACGATTGATCGACCCTCACTTTTGCATAGAAATGGGTAGAGTTACAACTTGTCGCTTTCAAGATGAAGCAAATTGAGAGGCAACAAACGAAACGCAAAGCCTACTGACACATAAGTTAATTCGCGAGTTCAGTGCAGCAAAATAACGAAAGCAGCAAATATAAGTAGCCTCCAACAGTCATGCTTTTTGCGTTAGAAATTCCTACAGATAAGTTTTATAAGAATAAATCAAATAATAGCGCGTGGTCGCTTTTGCTGCGCGACTGTAAATAAGTTGCAGGCATGAAAGACATGCGCAGCATCACGTGGTTTACCCTGTTAATTTAACGCGAGGATGTTGTTTCATCAGCGTCTCCCCGACTGCTGATTTCGGGCAATCCTCGGACGGTACAAGTTTTTTGTGTGTCTGGTAGCTAAAGCAGGCCACGATGCCGAGAAAGCCGGGACGCTGAGCTCGTCCTAATTAGCCAATCAGCACTAGTTTACCGCTTTTAACGAGCAGAGGTTAGGCTCTAAGTCCACTTCCGCACGTTATGCTTTAGGGCAACAAGAAGTTAGGTAACATCGAAGGCACGAAGGTGTCATCAAAAACAAAGTGGGGAAGATGTAGACATTAATCCGGAATCTTAAAAAAAAACTAGCCAGTGCGCAACCATGTTTGTGGCAGCACGATGTCACAAATGATGTCACACGATGTCACACGCATGAATGATAAAAATCAACTTTGTTTCAGAGGATTAGCTTACCGCGGCAGGCAGCTGCTTTTTGCTGGTTTGAATGCAATACGCCAGGAAGTTTATTAAGCTCCACTCTGCTCGTTTTGCGAAGATCGCTGCCCCTTTTTTAGTTTACTTTGCCGCCTAAAGCTCTCGTATACAGATTAGACATTTTCGTTTCCACATTTTTACCTTTCCTGCGTCGGCATAATATAGAATTTTTCTGTGACAACTGCAAATATGTCTAGGTAAAGTTTTATATGTCTTTTGGACAGGAATCTTATTGTGCCGATGTATCCTTCTGCTCTGATCCCCTTGCCCATGTCATTAACGGGATGTTTAAAACTGGCGATTTCCTCACGCAAATATAGCTAGGCAAAATAATTCCTCTAATCAGAAAAAAAAACAATCGTCACTTAGTAACTAATTGTCGTCTTGCAACTAGACTTTAGTAAATCAATTGAGAATCTGTTTGTGAGCCGTGTCGTGGAATACGATCAACTAGTGAGCATCTTATGAGGACGACAGTTTGACTTCTGACCTAATTACTCAAACAAATTTCACTTACATAATTCATAGATTATGTTACGCGCCATTTAAACTTTGATTTTTACGCAGGGCAATATCTGTCGACTTTAATAAAGCATTTTACTCAATGAAGCACAAAAAATTTATAAAATCTTAAACTTCTAGGTGTTATCGACTCTGCTCTTATATTTAACACTTACATGCATATATCTTAGTGTCGAGCTCAGATTTCCCAGGCAACTAATATATTGGCTGACTCGAATGGAATTATTCAAAGCATTCCAGAGGGTTCTATGCTGGATCCACTGCTCTTTCTGTTATAAATTAGCAATCTGTCCGAGGGCCCCAATAATTCCGAATCGACGAAATTGAATCCACACATATGGGTTGATTGTCCTTTTATTGAGGAAACCGCCGCCCCAGCGGAGATCACATATAGATAATCTTACAGGATACTAAGACTTCGGTATAAAAAATTTCAAAAGCATTCGCCTTCATATGGTCAAACACAAACAAACAGCACACTTCTCGCAGATAGCAGAAGACCTTGAACGCCACCTGGAAGGTATTAAGTGTTCGAGAGGCCACTTTATACATGTTTTGCTTAAATAACGAGACGGGCTTATTTTTAAACTCTTAGAAACGTCTTCGTGGGGTGAAACACGTAAATTCTAGCCCTAGGTCCAAAACAAATTTTCTTGTTCAGTACACATTTGTGTAAGCGGGCGGGGACCGAATTGGTTAAGCTGCAGCAAGATATGCCTCTGCAAAAAAAAAAACGAACGGTTTGCACTTACTAGCACTGCATCGCATTCTAGTACCTAGTGCTTAGTTACAGACGAAAGACAGGGAAATAATTAAAGGTTCATTTTTTTTTACTTTCTATGGAAAAAAAAGTAAAACGCAATCCTTTATCCAAAAAGCGCCTTCAATCAAAAAGAATTCCTGCATTAAAGAAGAGCAAGCAAAAGAAAGCAAAAAGAAGAGCAAGCAAACAAGCAAAGAGGCAAAGAAGCAAACAAACAAACAAACAAACAAACAAAGCGCGTGTTGAAGGTCAATGCCTTTCACCTTACGTGACTTCCATCGGAAAGCAGCGTTATGTATCCTGAAGAACTCAAGAGCACCACAACAATAAAGCCAAGCTTGGCAGCTTCTTGACCCCAAGAATATCTCCTCCGTAAGACGCATGAGAACACATGCCACTCCTGAGGAAACAATAACTGGACCTTCAGGGCAGGAGAATGCGGGCAGGCTTACGCGGACAGGTGAAAGGAGGAGGAGGTAAAAAAAGAGGCGGGAAGCTCAACCGGAAGAAGAGACTGTTTTTTTACCCCGCACTAGAGAAAAGGTATGAGGGGATACAAAGATGAAGGACATTTTTAACGTCAGCTGAGGACAGACAGCAACACGGCCTGCCAAGGGAATGCCGCGAAAGTGAGCGCCCACTGCGTTGCTCTTCGTGGCACGAAAAATACTAGAAAGGGATGAACGCTGAAAGGTACAACCGTGGTACTGTACAAGTTGAAGGTTTTCGATGGACACAGAGCACATCGAGGATGCCGGAAGTTTCTGTGGCGGCAGTTTGTTTGATTTGAAAGAGAGAGAGAGAGAGTGAGCGTGGTGTCGGAAGCGGTTATAGAGTCCTCTCGAGTTACAATGGCCGACATGAGGCACTGCGAAAAAAAAAGGCGAAACGGTCTCTGAAACTAATGCGTTCAAGGAATTAAGAGCACAGGAGGCATGTTTGGAGCAGGAAACACGACACTGTGCCATGTCCATTAGCTCATCTTGTGACACAACTAAATCTTGATGCCGTACAAGTGCTGTTTGATGATCGTGGTGCAGGTCCTTACAGAGCTGGTTTGGCGGGAAAACAAGAAATAATTTATGCTATTGTTTTTACTTTATGGCCAGCTAGTCGCACCCATAATGCTTTAATGATATGACTTGAAAACAGGCTTCGTTCCTGCCAGCAGAGTTCGCAAACGTCTCTGATTTCTTGAGCCGTACTGTTAGAAGAAAAGAGCACCTAAAGGGTGCTATTTGCGGTTGCTACTACCTTTCCTTGACCGGCACTACCTTCCTGTGCCTCATTTCTACGTTGCAGCTGAGGGAGAGAAACATAGTAACGGGTACTATTGATACCGGATCTTGAGTGTTACTACCTTCTTACTACCTCGTTATTACGTCACAGGCAGCGGAGGTGGTAAATGATGTAGGTAACACGCTTTATGTAGTATCCGTTAATACGTTGAATAAAATGTTCAGTAGCATACTGAGCTGGACAAAATTGCTGCCCGATGTAACTCGCGTCTTTTCGAAGCGACTGTAAATTTCAGCAGCCACTTACAGAAAACCACGCTAACTCATGCGCTAAAGAAACAACAAAACATCGATTTTCATTTTTTTCCGAAACCTCCCATTATTCCTGAGTGTATTATTCAGGGCAAATAAGCAGAATGATTAATTATTTGCAGTTTGGAGTACGGCGCGTTAGGTACGCATGGTTCGGCACTTATCATGTGATTAAAGTGATTTAATCCAACATGTATTTGTTTTGAACCTTACCACAGCCTGTTGGAAAAAAAAGAACACCAAAATGACCATGCTTTGGTTTAAAAAATGATACTTATAGTAAAATTGCTGCCGGTATAACCGAGCACCATCTGTGCCTCGTAAATAAGGCTATTTATTTGATGTCTTTATTGTCTGCTATGATGACCTATAGTGGTGGCTACCCTATATCGAGTCACAGCGCTGCTGAACTGGCTGTCACTGCTCCTGCTAGCGGATGCGCCATACTATACCGTGAATACCAGTCTGGTCTGTCCCACCCCGACGATAGTGCGGATCTGCATAGTGTAAGTATGGCCGCGAAGCGCGGTGCGTCGCCCAGCTCTGTCTCATCTCAAGATTGCGACGACACCATCCCCGCCAGGCTCAAGCCCCTACGATGGAAATCGAAGAGCACAAAGAGGATCTCGGCTTTCGGGAGATATTATGCGCATACAGTTGTGTCCCTAATCAAAATGGTTTCTTCTTTGCTTCAAGTGCCCCGACAGCGGAGCTATCGCTGGAAGTATCAAGAAAGCTAGAACCGCTAATTGGGAGCAATAGCCTAAATATTAACTCAAAGTTTCTCATGATTGACAACAGTTTAGTATAGCTTATCCAAGACCGAACGGGTTAGACATGGCGTGACTATACTTAGGGAGAGGGGACAAAACTTCATACTTGAGTAGCAGGGTAGAGCGCACAGCTTTGTACAAACTTTGCATTTTAAAGCGGCGGTGGAAGCAGATTACTATCTCCTCTCTGCACAAAGAAAAAAGAGTGGGATTGGCAGATTTGTGTCTCGTCTCGTCGTTAAAGCAGGGATGAGAGAAGGATGAGGGACACAGGAACAAGCATATGTTGACCTTACCTGCTATTAACCTATAGTTCACCTCGTTTTGCAATGAATAGGAGCTTCCTAATAAAGGAAATTTCAATCAATGCTATTCAAGTAGCATTAAGTTTTTCAGGATACTGCAGCGACTTACCTCTTGAATAACAAAAAAGGTTAACTGGAAGCAACTTCAGTCTCTCAATTCTGCTGCTAACATTGTCGGCAGGCTTTTAGAGTGGTACAAAGGAGCTGTGATTTGCTTTTTTGGCCTTCTGTAACTTTGAGTTATCTGACTGTAAAAAAAAATGAAAACAAAACTGCCTATTTTTTTTCACGTGACATCAGTGAACTATATACTTTATGTCCAACAAAAGCCTCAATTCTTCCATGCCAATTTTGCTGCAGTATTGACGGAGATTGGCCAGTGCGTTTTACTATCGATTTAAATGCGGCAGAGAAGCGAAGGATATCGCAAATTGAATTGCATGAAAGACTCCGGAAGACTTCTTTCAGGACGGGCCGATTCTGAAATACTCTTTGCATTAAATTTCTTTCAGATGTCGTTTTGTCAAGCATTTTCAGTTTGAGCACAGTGTTCGCGCTATCGGCTCGTAGAAACTGCAAGTGTAAAGAAGATATCTCGTTAGAGCTATAGAAAAATGATAAGGTAAGAAGAGCTATTTCAGTGCGTGAAGTCGTTTTGGGTTCTTACTGTGTATTGGTTTAAAACCTTTAGCTGTTGATGCTTTCTCCGAAGTGACCGGCGGGGCTTGTGCTACCCAGGTTGCTCTTCTCGAACAGCGTTCTTTACATGCACCACCTGCCACGGCTTGCAGGTCGAGGTTTCACACAGACGAACCTGGTGTGGTGACGTCATGTCCGATCTTGTGACGTCGTTTATCTCCAGCCAATGGGCTTTTTCTGCTCTGGAGATGTCACTGATGATATTACTACCCGCTAGTTGATCAGGGTTTTTCTGAGCGCCGGACGGTCTCCAGCGGCTTCTTGCTTCAGTGAGGCTTCTGTGCTATTGCATAATAATTACCGCTTCACCTGTTACACCCAAATGGTAACGTTACGCCCAAATGATAAAACCTGTAGATTGTGCCAGGCAATGCGTCTATTTTGTAAAATTATTCCGAAAATTTCTTAGTGACGCTGAAATTTAAGAAAATGTATGTCTAGAATGTCGATAGTGGACATTGCGTTCAGTTTGTGCAAATAGCTCTAGGTATTTAGAAAACCAACTTGAAGAGAGTTGTTCGCAAGCAGTCTCGCGCATGCAGTTGTTCTTGCTCAAACAAAGCTGCCGATTTCACTTGTAGCTAAGGGAATCCATTTAACGATAGAACTACACTCGCGTTCAGCTTGTTACTTCGCAGATGGACGTTTTAGCTGCTGTCTGATCTGCTTTATTCAGCATTTCTTTTTTTCCACTGCGAAGAACACACTGAGACAGCCATTGACTCATTGACTTTTACCACTTTCCTTCCGGTCATTATAATTCTTATGTTCAATGACAGTCCCTTTATAAAATGTACAGTCATTGCCAAAAGTAACCAGGATGCGTGGTTCGCTTCTCAGTCGTATATTGAAGCCATTATGCCAGCCCTCGAGCTCTAAATCTCTGTATGGTCAGGAGAACCCTTGTCCTCACCTTCTGAGAACATCTTAATCTTTAAGGAAGCCGTAAAGGCTCCACTATTTCAATATAGAAGCAAACCATGCAGCCTGGTTACTTTCGGCAAAGGCTGTACATGGAGGCTAAGTCATCACTGTCATGGTCACTCATGCAGCAGTTGATGGTAGAAGAGAGCGAAGATGGGCTTTAGAGCTTGAACTCGAGTGCAAGGAGCTCTGAGGGAACATTTACTACGCTGACAATGTTTTGACAAAAAGACTTGTTTTCATTTGAGTAATCAAATTCATCCTTAGAAAGGATTATAGGCCCCTCATGCGACCACAAAGATGGCCGTGATATGAAAAAAAAAAAGAAAATCTGTGTCGGCGGATGCGTATGGGAGAGTGGCGTGCCCTTTCTAGATAAGTGTATTTCATAGAAAAATGCGGTGAATTGTTCAGCGCGCTAAGGTTTCCCACTCTATTCCTTACGCTCATGTTCGTGCATTGTACAGCAGTTGTCGCGTTCTTTTTCGCCAAAACATGCATCTTTTAGCCTGCTGCACTCTTTTCAGCTTCTGCTACACATTGTATGTCAGAAGAAACGCGGAAAACCTTCAGTAGAATGATTGTCAGTGTATTATTAGACCAGTAAAGTGTGGCACAAATCCATAATTGGATGAATTCGCGGCGAACCGGAAATCAAAAAATTATTCGGCAAAAAGTAAAGTTTAAATAGTATGCATTCGGCACAGGCAATACTTTAAAGGTCCAAAGAGAGTAAACGATCTTTTTATGCCATTGATTTCTTCCTGTTCTTCTCGCAACAGTTCTGCAAAATAAGCGACGAGGAACCGTTAAACGTTGGCTGGAGGTCGCACATACGTGGCCTCTTTTCCTTCACAGAGGTTGCTCAGAGTGGCGCCAAATATTTTGGTGAGAAAGCGGTGGCGAACTTTAACATATTGTCATAAATTTTTTTATGCAAGCTTTATGGCGAAATAAGTACAGGGAATACAATTGATATTCTGAAATTCGCAACATTTTGAATAAGAACAAGGTAAAAAAATTGCAGAAGTTTCAAATAATCTATCTAAGAAATTCAATTTTCATACCTGCACAATACCCTGGAAGGGTAGGTTAAGCATTTCTAAAACAATCGTAAGGTTACTACCTTTGAAATCATTTAACATTTACCGAATTTGTTATTTAAAACCTTTTAGGCAGCTAGTGCATTTATTCTATAAAATACAGCATGAGTGATCCCAAATTGCATCAGCAAGTACTTATTTTTTACTGCGCGAGACAGAACTCGGATTAGCGGACACAAAAGACTGCAGTGCAGCAATGAACTACCTGTTACAGTCTCCCAAGTCGAACAATTTGCTTCCTCATAGACGTCGGAATTAATACGGTCACCAAGCAGTCCAACTCAGCGATGATGTCTTTCCAAACAATGATGTCGTTCCTGCCAGCAGCTTGCGGTAGCGCAGTCAAGCCGTAGAAGCTGTTTACGTCGAAACGGGGTCAAAGAGCTTGTGCGTCATTCGTGGCGCCTGTTTCCTTCACCATCTGGAATATTTCCTACCATGTTGTCCGCACCCCAGATGTCAGCGAGAGTGTGAATTAAAGGCCTTTGCTCACGCCACGACGAAGCCGAGCGATTAGCACGAGGAACAGGCCGCTAGGCTCATGTGGCAGTTCAGTCGCTGCTACGTAGTAGTAGCCCATTACGCCTAAAGGCGGAAATGATTGTTTCCCGAACTTCAGTGTAGCCTCCCGTGGAGTCGGGTCACTTCAAGCGTGCCTGCACCCTTGCATAAATTGGTTGTGGCTCTAAGTGGTGCCGTGTGTCTTTCACGACATTGTATGTGCAATTTCGAGCGCTTGGTTCGTGCAGGAAAGATCGCTCAAAGCGTGCTGCGATTGATAGTGGTAGCTCATTCTTTGGTAAGGTTAGTCTTTAGCAGGTATGTTTCTATAGGTAGGTGTTAGGAGATGTTTGCTCTTGTGAAATAATTCTACTGCTTGTGTCTTTTTTGGGAGTACTTTCAAGACGCGAGCTTTCGAGGAAAAAATTGACACTAAGGCGTGCTTCTGGGCGGCAGTGCTTTTAAGAAATGTGCTTTTGGTTTATGACCTCTTGTCGTGAAAAATGCGTTTTATGTGGTTGCATTGGTTTTTTTTAATTTTCTACCGTTATCGTGTGATCTATGCTGTGTGCCGGAAAAAGTTTTGCACTCTGAAATGCTCGCAATCTTTGTTAACATGGGACACGAATATCTCATTCCTAGTGACAAGTTGAGTGACATCCGCTACGAAGGTGAGACTGACCGGTCTGCGGGGCAAGGTGGCAACGAGGCCACGGCCTTAAAAGAGCTGCTTTCAGAAATTCACAGGGACACCTAATTCTATTGCGCAATAGCATTAGAAGATGCCTCTACAGGAAGTTACGTCACTTATACTCTGATGATGTCACCTCTCTCAAGCCAATGGGAAGCTACGGCCTAATGAGGTCGCATCATTCCAGCCAATGGGCAAATTTTATGACCGAAGATACATTTTGGTCCTATGCAGCTTCTACCCCTGTTGGTTGTTTGAAGAAAAACGAAAGAAAGAAGAGCGGATACGGGTCTCCTAACTGTCTTATCCTAACTGCCTGGATGGGTACCTGAACAGAGTAGCGTCCAAAAAAAAAAGAGGAAGATGGGAGAGACATGAAGTGGCAAGCTGATGCCAGGATGTCCTGCAGCTCGCTTTCTACAACTAGAAGAAAAGTTTCAATCGGAAAGGCGAACATAAAAGAAAATAACTGCTCAGTTCGGAGTTGGTATTTTGAAGAATATAGAGCAATACCCCGAATTGTTTGGTTGGAAAAAAAACCAAACCAGTCGGTGTATTGGTCGGGGTCTCGTTTCTGCGGTACCTGCATGTCATTTCCGCAGGTGCGCAGTTCCTCTTTCTTTCTCCTTTTTTTGACAGCACCGCAGAACCGACCGGAGCAAGCGGTGGAGACGATAACGTAGATAGCGGGAGCAGTTAGAGAATTTCCTTATAAATCACGCATTTGCGCGAAGGTTGACTGCTGTGGGGGCGACGAAGGCGCAGCGTTCAGGCGAGTGTTATTTCAGACTGAATTTAAGGCCCTACTGCTCGCGGTATTATCAGTTCATTTATTACACTGAAAAATGGCTAAGAATACTTGGAACTTATTTAATCCCTACTCTTTGCAATACTTAATTTCTAATCTCAGTACTATATTACACATATAAAGATTTTAAAGAATGGTGAGCAGCCTCTGAATTTAAGTCTCACTCGAATTGGCAACATTGTGTGTTGCTTCGCGGATAGAGCAAGGCAGACATGGAGAATGAATAAAAGACCACAAAGAACTAGGGGGGAGAGGATGTGGAAGGACGTATATAGTGAAAACACACCTCCGGCAACCACATGGAGACAGCGATGTGTCATGTGCAGTGAAAGTGACCTTTTTTTTTCTTCGCTATAAAACTGAGAAACGTCAAGATGTCTAGGTTTGTGACACATTCGCGGAGTTGACCTTGTTTTAGGGAACTTGTATTTTTGTATGCTAGAACGTTCCACAAGCGCATCAACTCAAGCATAGAGAAGAAATAGCTTTATTGCAAAACATCACATGCCTGTCAGGGCGTCTTAGAGACAAAGTGGAGAAGGAGGTTCTGGAGAAAGGAGGCAGAGAAATAGTTTATTTCTGCAGGCCTTCAGTTCAAGGCGCTCTCAGCGGTGGACGGATGAGGCTAGTGGTGGCGAAAGAAGATGGTGCCTGAGGACCTCTGGCCATTTGATGTCATGGAGTTGGAAATGGAGACACGAATTGTGCGGCGAAAAGCTGTAAAGGGGGCGGGGAGCGGGTGAGGAGAGTAAAAACGTATGTAGAACCTTAGTAAAAAAATATTGTGCGAGAGCATTTTTTTTTTTGAGCCATGTTGTTTGGCACTTCCAGTAGATCTGAAGTTTCATATCCGCGGAGGGGAGGGTGACCCTTCTGACCACTCCGCACATTTCGAAATTTGAAGGTACTCTTTAGTGCCCGACTACACTCTTCAAAAGCGAACCCTGTGACTGAAGGTTTCAAACCAAGCCTTTACATAGAATGGATGGCTTAAGGCCTGCGTTGGTGGCTCTCATTCACTTGTGCTGCGGACCATAGTGTCATGCCTATACACACACGCGCACAGTGTGTGGGCCGCTACCTGCAGACAAAGAAGGGAAACGGCACAGGTTACAAGGCCTTTGCTTTTAAGTTATTTCTTGGGCCCGAAACCACGCGTGTCGCGAGCTGGTTGTATTTGCTCTGTTTGATGCTAAATTTATCTAGTGCGCCTTTTGAAGCACTCTCCAATTGTTCGTATTTCCTGCTTTTGCTGAGCAAGGTCGAACGAGGTTGCGTGACGCCATTTGCAGAGTAAAAACTCGTGTAGGCGTGGCGTCGAAAATATATAGCTGGCGTGGCCACCACGTTTTTTTTCTTTTTTCTTTTTGCCGCGAAAGGCCGCTTTCTTGCTACCGACAAACAGCACTGTTTTTAAGTGCGCTAGCTTTAGTTAGTGGAGTGGTTCCGAGGTAAGTCCGTGCCGCGGTTAACGAGTTCGGGGAGTGTTGCAGGCAGGTGGTAACGGGTTTGGCGAAATGCACGTTCTGGAACAGACCGAGCCCATGCTCAGATCGTTTCACAAGAACGCGTCTGGAGCACTGATGCCGCAAACGAAAGGAGAGCCTCGCAGACAAAGACTGGCACGTAGCGCGAGCTGACGACTTCGCGCTCGTCATTTGCATGTATGTCTCCTTTCATGACCCCGTCGATCGCTAAAAACTTTGTTATGGGTGTATGACGTCCCAAAGCGACTCAGGCTGTGACGGACGCCACAGTGAAGGGCTCCGGAAATTTCGACCACCTGGGGTTCTTTAGCGTGCACTGACATCGCACAGTACACGGTCCTCTAGAATTTCGCCTCCATCGAAATTCGACCGCCGCGGCCGGGATAGAACCCTCGTCTTTCGGGTCAGCAGTCGAGTGCCATAACCACTGAGCCACCGCGGCGGCTCCTAAAAACTTTGCTCAGAGTTCGTGGACACTCCAGCCTGAATATAAGGTATGTTATCCACTGGGGTGCTGTGTGCCGCATTGCGGGACTCGGGTTTCGACCACCGGGGTATCTTTAACGTGCACTGACATCGCACAGCACACGGGCACCTTAACGTTTTTCCTCCGCGGCGGCTGCGTTTTTATGGAGGAAAAACGTTAAGGCGCCCGTGTGCTGTGCGATGTCAGTGCACGTTAAAGATCCCCAGGTGGTCGAAATTATTCCGGAGCCCTCCACTACGGCACCTCCTTCTTCCTCTCTTCTTTCACTCCCTTCCTTATTCCTTCCCTTACGGCGCGGTTCAGGTGTCCAACGATATATGCGACAGATACTGCGCCATTTCCTTTCCCCCAAAACCAATTATTATTATTATTATTATTATTATTATTATTATTATTATTATTATTATTATTATTATTATTATTATTATTATTATTATTATTATTATTATTATTATTTTATCTGTACTCTGTGAACACTTTGAGTGTGTTGTGCACGTGTGTGTGTGTGCGTGCATGTGCGTGTGAAGGGAGCTTTACGCAGATTCAGAAAAAAAATAACTTTTAGGTCTGTTTATTTCTTTGTAAAAATTTACCAGCTTCATATTGTCAACAAAATAAACAGGCGCCTTAATCCCAATATAAAACTCACTAAAATGTCTGCTACACAGCCGTTCATGTCGCAAATTTTAGACTGCCTTTCGTGTTTTACGAGTGAGAAAAGATACTTTGTTTGCATGCTCAATTTTCGAACTGGCCACTCCTGAAATTGGCGTTTTGCCACAAACTACATGAGGCGTGATGAACTCTCCTTTGCAAGCAGAGGGTATCCCGCTAGAAAGAAAAAAACCGTTTCGCGCTTTGGAATTCGCGCCGCCGCTCGCTATTGGTCGGGAGATGCGCGCGCGCGTTTCGGTCGATGGCACTCCCAAGCACCCGCGCGTTCTCGGTTGGGACCCCAGGGCTTAGTTGGAATAGAGAGCGCGCGGCGACAGCTGGCCTCGGGACTGGATGCGCGGATCAAGTAGCGCGCACGCTTCAACGTACGTCGACGGATGAAGTTCGGCTTTCGTTCTACGGTTATCTTATTGTACGCACACTGCGAAACTGTGGGACTTGTGCGTCAGTGATACCAAGGTTATTCTACACCCTTTTACACGGAAAAGTTGCAAAGCGATGGTTTCAGCCTTGAAGCTATCTTAGCTGACTGCTGCCCTGTGTTTTACCTCTGGTATTTTTAAAAGGAGAGACTGGAGTTTTCGTTCTAATGTGTTGTCTGATTGGATTGTCTGTCAAGCGGAACTTTCTCTTCTACCTGATGTGGCGCAGTCTGTACTCACTGCAGAAAGAAGTGGCGCTGTTCGGGATATAAAAAAACCCTGTCCCCAGGAATTCGAGTCTTTCACGGGCCCGACGACTGCCGAAGTAAGGTGGCGTGAACACCAACAGCAAAAAGCTTGTGTGCAATACCTGGCGTTTCCAAGCGACATGCGTGCGAGATGAACAATGGATCGGTGGTTCCGGAAGTGCTAAAAGCACAGATTATGCGTATTCATTCCCAAGAGTGACCGTGTTGGTATGGAGACCCGGATGAGAAATTTAAAGCAGAGTGGAAGATACCAGTGAGTTCGTTTCCCGGATGCGGAGCTCAGCTGCTTCGCTGAGTCGGCACGAAATGCTGGCTGAGAACTTCAGCCAGCAAGAAAGCGAACTCCGGCTGCAGCAAGATGAGAGCAGCCAGAACGCTTCTTCCGTACCTCTCGTTTTGGGCGAAGAACTGACGTTCAGCACTCAGTCTCTGGTGCAGGTGATCATATACTGCGTGCTCTTCGTGTTAGCCGGAGCCGGCAACGTTCCTGTGTTCATCAGCCTGCTCAACAAGCGGCATCGTAAGTCCCGCATCAAGCTCATGATCCTGCACTTGGCCATCGCCGACCTTCTCGTGACTTTCGTGATGATCCCTCTCGAGGTGGCCTGGAGGCTCACAGTGCAGTGGGCCGCGGGAAATGCGATGTGCAAACTGATGCAGATGCTCCGCGCGTTCGGCCCGTACTTGTCTTCCGCTGTGCTCGTGTGCATTAGTGTGGACCGCTACTTCGCCGTGCTGCACCCGCTTAAGGTGCACAGCGGGCACCGTAGGGGAAGGATAATGCTCACCGTCGCCTGGAACACGAGCCTCATCTGTAGCCTGCCGCAGGTAAGTGACACCTGTGTTGGTGAGAGAGGTAGTGAGAGGTGCATCGTCGCAATGCAAAGTTTTCTACGCTGCTTTTTGGGATGTCGCAGGCATGCATTTCTGTAGCTTTATTTGGTACCAGGATGATTAAACGTCGGTCCAGTAGATACGCGCGCATT
Source organism: Amblyomma americanum (assembly GCF_052857255.1). Classification (NCBI taxonomy): domain Eukaryota; kingdom Metazoa; phylum Arthropoda; class Arachnida; order Ixodida; family Ixodidae; genus Amblyomma; species Amblyomma americanum. The sequence continues at coordinate 204,279,491 of NC_135499.1, forward strand.
GTGCCGATTTTTCTTAAGGGCGACAAAGCATGAATGTGTGAAAACTTATTAGGGGTACCTAAATTGAATCATTTTACGACTTGACGCGCTGTCTTGCTGAAATAAAGTTAAGAAGCAACCATGCATGCTTTCAAGTGTCGCTGGAGAGTTCTCATTCCTGTGTAATATTCTTGAAAAAAAATTTGTCATGCCATATCGATATGTCGATTAGTATTTGCTATAATGCACCCTAAGAAGTGCCACTGAAGATTAATAAATTTGCTTATTTGTTTGGATATGTTGGGCTCCACATACTTGTAACTGTGAAAGAATATGTCGGAATTTAATATCTTTTTGATGTTGGTTGTGAAGAAAATTGGTTAACGCAACTATAAAGAAAAAATAAAGAAAAAAAATTTGGTTGGATTATGATGCTGGCTTGTTTACATTGAAGAATCATTGCCACGGGTGAACATGTTGATGCGCACTTGAAACAATCGTGTTGCAATCTTGATGGTGCATTTTATGCTGACCGGTCATAGCTCGAAATGATATAACCTTTTCAACCCTGAATTTTTTGTGCAATTATATGATATTTAATTAGCTTATTTAGCTTCTTTTCTGCTCATGTGATTGAGAAATTTTCAAGATCTAGCACGTATGGACGGGCGTTGGTTAATGGAACGGTGTCTACGTATGAGGATACCAGGGCCTAGTGGCATTAGGCGTGTAATCGGCACATGGCGCTTTATCTGTGCCTCTCGGCGTGCAAATATTTTGACGCGAAAAAAACGATGTATTTATTAACCGACGCATAACTGAAACCTAAAGAAGAAATAAGTGCATGGAAATGTTTTAAGCATTTCCTTTTTTGGGATGCTCAAGCACGAAACTACTGGCCGATTATAGCGACTTAAAAAAATCATATTCTTAGCGGTAAGAAACAGACACAACACCAAGCTACACACACACAGGACACACAGCGGGTGTCCTGTGTGTGTGTAGCTTGGTGTTGTGTCTGTTTCTTACCGCTAAGAATATGATTCCTTTAAGCCGTTACCAACTAGCCCAACTTAATGTTTTAATGATTATAGCGTATAGTCGGTTTGCTCGTACCAAACACCTTCCTCCGTTGAAGGCCCGGAAAACCTCGGTCATTTCTCTGTGTTCAGTCGTGCACATGGTCGTTTTTTGATATTTATACGCTGACAGGTACAGCTACTTTGTTGACAATGTGTCCGCTGCACCGGCGCTGTACGGCGACCAAGCCCAGTTTTCTAGTTTTCCATCTTTTACTTGTACGGGCGAATCATCGTTCTGCTTTATTTCTGTTCCTTACTGTACCTCTGCATCTTATACCTATTTTAAGCCTTCCGAAAATTCTACTTCCGCGAGCCCCCCCCCCCCCCCCCCCCCCCCCCCCCCCCGCCTCCGGGACTTGTTATGAGAAAGCTAAACAGCTTTATTAGCAGACCTCTGCTAGCTGCAGTTGCGCGACAGCCGTGACGTGCTCATACAAGGTCATGTAAGGAATCGTGCCATGGTTTTATTAATATTAACAGGACAAAAAGATTTTACCTAGGTTATCATCTAAGAGCAAAAATTTTTAAAAATTACAAAAAGTGCTCTGCACACCCAATCTAGTAGTTAAGGTAGAAAACACCTCAAAACGTTCACATCCTATGGCATCCTTGATTTCTGTCGTGCATCATCTTCCTACTCGTTTTTTTATTTTTGTGAAAAAAGGGGCTTCGAAACATTATGTTCTCATGAGAGGAGACGGGGGCTGTAAGGGTTAACAAGTCAAAGCTGGCATAAATGTTTGCGGCTCCTGGACTAACGCAGCGGTCTGTTTCCGGATAAACAAAAAATTATTGCCCTGTAGACGTAATCAACGATCGATTTATTAAATCATGGTTTTGGATATAACTTGAATTAGTATTGACATTTCATCGCTTGGCTGCTTGACACACATTTTCAACTCCGTGAACTGAAAGAATGACGTACATACCACAAAGGTCTCATAAATAACAGATTCACAAGTTTTAATTCATACCATCAGAAAACCCTCCAAAAAAATGACCCATCTAAAAACGGTATGTACAAGAAGAGACTGTAAATGGAGACAGAATTTTAAAAAAAGAGGGCATCAGAGGAAAACAAGAATTGGAAAAAGCAGGAGAAGAAATTTGAACCAGTAACTGGGCACCAAAGCATCTACCTAGTGAAACTGGCTACAGACGTGAAAGATCAGGCCAAAAAAAACTAAAGATAGATAGCAAGGTTCACAGAGACGGCCCTAGCGCTTGGAAGGCACTCTAAAGCTGATTAGTGCGTGCATAGATCGGAGCAGCTACCACTGTAAAGTGCAGTTAAGCATGTTCGTAGAAATTGAATATTGTTATATTTATTTATTTGATAAGCGTGCACATACGCGCATACAAATGTTGCAGTAGAGCGCAGGGTTGTACAATAAGCGGCTTCATTTTCAGTGTTCGGGCATTGAAAGTGATAAAAACGGCAAAACAGCTGATAAAGTCGAGCCGAAATTTTTCTTTTCTAGAATTACTATCATGTTACTATCATGTGTCCGACTTCCCGGTCCTATTTGTGAGCCCAGTTGCATGACTCCTGGCTACTGACAGTACACTGTCGAGAGCTGCCTCTCCATGAGATCCTCCTGAGCAACAGTATCTTGAACAGGAGTGCATGCGAGACTTTTCGATTATGGCCTACGACGACAATGACTGTGGTGGCGTACTGCCCGGAAGAGGTCATTCGTCTAGCTGAGGCAGTAGTGACATTAGCGAACGCTGTCAGTGCTGAAAAAATTCTCGCGTGTTTTTTTTTTAGAAGCAAATAACAAGCGAATAGACCGGTAAACAGAAACAGTCAATCAAAGAAACAAATAAAGAAAACAATTGAAAGCTGAGAGCTGAGAGCACAACAAAAAAAATTGTGCCGCGAAACGGTGGAACAAGTGCAGAAGCCGTCTACTATACGCGCGCCCACGTGGCAAAATCAAAAAACTATAATTTGTGGAAGAACGTTAACCTTGGTGCACAATATCTTCGGTTGGACCAGGAGGGGTACATTTGTGGGATGTTGAGATAACGGAGTGACAAGTGAAGAGAAAAGGCAAAGCAGTATTAACTCCGCTGCACCCGTTGGGAAATTTTAATGCCATGAAGCGAAGTAGAGACATTTGAAAAGCCTCAGTATTATTAGATTCCGTCTCCCAATAACCTCTTTCTACAACGAAAGGGCTTTAGTCCCCCCTGTCGTAGAGAAAAGCCCTTGTCTATGCGAACTGAATCCAAGGAAGCTGTAAAAAATACGCGTGCTTCGTAACTGATTAGCATATGGCGGCTAAAGGGAGAGCGCAATTGTTATTGTAAATTGCCAGATAATAATAATACTTGGTTTTTGGGAAAGGAAATGGCGCAGTATCTGCCTCATATATCGTTGGACACCTGAACCGCGCCGTAAGGGAAGGGATAAAGGGGGTAGTGAAAGAAAGGAAGAATGACGTGCCGTAGTGGAGGGCTCCGGAATAATTTCGACCACCTGGGGATCTTTAACGTGCACTGACATCGCACAGCACACGGGCGCCTTAGCGTTTTTCCTCCATAAAAACGCAGCCGCCGCGGTCGGGTTCAAACCCGGGAACTCCGGATCAGTAGTCGAGCGCCCTTAACCACTGAGCCACCGCGGCGGGTCTAAATTGCCAGATAATTTCTTCAGATCGCGAATGAGGGGCGCCGTAACGAAGAGATTTGTAGTTGTGCGAAGCACTTTCTTTTATCCGTTTGATTTATTTCTTTGTTTCAGTAAAATACGGATGACAGTTACAATGGATTGGCAACAATAAGTGGACCCGATTAAATGGACCGTAATGGGAACTGTAATGATTAAGTAAATCAGGATGATGAAAGAGCACCGGTTATTAGCCCCTTAATAGGGCGGCAAAGTGAAGGTCAGATAATTTTTTCGACGCACATGTAGATTGGTTTTGCGAGTCGTTTGGCAATCAAGCCCCCGTAAAAATGCCGACACTATATGGCCTGCAATGAGATTGATTCATTCCATTCGGTTCATCAGAGGAAAATTAACTCTTGAGTGCGCCAGCGCCGAATTATGTGGATGAGTAGCCTCTGCTAACAAAGAGCTAATTAGTAGCATGCTCGGACTGTCTGAAGGCTTATTATCATTAATGAATTGAGCAAGTACGCGTAGCTTAAATCCTAAAATGTCCGTATTTTTACGCGCAGCGAGCCGGAGGAGATAGAAGGACGGGGTGCAAAATGGCGACGACACAATTTAATCGTTGCTGGTCCTGAGCGCGCCTACAAAACCTCCCATTCCACCCCTTCCCATCACGCCATTTTCTCCGTAGTTTGCTTTTTCTTCCTATGTGATTGACGCGCAGCAGAAAATATAGTATTAGGAAGACGGAAATAAAATGTTGGTAAGATATTTAAGTGTCGCAATATCTTTAACACCGCCTGTAGGGCACGGTTTAACACAAGGGTATTAGTAAAAAACGATCGGACGAGAAACTAATTTTTCAGATTAGGCCTTTCACCGACATAAATCCTACTGGACGGCAAGGCGTGCGGGTCGTAATTATTTCGGTTAGAAAGTGAGAAAAATTATTTTTATGGAAACAAATATTCTTCCAATTGATTACCTGTGTCGTACTTAGGCTGCTGACATTTGTAGAATATTTTCCGACCCCGCTAAAACGCAAATTAGCGCAACAAACTTGCCTATCAAGCTGCTGAGAGAATTTACTAAAATGCTTTCGCGCTGAGTGCGCTTTGTTCTGCACTTGGTTTGAAGGAGACAGCAATCTTGCCCACATCCGCGCAATTTTACAGCCTCCATATTTGAAACTGGCTGCGAGCTTTGCTCTCAGTTTAGGCTGATTTACCGCAATGAAAATTTTGGCGAAATTAACGACACACCTGCAGCAGCAGCCCCCCGAATTACTCCATGGACGATCCACTCACGTCGAACCCCGTCGTTTGCTCCGCGAGTAGTCCGCCCTCTCGTTCGTAAGGTGTTGTGAAAGTTTTTCTGTAGAATGTCTGCTATAAAAGCTTTTACATATATGTTTACGGGGTAACGAGATAGTACAGCCCCTAAGTGTCATTGCGTGAGTTTGCTGGCGCCTGCAAAACAGTGAGAACTTAGCGAACAGACAGTTTCCACACTGTAGAAGAACGCTTGCAGGATTTTTATTGAGACAAGACAGTGTGCCTCACGCCATCTCAGAGTGCATGCCGTTTCTTGGAGGGTAATTGCCGTCTATTACTTAGGAGAAAAAAAAAACCAGCAAGTGCAGCACCTCCACGCGCATCGGCTGAACTGACGTTAACCAAAGGCCGTTTCTTTCAATTAATGCGCCTGTGTACTAAGAAATGGGCTTATTCTTTTAACAGGTACACATAAAAGTTTGCCCCTATATTTTCTGTTGTTCGAGCCCCCTAGTTTCGATCTTCATACGGGCGGTGGATCTTATAAAAATATTTTTGGGATGTTGTGACGTATTCAAGTTTGTTAACTAATTTAATGTTGTTTTGTGTTTCTTGCATTTCTGAACAGCTTGAAATTCTATTTAATGCAGTGGGTACTTTTGTGGGCAATGGTGATGTATACGACGTGCCATTGTGTCTTCCCCTGCTATTGCGATGCCTTTTGGGGTCTTCGCTAAGCAGGACCACCAAGAATCGAAGCGAAGAAGCTGACATGTCTCTAGATAAAACAATCAATTCGTCGCCAGTCTCGGGAACAGGTGCTCCTGGAAAATGGCAGTGCTGCAGCGAATTGTAACCGACGCTCGAGTTAACCTAGTTAACACATTTACTTCCGACAGTACACAGCATATTCACTAAACTCAGGAATATGTGATGTCTTAGTAAAGCGGAAGTGCCGAGCTTCATGCACATCCCTCTAATGGCGCTAAGAAAGCAAACATTTAAGGTTTATCAAGTTATGAGCCTATACCACCCGTACGCTTATTCGTTAAGGACGAGTGATCAAGGAAGCTTGTTGCAAAACTTTCTCTACGATTGTTTTTCTTTTGAAATGTTGGATACTGACAATCGGTTGAAGGTAAACAAGGTGTTTGGCGATTATAAGCAGCCTCACTTCTTATGGGCGGTGGTGATGTTTCTTCCTCATGAACGACGCTTCGTTGAAACAACGCGTGTGAAATAACGTGTGTGATTAAGAAATCCGAAACAATAGTTTTGATCAGCGACCAAAGCATTCGATTCCCAATAGAAGCCGATGAGCGAGCTTGACTCGAAAGTCTTTGGATAGCGCACCTGAACATTGTTGTTTCTTTCTTGACTGTTTCCTGCAGCCTGTCGCTAACTTTCGCTACTGGCTGTTGTTATATACTCTAAAACTGCTCACCGCCACACACTGCATTAAACGTAGTACCGCCTGCGAAGGCCACGAAAGCATCCGTGTGCCATCTTCTCCGCTGACTGCATAATACTGCCTGGAAAGCGACCCCCAACGGCGTATTTAATAACTGCAACAAAGAAAGGCCGATCAGACGTACAATGGAAGCGACGAACGCTTCGCTTGTCTTGTATCTTGTAGCATGCCCATCGTATAGTGCGCAAGAGGCGCTAACTGCAGGGTCAGCTGTCACCGCAATCTTCATGTGCCCAAGCGCATGCAGATGCAAGGCGGAGGAGATGTCACAAATAATAATAAAGATAAAAGAGAGCAATCAATCTACCCTGGAGTGACACAGTCAACAGGTGACCCAGACGCATACGTAATACCCACCAAGTAAAAAAGACGGCAGCCATCTTTCTTCGGACTGGAACTTGGCGTCAGCTCTTCCAAAACGTTTTCCAAGCTCCTAAAGACGTAATTAACTGGGAATGATCTCAGAGAAACAAAGCCTAATGCAGACCATATAAAACAAGGACGTCTCGGAAGCGACGACCGATAACAAAACTCTGTTTGCTTGCTTGTAGCTAACAGCATTGTAGCTTCTCTTGAGCATGTACAGTATAAAAATTGACGACATTTAAGAGAGCCCTTTTAGGTGATGTAATTTGCCACATTAGGATTGACATGCTGTGGGCATATATCTAAGAATAAAATCGCTTGCGCTCCTCGTACTCCCTCTGTGACTTGGAATAAGCTACGTGGAATCAGCTTTTCAGTTTAATCTCTGCGGTAGTGCATGTTTGTGCGCTTTTCCCGTCTTTACACCTTACAGGTCTTTGTTGAAATTTATATATATATATATATATATATATATATATATATATATATATATATATATATATATATATATATATATATATATATATATATATATATATATATATATATATATATGGCTAAATGAAGCGTTTTCAACTTTGAATTTTTGCCTCTAGCAACCAAATACGTTTATCTTTCTATACTGCATATATATATATATATATATATATATATATATATATATATATATATATATATATATATATATATATATATATATATATATATATATATATATATATATCAGAACAGTATTACAGCACTGAGCGCAATCAACTCTTATAATGTAACGGGCTTGTTCACCGTCACTAATTGTTGTTGGCCTGTACTTTCCAGCTCTTTTAGCATTATACTGACAGATGGCGGGACAATTATGTCAGCCAGTGCACTGCATCTTATGTCGGAACCAAAAGTGGTAAGGACCATAATTTAGCATTTCAAGCAAACACACAAAACTCGAAGTTTAGACGTGAAGGGTCACTTGATAGACATAAGTTTCGATGTACTGTCAATCAAATTTGCTGGCAAGGTAGTTCGGCTAGAGAAGGGGATAATAATACTAAATCATTTGACCATATATTGTGCACGACTGCACAAGGGGCGGTGTGTCCTATTTTGAGTCCACGGGAAGAATTTGCAAACCGCTGAAACCACGAAAATGCTCATTGCTTCTTTTTTTTATCACAATACCTCTTCACAGTGCGGCAAAGCCCCAGTTCCATTTCACGGGCCAGTCGGTTTTACATCACTGTCTATCCGATTCTCAAGGGCTGCGGTCGCATTGCGTCATTTCTTGAACATAATTCGTCCCAGCCAGAGATAAAAATATAAATAACTCCGCATGCCCATGGAACCGTGGTTGGAGCCTCGGAGGCTGCCGTCGTAAACGTGGTCGCAGCAAAACCAAGCGGGGACTCGACCTTGAGCACCCCTCCCCTCTTCATCTTCCCTGGTGCTATAAAACGCGCAGCCGGTGATGAGAACCTTTCACGCCACGTTTACGTTATACACAGCGACTGAAAGCAGTCTCGGACGGGAGCAGCATTAATGATGACATGCGTCGACCAAGCGTGAGCGCCAGACGCAGGCGAGCAGGCTTAGCAACTGCGGCTTGTAGAGTCGGAGGCAGCCTGAAATAATTCTGTGTGGCTGGCCGGCCTTGGTATGCTTGTCGGAAGTCCTCTCTACTGGCGGCGCCACACTTCAGTTGCGAGCAAGATCTGCTGCATTTTTTTGACGAGGGGGGGGGGGGGAGAGGTGTTGAAGCGCGCGTTACAGATCCACACTTTTTTGAGCTTGTTGGTCTGAGGTAACATACTGGAAACGTATAACATGCTTTTAATGTGAGGACGCTGACACAAAAATGCCTTCATCGCCTAACTACTCAGTTTTATTGCCGATAGAAGCAGCGCTTATAACCACCGACCAAGAAGCACGAAAAAAATGATATATAAAGTAATAATAATAGTTGGTTTTTGGGGACAGGAAATGGCGCAGTCTCTGTCTCATATATCGTTGAACACCTGAACCACGCCGTAAGGGAAGGAATAAAAGAGGGAGTGAAAGAAGAAAGGAAGAAAGAGGTGCTGTAGTGGAGGGCTCCGGAATTATTTCGACCACCTGGGGATCTTTAACGTGCACTGACATCGCACAGCACAGGGGTGCCTTAGTAAAAACTTAGGCAAAACTATGAAACAGTCTGTCGAAGCACTAAAGAGACACGAAATATACCATAATGAGGCGATTAGAAAGCTTACATAAATTCCTCCAAGAAAGCATATTTTTTACCCATAAGTGAAATGAACGGCTTACTCAGCGCGTGCATATGTCCCCTTCCCGGGAATGGAAAGACTATAAATTTTCATTTCTGTTATCTTTCGCTGTGCAAACGAATGTTGTGTTATGAAAGAGTGAACACGGCAGCGGTTTTTGCATAGTGCAGGTGTTTGCCTGCCATCCTTAATTTTTACATTCAGTTTTCGTTCATACGGCCTTTGCTCTCTCGCCCATTCGTTAAAACACTGCTGTGTTTTGCGTTTTTAATTGAAAAAGGGGAGCCACGAAATCTAAACCGATTCATACGTTTTCCGCGGTTTTTTTTTTCTGTCACAAAGATTTTCTCTTCGAAGCTTGCACGCTAAGCAGAGAGAAAGAGAGAGAGAGAGATACAGCAGCCCTGCAACGTAAATGTGGCGCTATGTGAGATGTTGAAAGCCTGAAATATATCCTTGCCAATGACAAATAGTATGAAACCGCAGCAGTAAGAAGAAATACATTATATACAACCAAGAGGAAAGCAGATCGTGAAAAATGCACATCGCGAAAAGATAGCTGAGCTTTCTAGCGCCAATGCTATTCGAATCCGTCTGAACCTCCGAAATCAGATCAGCCACCCTATATAATGTCGAGCGAGGACCAGGAGGGACTCACGAAAAAGATATTTCAAACCAGATTTAACCCATTTGAATCAACATCTACAGGAAGGAGGCCACCACTGTCTATAACAAAAACGAATCAGCGCACGTCTCGGCGTTTGTGCTTTTGCACGCATGTGCGCATTTATTGTTAGTCTGTGTTTGTGGCTGACGAATGGCTTCGCAAAGCCTACTTTGTGGTCTCCAGGAACGTTATCCCCACGCCGTGAAATTTAAAGAAAACAGAAGCGTAAAAGAAAGGACTTCTTTCGAGGGTTGAAGTGACAATTTTGCGTCCTCTCCTACATTTTTTAAGAGCCATTCGCAAGACAAGATTTTTTGTTCGCGAGGTTTGTCTAAGGCCGCTCACACAAACACCTGCCTCAGGAGACATGTCGCTTAGGGAGCTTTTGTAGGAATGCAATGCATGTTAGGATCTCAGTGTAGGTTTTTGTTATTTGTTACCAGCCGTAGAAACACTATTCATGCTGAATCCGAAAAAAAAACTGTCGTTTTTTTATTTTTATACGCTTTATGTATCATGAAAGGCTTCGGGTATCATACCTCGCAGTAGTAATAGAAGCCTGACATTCGGGAGAAAAAGCTGGATAACTTCACAACAGCGTGATCGCCACGCTTCTAGTGAGAATACGTCATTGCTGTGTCTACCGGCAAAAAAGTGTTGGGCATGTGCGTGCGTTTCCATGGGTTGGCCGTATCGGTTTGGAAAGGGCGGGACTTAGCTCAACCTGCCATAACTACAGCAAACACTCAATCTTTGGCTCTCAGGAACTCAACTCTACTCCACAAGACGTGAACAGGCACCCCCGTATAAATGTTTAAAGCATCTGAAGGTTGTGGTTTTTTGGGGTCACTTGGTGATCCCTAATATAGTAAATAAAAAGTGCGCACTAAAAATCATGGCACACCAGCGAAAGTTAAAGAATATGGGTCTCGGGTCTTTTTGCATGCCTCTGACAAAGCGCCTTGAACACGCACCAAATTCTCATGCTAAACAAACGTCTGTCCTCGACGTCCTCTGGAACCACTTGAAGCCAACATTTTGTTATCCAATCGACTAAACCTACGTGAAGAGAGCTTCAATGAAGGCATAGCTCCGCAGCTCAAATGGCAAGGGTTAAAACACCGTTGTTGCTCCCGGTAATGGCCTCCGTAACTTAACTGTCAGTATTAATTAGGCCAAACCCCGTCTGATGGCTTCCCTGATGATGTTTCTGCTTTGAAATATTGCTCTTCAGTAGGTTTGCGCAATATTCGAGCCGTCGCGATGGCTCAGTGGTTATGGCGCTCGGCTGCTGACCCGAAAGACGCGGGTTCGATCCAGGCCGCGACGGTCGAATTTCGATGGAGGCGAAATTCTAGAGGCCCGTGTACTTTGCGACGTCAGTGCACGTTAAAGAACCCCAGGTGGTCGAAATTTCCGGAGGCCTTCACTACGGCGTCCCTCATAGCCTCAGTTGCTTTGGGACGTTAAAACCCCTTAAACCAAACCAAGCAATATTCGAAGTGTCGAAGATAAAGAACCTTTGTCAGGTTTTCCCCTCTACATTGGTCGACCCTCGAAAGCTGCAATACAGGGCAGATGGCGGTCCTTTTTCATGGCAACAAATCATGGGGGCCGCGTTAAAGACGCATGCGAAGATGCCTGTCGATTGCACACGCAACGCGCAAGGTCACTGGTAATAAAGCATCCGTCGGACATAGCTCCTGCCGATAAATCCTGCTTTCTTCGTGCATTTCTCACTTATATCAATTCTTACACACCAAGCAGTGATGAAGTATTTCAATCCACTACATATCATGTAGAGTATACACAGTGTTTTAAGTATCTTGGTGCAAAATAAAGGTCAAATAAAAGGACCTTCTTTCCAAAACAAAAATAGCTTATCATTGTTTTTCGGCGAAAGAAGGGTTGCAATTTGAACTGTATGGGAGACTGAATGACAAGAAGGGAAAGTAAAAATTGTGACATAGATGTGAGAAAGACATCAGGAAAGGAAAGAGAGTAGTAAGCCTTGCTAACGTCCCCTATGAAAACGGGTTGCAAGATAAAGGAGGCATTACTCTCTGCACTGCCATACTAGCCCTGCCTACATTAATTTACTGTTTAAAAAATTGTTGAATTGACGGAAATTCAAAAAATCGTTGGAAAGGAAACAATTATATTATTTAAAAACTGAAGAAATGATCAAATGCTGCAGTTCTCCCCAATTTAAAATAATGTCAGGTTATTGCAATATTTTATTGCGATAGTATTACAGGTACCGTTCATGAGAAAAGCGAGCGTCCATTTATCGGAGCAAGTCACGTGGTTAGTTACATGGTACAGCTGGCGAGGCGAGCTGTCGGCACGACGGGGGCAAAGCGAGCGGCGCAGCTGTGGCGAGTCACGGGGTATGAAGTCAGAGCCGCACCCTCGGCTAGCCCCCAGTTTAGAGGTCAAATTTCAGAATCATTTGGCCTTTAGGTTTGTCGCAGTTGGAGTAGAGTTTTCGCTCTAAAAGCAACTGGAGCAGCTTCCACACCGGTCCAACGGTAGCTGTGTGTTTAAAACAGGAACCTGCCGGGCAGTGGCCCATTGCCCAACCGCAGCAGCATTGCGCGGCAGTGGCTGAACTCCCCATGATCTGTGAATCTGAGAGTGAAGGAATACTTGCGCTGTAGATATCTGTAATGCTATTGCATTCTACACTTAAAGACGGTTTACGTGTCGTCGAAGTTTTTTTTTTTTCTGTGTGTGACAGCGTTTTCCTGCTAAAGCAAAGCTTCGGACAAGTCTGCAATGGATACTGGTCGTATTAAAGCACACGAAATAACAACACGCTATAGAATAGAAGAGATAAGCGCTTGTTAGACACGTATGTACAAAGGAGGCGAACAGTGTTCGGGAGAAATGTTCTTGAATTTTGTCCCCTTTCGTAGACATGTGAACAAGAGATATGACCACGGTATTACTAGTAATTGAAAGTTTATTTTTAGGGTAAGCGAGATTAGACACAAACATTAACAACTAAGATCTTACTTTTGTTTTCTCTCTCCTTTTTATAGAGTAAGAAATCTTCCCAATTAATGTAAAGCATGTGATCATTCGAGTTCGGATTAGATTTTTTCAGTGGCCTATTATATTGGGCTGATAGCACTGCAGAAATCTGATAGCTCACTAAACCACGCTGGCTCAGAGAAGCGTTTCCCACTGGTCCGATTTCGGCCGTGTCTTAAATATCTCACGTTACTAGCTGCAATTTTTGCCCAGACAAGGGATCCCTAAAACATGGGCTCTCCTTGACTTCGATCTTTTTTTACGAGGACATGTGTTAGGAGAGCTCTGCATTCGGCACTCAAGTAAGCTGACCAAGAGGACGATTTTCATGGTTATTCATTGTACAAGACCCATCATACAAGGAGTGGAAATTTTTTGTCCACCTCAAACCTTACTCAAAGCTGGAAGAACAGCCTACCTGGTGGATCGGGAGAGAGTTACTGCTGTCTCCGTAGGGGTCCTGGACTAGGCGCTCCACCCTAGCGCCAGAGAAGGCTTCTGGCTTAACAAACATTTTCAAGCGAAAAGCTTCATTACGCTAGGCAAAGCACTCTTCGGGTAGGCAGCACAACAACCTTGAACGACCTTCAGCCCAACCAAGGATAGCCGTGTATGTCCATATGTGGCACAGTTATGGAGTCGAACCCTTTACCCCTGACCTTGGCCCATTACCTTTAGTTGACCTTTGACATTAAGTGACCTTTGGGTTGACCTTTGACCTTAAGAACATCCGATGGGGTGATGTGAAGCCACGTGATGACATCCGATGGGGGTGTCGTAAGACCATGTGATACCACGTCATAGCCACCTGGTCGTGTGGGTATATGTAGAACGGCTGTCGCGAGCATTTAGCGGAGCTGCCATGAACGAGCCTCAGATGCTTAGCATGCATGCTTGCTTTTCGCTGATTTCCAAGGTTATCCGAGTTAAGCCACTGCCAATTTTTTTTTCATTCATTATGGTGACGATCATTGCGATTAACAAGTTTATACTTCGTGGTTGATTCCTTGGAAAGGAGCAGTGCTAAAGCGGGGCAGTTACTCCGTTTTGCTTTAGATTTTTGACAAAGTTCTGTGCCTCGCTAACCTTAGCTTTTCATCAGTTATTTGCCTTTTCGTCATGGATGCAAACAACTGTCCGCTGAAATTTTAAACGGCAGCGCATCGACGTTATGATAAGGCTAACTGACGGTGAGCGCGATGCGTTCGCTGCGGGAAGGCTTACTGTACGTGCACAAATTTCGTATCCTATGCCACATCGACGCAAAAAAGAAACCCTTAGCTACTTTCCCCTAACACGCGTGTGCCCTTCACATCAGGTCCCAGAATTGAGCATTAAGCGTTCCTCTCAGTCCGCAAATCGTTTGGTGTTCTGTAATTCTTTTTTTTTGAGCGTGATACACATTCGAGGTTCCCAAGGGATGCGGTCTCTCGGACACATAAAAACACTGCCGCCGGTGGTGATAAATGTCACGCAGAAATGCGCCGTAGCGTATCATGGCTACGGGCGATCGTGACGACAACCGCGCGAAAGTATTCTCCTCCTCTCTTCTCGCTTGCTGCCCTTCTTGTTTTTTTTTTCTGTGGCTGGGTAAAGCGAGCTCAGCAGGAAAACACCAGCGAGCCGTGCCGACGAATTGTATGGCAGTTCGCGGCCTGCCCTCACGTATACGGCCTGGTTTGTTCACTTCGTTGTTACGCTTTCAACCGCGGAAATTTTAATGGCCGCAGTAAAGTGCGACGATCTGTTTTGTTTTAATGCTTTAAGTCGCACTGAACAGGTAGAATGCACCGAGGCGGCGAAATAGTAGGCCGTTGCCGCATTTCTGACCGCATGCATTATCGACTGCGTTACCATGAAGGTAGGAAAAAGTTTAAGCATCGGGAAGTGTGGTGTGGAAAATGATTAAAACAGAGTTCACTTTTGGTCGCTTTCTATGCCCTAGCTTACATGGCTTGACTCCGAAACTTCCGCTATCGTAATTTTGCCACCATTAAACAAAAGACACCGCACTGCGAGGAATAGGAGCTTTATTTTATCCGCTGTGGATCAATTTAAAGATCTCAGGCATATAGTAGTCGAGGGTGCTTCATGAAACGGCCCTCGGTGGGGTCCCGAGAGCCACATTCGAGCACATTATGTTCATCTGCCGACAAATGCAACCACCGGCCCAATGGGCCCTCACGGACTCGAAGGTTTGAAGGTCGTGGTCTCTAGCTCCAACTCGGCCTCGCAACTAAGGCTGGATTAGTGGGCGAGAACGTCGCCACCAGACACGGGCTGTCGGCCACCAGCCACGACAAGGACCCAGCCCACCTCACAAATATTGAACTATAAGGGCTCTGCCAATAATGAAGTTTTTCACCACCATCTCCACTGACAGACAGAAAGAAAAACTTTATTGCTGCAAGTGAGTGTTAGACCCTGTTTGGTCTTTGGGCCACTGCGCGGTCCCGCACTGTATCATGTTGGTCATGCCGGGACATGACGTCGGCAGCCCGAGTGAGCGCAGCAAGCTGCGATGTCGGGTCTGCAGACGTGAGCAGGACCTCCCAGTCTTCCCAGCTCGAGATGGCGTGCTGTCCCTGCGGGGGAAGGTGACCAGGGCAGCCGAAAAGGATGTGGGAGAGTGTAACGTGAGGGTCACCGCATAGGGAGCATGCAGCGGACGTGCCACAATAGTGGGACAATAGCTGAGGGAATGGGGTCTGGAGGCGTCTGAAGAGGATCTGTTGGGAGTGCGTAAGAGAAGGGTATAGAGGGGGGTAAGTCCGACGGTCCAAACGGGGTATTTGCGTTAGCTCTGCAAAGGTGTGCGCCCGCTCCCACTAGAATCTTGGATAGAGATTGTCCTCAGCCCGCAAATCAAACATCGGGCCAATTTATCGGAAGTCTCTTTTCCAGGGTTCAAAGATTGAGCGTGCACCTACTGGAGCTCTACCCTGCGCGGTAAATTTTGGGTAGGGGTGTTCAACAATTGCCAGGCAGGGGTGTGAATCCTGCTCCTGGCAAAGTTGGAGAGAGCCGTCTTGGAGCAGAACCCTGAAACGGGCAGTGCAAAATGAGAAGCAGAGGAGGGTGCATCGAGATTGTCAAGACCATTTAGTTACGCCGATTTTTAGTTTTTCTCGAAAGTGTGGGTACTTGCCGAGGTGGCTCAGTGGTTAGGACTCTGGGCTACTGAGCCGAAGTACCCTGGTTCAAACCCGACTGCGTCGGACAGGTTTCTATGGGGGGCGAAACGCAAGAGGCGCTTGTGTGCTGTGCGATGTCAGTGCTTGTGGAATATCAGCGGGCGGTCGAAATTATTGCGAAGCTCTCAACGACAGCACCTCTTTCTTCTGTCATCCCCACCATCATCCCTTCCCTTACGGCGCGGTTAAGGTGTCCACCGTGAAAGTGAAGAAGTTACTGGGCCGTATTGTTTCCTCAAAACCGCTAATTTTAGGTGTGAATGTTAAAATGCGCCAACATCAGCTAGTACGTTGGTGAGCGCATCAGAAAGCTTGCCAAGAAAATGGTGTCGTAAACGTTTAAGTTCACTCTCCTTATTTTTTAAAGTAATTTTTCGGATGCGTTACTTCCATGACTTCTCGGTGGACGCCACAACCGCTCCATGAGGGAAGGGATGAAGGATGGAGTGAGGGAAGAAGCAGAGAAAGAGGTACCGTAGGAAAGAGGTACGTGCATTTGTATCTAACAGCACAGGAGCACAAAAGGCGCTCGTGTGTTGCCATCCCAGTGGAGGTGGCCGCATTTCGATGGAGGCAAAGCGCGAAACATGCCTGTGTGCTGTGTGATGTAAGCGCATCTTAAAAAACCCCAAAGAAAGATACACCACCGCAAAACACGGGACGAAGGAAAAAACGACACAACGTGCTGTGAGTCGGTTTCTTCCTCCGTGTCGTGTTTTGAGGTGGCTTACCTTTCTTTAGAAAGTTGTACCAACTTACCCGAGCTTCTGCCTTGACACAGAAAAAATCCCAGATGGTCGAAATTAATCTGAAGCCTTCCAATACGCACCGCTTAATTCCTTTCTCCTCCTTTTCTAAATAAACGTCTCATTCATTCATTCGTTCCTCCATCCATTTCCCAACGGCGTCATTTAGGTGTCCGACAAGAGTGAGACACTCAGTGGGCCTTTCCGTTCTTCAAAAACCAATTTCCTTTTGTTAATTTGAAGAATTACAGAACTTTGAACCGCGTTTTGATCCATTCCTCAATGCTTTTATGGCAATTGTCGCCAATATATAATTTCTGGGCGCACACGCATAGGAATTAATTAAATAGGTTGTTGGGGAATGGAAATGGCGCAGTATCTGTCTCCCATATCTCGGCGCACACCCGAACCGCCTCGTAAGGAAAATGAGGGACTGAGAGAAGAAATGAAAAAAGAGGTGCCGTAGTTGTGGGCTCCAGAATAATTCTGATCACCTAGGGATATTTAACGTGCGCTGATTATGTACAGCACACGGGCACCTTCGCGTTCGCTAACAATCTTTTAGTTTTGTGAGTTGGACTCGAGCAAAGCTTTCTGTTGAGCTAATTGTTGCTTCATTTTCTTCTGTAATAAATAAGCTCGACATAAAGACGTTCACAAGTGAACAATGCGCTAAATTTTTATCCAAGAGATGGGGAGCTTAAGAAGCAATAAATATTACGAACCCACGATCACGGTTATAGTCTTATCACGTTCGCGAGTGAATTTTTTACCCATGAGATTCGAAGTTGCTTCAAATACATGAACTCGGCCAGTCTCTTTTTCTATTCAAAGAAACCATAATGAGGTCGAATTGCTTAGAGAAGTGGTGAAATAATTAGACTAAATATTCGGGTTTCTTTTACAAATCCCGCGTCTATCTAAAAGGCAAAAAACAAAGCACTGCATTCTGTTTTCATAATATTAAACGTCAACATCCATTTTTCAAGCATGCAGTTTTCGTTACAGAACAATAGCTTTCAGTAGCGGGAAATCGCCGGTGGCCCTTAAAGACAGCAAAGAAGCGCGAAGGAGTTCTGATTGAATTGAACTGCGTATGAAAGCATGATGACTGCATGCGTTCGTTGCGAGTCGCTAGCAAATCACTATAATAATAATTGGTTTTTTTGGGGGGGGGGGAAGGAAATGGCGCAGTATCTGTCTCATATATCGTTGGACACCTGAACCGCGCCGTAAGAAAAGGGATAAAGGCGGGAGTGAAAGAAGAAAGGAAGAGAGAGGTGCCGTAGTGGGGGGCTCCGGAATAATTTCGACCACCTGTGGATCTTTAACGTGCACTGACATCGCACAGCACACGGGCGCCTGAGCGTTTTTCCTCAATAAAAACGCAGCCGCCGCGGTCGGGTTCGAACCCGGGAACTCCGGATCAGTAGTCGAGCGCCCTAACCACTGAGCCACCGCGGCGGGGCGCAAATCACTATCCTTTACAGCTTTCGTGACTAACTCTATGAGCACGTGCAAGATAGAAATCAAGCTTTTCGATCCTGCAGAGTACGAAAAGAAAAAAGGCAGACGAGTAAGAAAGATGTTGCAGAGTGATAAGAGTTGCAGTAGGTGTTGGCGACTGTTCGAACACACCGAAAGAAAAATGTATCGCATAAAGAGGACCAGAAAGAAATAAAAATAGTTGTAGGAAAGACGGGGTGCTTGTACATGCAGTTCATGATGTGTCGTTTAGGCTCAAGACGCTCACTCGAGCAGCAAGCCTGCCCTGAGTGGCTTGAGTGAATCCGGTGAAAGCGATATAGACTACGAAATCATGGCACAGTTTATTTGGGAAAGAGTGCAAATGGAGAAACTGCGTAACGCACAAGTATCCTCGCTGCTCCGCATTCTCATCTGTCCGTGGCAGAAGACAAGAAGTGTCGTCCCGAGTATTACGTAAACTGGACCAACTTTTATGCGAGACTGTTTTCTGCGACCAACCGCTTTAGCTGACTTACCCCTGACGCAGGGCATCAGCAATTTACGTGGCACTGCAGTCTGCGGTCCGGGGTTCCGGAATGTTTTCGCCCGAATTTGAATCCAAACTACGGGCCGGTTCGGTGGCAAGTCATTGAAATTCTGCCTCTGTCTTTGTACTGTCTAGAGGGGTGTTGAAACCGGAATAACAACAAAAGACAGCCTTACATGCCACTCGGAGTAGCCACTGCTTCCTTGGTTTTCAGCGCCCCTGAGAAAGGAATGCAGGTCACGAAGGTGCCTAAGGAATTCAGAAAAGAAAGAAGAGGAAGAAACTCAGATTCCCCAATATTGCGAAACAGACATTGGAAAGCACAATACCCTTTTGGGCCGAGCAACCTCTTACAAATGATTCACCGCCGAGATCTGCGCATGCGCAAAGCAAGTGGTATAATTGAGGTGCAGGCGAGCGATGAATTGTGTCCCGCGCGACAGTGCGCCTTAGGGGACGGCGTAGAGGCTGGCATGGCCCGTATAAATTTCCGGCTGCGAAAATTCGCGCTCTGCTGCACCGTTCAAAATTGACCAAAACTGCGCGCTGTTTGCCGGCATTCAGCTAGTTTACAACTGGCTCGGTAACCTGGGAAACCGCTTCAACGGACTGCACGGCACAGACTACCTGGTATTTTTTTTACAGACATTTATTTTTGAACTCGTATGTTGCTGTATTGAAAGAGGAAATGAGTCGCTGGCGAAGCTTGCCGGCATTGATTCTTTGCTAAGGTTGCGTCGTCAAAAAGATGTCGCTGGCGCCTTGCACTAGAAAGCAGGCTTCTCAAGACACATTCGTTTAGCTCTTAGGAGAGGTGGTTGTTGGAGCAATATGAATAAAAAAGAACTTTGCAACGAGTTATTGATGTTATAAATTTTAAACCCACATTTGCCTCCATTACGTACGACCTCGATGGAAATAAACGTGCACAACCCGGCGCCAACATGCTTCGCTGTTTCAATTTCTTTTCACCGCACTTTTACATCGGTGATAGCAAAAAGACCCTAGACTCGTCCGTGATACATTCTAGGACGACTCTAACGTCTTTTTCGTACCACCCAGGTAAAAGCGCGATGAAAATAAATTACCGCAGCGGGGGGTGTTGACGCCGGGTAGTTCGCGTTTCTTTCCATCGAGGTAGTACACTAATCCCAACTGCTTACACTTTTTTAAATGTGAGTTTATTAGGCCACCGTGGAAATTCGTGAGTTCATAGATATCGCCAAAAAAGCACACAGCTTAGTCATTGGCCGCATTTACAAAATACATTTTAAAGCGCAGGATTTTGTTTCTAATTTGTTGGCCATAAATCACAAAGTTTTTTTTGCTCGTAAGATCAGTTGCTGTTTTTCCTACAAGTCGGGCATAGTCACATTGTCGAACGTGTTCTAGCGTAGGACGGCCAGTTGCCCAGAGGAGCAGTGGTTTTTCAGTAAATTTGAGCAGCTGTTCGAATTCGACGCCAGAACTTAAAGCAGCTCAATATACTATTAACCATTGCCATCGCACAACTGAAAACTGCGGTATATTCGCGAGACATAACTACGAGCACAAAACGACGAAAACAAACGAAAGCAACAAGCCATGCGTCTGGTTATGCTTAAACACTTTATTTTCTTGTTCAATGTTGTTTTGCGCTGGTAATTACGACTGGCTATTTTAATTTCAAAGTAGGCTATACTTTCTTTCTGCTCCAAATTCTACGTTCTGCGCTTGTAATTGTCTCGCTGTTTTGATTACAAAGTAACCCTGTTTACAGCTTTAAATGTGACAGATTTGATAAAATAAAGAATGTGCTCGTGGATCTTGAAGTTAACATCATTTAGCGGAAGGGGATGTTTAGCTGGCCTTTCCGTGCTGCTAAGCAATGCCCGCTTATGCAACCGGATCTAATATCGCGAGTAGCGTCCGCTGAATCGTATCCCACCTCGTTTTCACTTGGCGCAAAAGACAACGAAGCTGAGGGCACCCTGATGCACTAAAGCACCAATTCCCTCCGTGGGAGCAAAGACAAGGAGACACTAGACGACGCGAGAAGCTATGGTTTCTCCTTACGACACTGCGCCCCGTATGCCTGTCTCCGCGCCGCATCGATTTCGCGATTTCCGGGTGTTAGGGCGCAGTGACTGGGCTGTTCCGGTCATTCTGCTTTTCAACGCGGGCTGCTGCCTTCCTTATCGGCAACCCTGGTTTCGAGAACACAATGCAGGAAGGAAACAATTCTCTTTTGTTCCGGCATGCAACCCAGAAGACGATGGGTGCAAGCATTCCCTTGGCCTTGTGCTCAGCTTGATTAGGGTGAAACGCTTGGAAAATTGGTCTTTGACTTCACCTTGAGAAGAATACCCTGTGCTATGGCACTCGTTTGCTTCAGATTGCCTTGCGCCGTAAAAAAAAAAATCGAGATCACCCGCCATGATGGCTCAGTGGTTAGCGCGCTCGGCTAATAATTGGTTTTTTTTTGGAGGAAAGGAAATGGCGCAGTATCTGTCTCATATATCGTTGGACACCTGAACCGCGCCGTAAGGGAAGGGATAAAGGAGGGAGTGAAAGAAGAGAGGAACAAATAGGTCCGTAGTGGAGGGCTCCGGAATAATTTCGACCACCTGGGGATCTTTAACGTGCACTGACATCGCACAGCACACGGGCGCCTTAGCGTTTTTCCTCCATAAAAACGCAGCCGCCGCGGTCGGGTTCGAACCCGGGAACTCCGGATCAGTAGTCGAGCGCCCTAATCACTGAGCCACCGCGGCGGGGCGCGCGCTCGGCTACTGATCCGGAGTTCCCCCTGTTCGAACCCGACCGCGGCGGCAGCGTTTCGATGGACGAGAAACGCTAAGGCGCCCGTGTGCTGTGCGATGTCAGTGCACGTTAAAGATCCCCAGGTGGTCGAAATTATTCCAGAGCCCTCCGCTACGACACCTCTTTCTTCCTTTCTTCTTTCACTCCCTCCTTTCTCTCTTCCCTTACGGCGCGGTTCAGGTGTGAGCTGAGATGAGACACAGATACTGCGCCATTTCCTTTCCCCAAAAACCAATTTTCCAATTTTTCACTGCGGTAACCCGCATTGGAGTAATGCGAAAACACTGATGCCTCCTCGGCACTCGTCGTCTCTTTGCCTTTATTTGCTCCTCTTTGCCTCTATTGCCCCTATTTGAATGAGAATTTGTGCAATTCGTGTAATTACCACCGCCCATCGTAGCAAAACTTTTAAAGATCCCCAGGTGTTCGAAATTATTCCGGAGCCCTCCACTACGGTACCTCTTTCTTCCTTTCTTCTTTCACTCCCTCCTTTCTCTCTTCCCTTACGGCGCGGTTCAGGTGTGAGCTGAGATGAGAGACAGATACTGCGCCATTTCCTTTCCCCAAAAACCAATTTTCCAATTTTTCACTGCGGTAACCCGCATTGGAGTAATGCGAAAACACTGATGCCTCCTCGGCACTCGTCGTCTCTTTGCCTTTATTTGCTCCTCTTTGCCTCTATTGCCCCTATTTGAATGAGAATTTGTGCAATTCGTGTAATTACCACCGCCCATCGTAGCAAAACTTTTAAAGATCCCCAGGTGTTCGAAATTATTCCGGAGCCCTCCACTACGGTACCTCTTTCTTCCTTTCTTCTTTCACTCCCTCCTTTCTCTCTTCCCTTACGGCGCGGTTCAGGTGTGAGCTGAGATGAGAGACAGATACTGCGCCATTTCCTTTCCCCAAAAACCAATTTTCCAATTTTTCACTGCGGTAACCCGCATTGGAGTAATGCGAAAACACTGATGCCTCCTCGGCACTCGTCGTCTCTTTGCCTTTATTTGCTCCTCTTTGCCTCTATTGCCCCTATTTGAATGAGAATTTGTGCAATTCGTGTAATTACCACCGCCCATCGTAGCAAAACTTTTAAAGATCCCCAGGTGTTCGAAATTATTCCGGAGCCCTCCACTACGGTACCTCTTTCTTCCTTTCTTCTTTCACTCCCTCCTTTCTCTCTTCCCTTACGGCGCGGTTCAGGTGTGAGCTGAGATGAGAGACAGATACTGCGCCATTTCCTTTCCCCAAAAACCAATTTTCCAATTTTTCACTGCGGTAACCCGCATTGGAGTAATGCGAAAACACTGATGCCTCCTCGGCACTCGTCGTCTCTTTGCCTTTATTTGCTCCTCTTTGCCTCTATTGCCCCTATTTGAATGAGAATTTGTGCAATTCGTGTAATTACCACCGCCCATCGTAGCAAAACTTTTAAAGATCCCCAGGTGTTCGAAATTATTCCGGAGCCCTCCACTACGGTACCTCTTTCTTCCTTTCTTCTTTCACTCCCTCCTTTCTCTCTTCCCTTACGGCGCGGTTCAGGTGTGAGCTGAGATGAGAGACAGATACTGCGCCATTTCCTTTCCCCAAAAACCAATTTTCCAATTTTTCACTGCGGTAACCCGCATTGGAGTAATGCGAAAACACTGATGCCTCCTCGGCACTCGTCGTCTCTTTGCCTTTATTTGCTCCTCTTTGCCTCTATTGCCCCTATTTGAATGAGAATTTGTGCAATTCGTGTAATTACCACCGCCCATCGTAGCAAAACTTTTAAACATCCCCAGGTGTTCGAAATTATTCCGGAGCCCTCCACTACGGTACCTCTTTCTTCCTTTCTTCTTTCACTCCCTCCTTTCTCTCTTCCCTTACGGCGCGGTTCAGGTGTGAGCTGAGATGAGAGACAGATACTGCGCCATTTCCTTTCCCCAAAAACCAATTTTCCAATTTTTCACTGCGGTAACCCGCATTGGAGTAATGCGAAAACACTGATGCCTCCTCGGCACTCGTCGTCTCTTTGCCTTTATTTGCTCCTCTTTGCCTCTATTGCCCCTATTTGAATGAGAATTTGTGCAATTCGTGTAATTACCACCGCCCATCGTAGCAAAACTTTTAAAGATCCCCAGGTGTTCGAAATTATTCCGGAGCCCTCCCCTACGGTACCTCTTTCTTCCTTTCTTCTTTCACTCCCTCCTTTCTCTCTTCCCTTACGGCGCGGTTCAGGTGTGAGCTGAGATGAGAGACAGATACTGCGCCATTTCCTTTCCCCAAAAACCAATTTTCCAATTTTTCACTGCGGTAACCCGCATTGGAGTAATGCGAAAACACTGATGCCTCCTCGGCACTCGTCGTCTCTTTGCCTTTATTTGCTCCTCTTTGCCTCTATTGCCCCTATTTGAATGAGAATTTGTGCAATTCGTGTAATTACCACCGCCCATCGTAGCAAAACTTTTAAAGATCCCCAGGTGTTCGAAATTATTCCGGAGCCCTCCACTACGGTACCTCTTTCTTCCTTTCTTCTTTCACTCCCTCCTTTGTCCCTTCCCTTACGGCGCGGTTCAGGTGTCCAACGATATATGAGACAGATACTGCGCCATTTCCTTTCCCCAAGAATCAATTATTATCATTATTAATTTTTCACTGCAGTAACCCGCATTGGAGTAATGCGAAAACACTGATGCCTCCTCGGCACTCGTCGCCTCTTTGCCGTTATTTGCTCCTCTTTGCCTCTATTGCCCCTATTTGAGAATTTGTGCAATTCGTGTAATTCCCACCGCCCTTCGTTCCAAAACTTTCAGATTTGGCGCCGCGCGTTGGCTCCGCCTACAGCTCTGGTCACGTGGTACTACACTTCCGGCGTTGTACCACGCTTGGCGCCACTTTCTCCCTGGCCACGGCCACTTTTGGCACATTTTTGGCTCTAATTAATTAACAATTCATCCGATCGCAACCAAACTTTTGCGCCGCAGCCTCACATCATCCTCCTTCGATTATAACCATTTTATAGGCGTTTTCTCTTTCTAGTTCCCCACAATGGCTGCGGGAAAGTTTTGATGATACGAAATAACCGACATAGCCTAGTAAAGCTTTCGCTATAATACCAGTCATCAATATAAGACGGGGCTGCTTAAGAAAGGCTGAAGAGAATAGCCGAACAGCTCTAACGTGTTCTCTATGAGCTCGGGTCCCGTGCAATGAACGCCAAGGTATCGAAAAAAAAAACAGAAGTGGGCACCATAAGCAAAGGCGGCTGCGTTTTTATGGAGGAAAAACGCTAAGGCGCCCGTGTACTGTGCGATGTCAGTGCACGTTAAAGATCCCCAGGTGGTCGAAATTATTCCGGAGCCCTCCACTACGGCACCTCTCTCTTCCTTTCTTCTTTCACTCCCTCCTTTACCCTTCCCTTACGGCGCGGTTCAGGTGTCCAACGATATATGAGACAGATACTGCGCCATTTTCCTTTCCCCCCCAAAAACCAATTATTATTATTATTATTACCATAAGCAAAAATAAAACCAAGAGTAAATCCTGCAAGTCGAACGTCACTTACATGGACCGATTTGTGTCTTAGATAGTAGGGCAACTGTAATACGGACTCAGCGCTCACACAATAGTCGTAGTGTTCATTGATTTACTTCCACGGTTGCCTGTGCAAGCCTGTTGTTGCAATCGAGTGGAAAATGCGGTGGCGCGAACGAGGTGGAACATCCACTGTTTGACCCAGAAGTTCTCAGTGGACGCGAGTTCATTTAATCTCAGTCCTTGAAAATTGGTTTTCGCGGAAAAGAAATGGCGCAGTATCTATCTTACATCTCGGATGACGGCTGAACCGCGCCGAAGGGGAAGGGATAAAAGAAGGACTGAAAGAAGAAAGAGGTGCCGCAGTGTAGTGCCTCCGGAATAATTTCGACCACCCGGGCAACTTACGTGCACTGACATCGCACAGCACACGGGCGCCTTTTGCGTTTCGCCTCCATCGAAACACGACAGTCGTGGTGGGCTTCCAGCTCAGGTACTCCGGATCAGCAGCCAAGTTTTCTAGCTACTGAGTCACCGCGGCCAGTTTTCTACTCTTTGTTTCTCGCACACGCCGGTTTCGCCTTTAAGCATAGTTACCTGAAAGTAAAATGGTACAGTGGAGCTATATACTTTGCGCCAGTCTCAAAAGGCAGTCGACGTATTCTGTAAGAAATATGATTTTCATTGAAGTTTACGATATCGCATATTCGCGTAACTCGAAAAATTGGGGACCAACTGCAGACTACTCTCCTTCGCCGACATTTTTTAACTCGTGCAAGAGGTTTTGAGCATTCACCGTCGGTGCGACGATTCTCATCGCTATTCCATGGGAATTATTACATTACAGCATGTCATATCAACTCATCTTTTCTTGACAATTTCAGGAAGAAACTCGTGAGTAAAATTATCTGGGCTCAAATATTATGCACTTCTGCTGAACTTGAAATGCGCCTGACCGTCAAAATGCGTCTAAAAAATCAAACCGGTTTCGGGTATACCGCCTTAGCTTTTATCATTTGGTATTCTTACAAGAGTGAGTTGAAGAACAAACGTACCGAATACGGATCACTTCGGTCTGTCTGCTTAACTTACTATCCTTCTTATCTGCCGGTTCTGTTTACTTCGCCAATAACTTTACCTCATCACTTCGCTCTGACTGTACGTTGGTAATGACGTAAAAAAAATGTGCTTAATCTTTTTCATGGTTTGGAACTTCGCGCTGTAATTTTCCTTTCGGGCAGGTTTTCTGCTGCTTAATGATCGGGCTAGACAAATTCTTTAAACCGCTCACGTCCATTAGAAATCTTTTCAGCGAGACGCTGACCATTAATGTTGGCATAAAATGCTCTCAGTGTTCACGCATGGACCGGCTCCACGTGTTTTATAACACTCATAATTATCGCTTGGTAAAATGAAGTCCTCCTTCATACATTCTTTATTTTGTGGCAGAAAAAGAAATTTTCGAAAGCCATCCTTTAAAGCTTCTTCGAATTCCAGCGCCAAGTGTGTGTGTGGATCTCCCTTTCATT
Organism: Amblyomma americanum; assembly: GCF_052857255.1. NCBI lineage: Eukaryota > Metazoa > Arthropoda > Arachnida > Ixodida > Ixodidae > Amblyomma > Amblyomma americanum. The sequence continues at coordinate 204,306,036 of NC_135499.1, forward strand.
GTGATTATCAACGCTAGCGCTGGCATTCCCAGCATCCTGACAGCTCTCGTTAATTATTGTGCGATAGTGGACTCAAGGTTAGCTTTTAAATCACGTTCAATTGGCGTCCATTCCCGAACTTCATCACTCCTTCTATGCCGATGACAGCATTTCCGCCGATGACACCAAGCCAAACTTTGTCCAATCATGGCCAACACCTTTCGCAATAGTATGTGCGTTCTATTCTGTACAGAGACTGTGTACAGGCTACTTTGTGGACTCAATAGCGTGATATACGCAAACACAACGAAAGGCTGTTGTGAAATATAGGGCAAGGGACCGACATCAATAAGAGCTCGCTACCCGGACCACCCTTCAGCAGAGAACAGACCCTATCTCCAGGACGAAAAGCGGGAGCAGTAACATTAGGCATAGTAACGCTGTGCTCATTCATTCATTCATTCATTCATTCATTCATTCATTCATTCATTCATTCATTCATTCATTCATTCATTCATTCATTCATTCATTCATTCATTCATTCATTCATTCATTCAGAATGTGAGACCACTTAGAAAGCAGCGCCAGAAGCCAGCTACTGCCCCGTCTGGGTTCGATATGCTCGTAGAAATAGAATAGCTTCTGTTGGAACATGAAGCCGACATCTCAGAAGCCAGCTCACCGCCACCTTCCACCAAATCGTGATGCAGCCTTTACCGCGTTCGATTGCATCTAAAATGCATCAGCGTGAGCGGGATTTTCAGTATTCGCGAAAGAAAAAAATGCTGTGGCTGCAGTATATAAGAGCAGCGAGGCGCTGAGAAATGGTCACTAACGGTGGTTTTCCGCTCGTTCTTTCGTTTACTGCTGGCTGGAAACGTGCGAATGGCACCTTCGATCGAGCAGCCACGAGCCCTCGGTGGATTGCATGCACATTGCCTCGCTACTCGCTACGAAGGCGCTTCCGGCTTTCAGGCGGGGCATGCGCTTCGACCGGAATTCATAAATAATGTTGAGAGAAGGGCCGCTTCGCATGTTTGCTCGCGCGTTCTGTGCGCGTGTTTCAGCCTTCATTCTGAACATCTCAAAGTGTGTCGGAGTGTCTGTGGCTTGGAGAACGTCAACAGCTATATAAGAAGCCGTCTGTTCTCCTTCATGCATGGTGAAAGCAAATCACATGGCGAGCTTCTTTCTTCCTACACCAAGGGGAAATTGCGAATGTGGCAGCGTAATTTGTTCCCACCCCGCAACCGACACCTGTTCCCACTCTTCACGCGCCATCAAGGGAGGTGTTCGTGACGTGGAGAGCTTTCTGCAAACACATTTGCATTTGAATAACACTTTTCTGTTGTACGACTAGCTGGCTGCTGCTTTTGAATCCCAGTTCGTAAAAATGCAGTGCTTGTTCTTGTTCATGCACCCTTTCTTCTGGCAATATACCCTTAATAATGCCATGCAGTCACGTTCTTAAATGCTTCTCTCGTTTGCATTTGAATTATACCTTTTAGATGCGACTGTCGTGCACACTCTTGTCAGCAATATCGATGCGTCACCCAATTATATGAGGCAAATTACACCTATACTAAGTTCCCGTTCACAATGGAAAGACGATAACACTTTGTATTGTAGCTGCCGCACTTCTATCTCTCCGGGGACCAGCAATACAGTACCAACTACTTCAACAGAAAACGATGTTTGGTACTTTTCAGATAGATAATACAAAAAAAAGGAATAAGCACAGAAGGAATGACTGGAATGTTATTCACCACATGCGCATTGGAGTTTTTATTTCCTTGCTTGGGGGACAGTGGAATAAACGACAAACTCTAAAACCTTCCTGCATCCCCCTTGATATGTGTTCGCCGTGTACAAAGCTCTGGTTAGCCACTATGTCTCTCATTAACCGATTGCACTAACTTAAAAATTATTTTTCATTCTTCTTTTATGCGCATTCACCACAATTAAATGAGCAGGCTATTACTATTTTTGTAACCATTTTATTATAGAGCTTTCTGGGCACTTCTCTTAGCGCCAGTCTCTTCCGAAACCTCTCCCTAATGCAATGTAGCATGTTCAAAAAAAAAAAATGACCGCCGATTTAGCGTTGTTAGGCCAAATGCGAATCAGGTGGCCTAGCAAAATATGTCCCTTTAGAAGCAATACTTCAAAGCGTTTAAGTTGTTCCATATCAAATGTCATAGCTGCGATGTTTTCCGCAATAATCATTAGGTACCCGCCGCGGGGGCTCAGTGGTTTTGACGCTCGGTTACTCAGTCGCACTATCCGGGTTCATGCCAAGCCGCGGAGACCGCATTTCGATGGAGGCGAAACGCAAAGCTGCCCATGTACTGTGCGTTGTCCGTGCATGTTAAAGATATCCAGGTGGCCGAAATTATTCCGGAGCCCTCCACTACTATACCTCTTTCTTCTTTTCTTCTCTCAGTCCCTCCTTTATCCTTTCCCTTCCCTTACGCCGTGGTTCAGGTGCCCACCGAGACTTGAGACAGATTATACGTGATTTCCTTTCTGAAAAATCAATTTCTTCAAAATTTTTGCTATTTGGGTGAGTTACACGCGCTAGAGGCGTTGCTTTGTCTGCAACTTTCTCGAAAGGGCGTGTATTTTGGCGAGAAGCAGCCAAAACTTGTTGGGCCACAGCGCCGAGGGTAATTGCGTTTACGAAATTTTACAAACTCACAGGGATATGACTTACGGTGGGCTACACGCTTTTCAGAAATGAAGTCTTTAGTAATATTAGTCATAAAGTTAAGTATTCAAAATGCGTTGTTCACCCCCCCTAATCGGCACGCCTCAGCTGTGTTCTGACGCGCTACACCATTCACAATGCTATGCCGAAAAACACATTATTGTAACTGAAAGAGCCTATTTTAAAAAACTGCAGAACTTCTCAGGCGAAATGTTCATTTTAGTAGCATGGGCTAAAGCACACAGGGAGTCAGTAAATTATCCGAGGAAGATGTGTAAAAACTTCCGAGATATTTTTGGAAGTAAAGCAACTGAAACACCGCTTCTTCTACTTGAGTAACGCACCTCGTGAGCACAGAGAGGGAACATGCCACGTAGCACACATGAAGTAACACACACGTTAAATAACAGTAAATACAGTAAACTATAGCGCGGCGAGTGGTGGAAGGCCTTGTAAAGAACGGTCGATATGGGCTCTATCACGAAGGGGGAACGTCTTCCAGGACTTACGCTCCAATTTACAGACAGCGCCTGCGCTTCGCCTGCCGGACTTCTCGGTATATTGCGCGAAGCAGCTTATAGACCGGGCTTACGTCGTGGCTCGGCTGGCGGTGGCCCAGGCACACAGGGGGCTTTATCACCGAGAGGGCCGCCTCGCCAAGTGTGTGTATTTTGTGCAGCGTGTTTTTTTTTTCTCAGCACGCGAGGGCTTCGCTCGCTCTTTGGAGACGCAGTGTTGTAGATTGGGTTGTGGTGTTTCACATTTGCGCGGCAAATTAACTTCCTGCTTTTCAGCCCTGGTTCATGGAAAAGGATTTGCTGCATCCGCTCAACGTCGCGAGACAGTCGCTAGCTGAAATCTAGCGCCTGCAGATGACTTGGAAAAAGAGAGCGGTCGTACGGAGAGGCAGTCCCTTGGAGAGAAGACAGCAGCAGTGTTTTATTTTCCTAAAAAAGAACACGCGAAAAAAGCTATGCATAATGATCGCCGTCGAAAGTGGGACGTTGAAAACTTTCCTTTATTTTTCTCGCTTCTGGCATTGGTAACATCAAATGCAAATAGTTGGGAAGCGCTCATTCAGGGGAACGGGGTGAGCGAATCATTATCGCTACCATCATCACCGTGTTCGACTCAAATTATCATAGTCTTTGTCGGCAGGATTACGTCCATTGGTGGACAAAACTGTCTCCCAATGCTCTCTAGTTACCGCTGTCTTGGGCTAGCCGCCTTCCCCAATTCTGCCCCAGCAAACTTCCAAGTTTCATTTGTGAACTTGACTTTCCGGATTAAATGCAGAGATATGGGAAAAGGCTTTGTCCTGCAGTGGGCATAGTCAGGCTGCTGCTGCGGCTGCTGCTACTGCTGCTGCTGATGATGATAATCAGAATCCGGTATGCGCAGCTATGATTTTGTAGCTGAACCAATGGTTGCGTCCCAGCCGTATTCAAGTGAAATAAGAAGTTCACACCTGCCGGCATTCCTGTGCTTCGTCAAGCAGCCCTAAAAAAAACACACAAGAAATTGCGTCCAGTTTCCCTTGAGACAACTTTTGGAGCCTATGCGGCAACCCACATGCGACGGCCGCTGCACAGCAGGCCACTGTGCAATTTTTTCAATATGCGGGTAAGCATGACTCGAGAGGGTGCAGCATTATGAAACAGCCAGAATGACGAAATGCTGGCGGCACTGCCCGTGATATATGCAGTGTGGCAGCGCGGACGGCGTTCGCTACTGCGTGTCACGCATTTTTGGTTGATTGTGACGGTGAAGTTTCATATTAGGCGTGATGATAAATGTGTCCTCACATATATTGTTGGCCATGTGGAGAGGATATTCCTGCAGGATTGGGGCCTTGTTGAGGTAGCTGTGCTCTGAAAGAGTTATTAGTCGTCTCCTCATATAGGCCGGTACGTTTTGCCTGTCCGCGATCTGCCCATCATCTCCGCATAAACTCCATAGCTCCGCGACGAATTTTAGAAAATAGCCACCGACGCCCATTGAAAAGGCATTTTTGCTTTTATGAGCTACCCGCCGAGGTCGCTCAGTGGTTAGGGCGCTCGGCTACTGATCCGGAGTTCCCGGGTTCGAACCCGACCGCGGCGGCCGCGTTTCGATGGAGGCGAAACTTTCTTTTCTCAGTCTCTCCTTTTTCCCTTCCCTTACGGCGCGATTCAGGTGTACGCAGAGAAGCGATACAGATACAGCGCTATATCCTTTCCCGAAAAAAGAATTTTCAATTTTCAATTTTTTATGAGAGAGATAATTGATGTTTATATATAACCGTGGCGGTCTGTTCGCGTGGCTTTGCAATAGCTTCCTGAATTCTGAAAAAAAAAAAATTCGTTGTGTTATAGTTGTCGTGAAAATACAAGTGATCACATTTGAAATAACGGCACCGCTCTGGAGTGTGCAGAACAACCGTTATTTTTTGTCTTCCTTATGCTGTCTCATTCGACAGTAATTAAGTAATGGAGTTCCGTACAACTGCACGGGACTTCGATTCGAATGGCAGACCATGGCTGGCAATGACCACGCTGGCATCGTCCCCGGTTTTGAGTAGCTACAGTGTTTATTCATGGCTTTAGCGTGGGAATACCTTAAAATAGGTCAAATTCAATTTAAATTGTTCATTTCTTTAGTTTTTCTCGAAAACAATATATTGCACTCATTAAAAAAAAGTGGGGAGGCGGGGGTGTCTCATAGTTTTGTAACAGTGTACGGGATCTTCTTTGATCTTAGCAAAGAAGAAAAAAACGAGCGTTATCTCTAGAAAAAGCACTATGTAATAACGGCTGTGGCAGGTTTTGTGTTTTATTTTGCTAACAGCCGCTAATTTTTACCTAACATGGCATTCCGACATGTAATATTCATGGGCAGGCAGTCTCGTTACCCCTTACCACGTTTCCGCAAACACTTCCAGATGCGATTTCAACATTTTCTCAAGCATTACAATCCGCACAATATCAACAGGGGCGATAAATGCTTTGAAAGCCCCTGGAGCACCGCCGAGCGGGGGCAGGTTTTCTCATTAACATTCCCCAAAATGGGATCAGCGATCCAGAGATGCCTATAGTGTCGAAAGAGAAAGTACTTTAAACAAATCACCACGGCCGAGGAGCTTATTAAGCTCAGCAGCGCTCTCTCTAATTAGTGGGAAACTCGAGATTTGTTGCGAGGGGAGGTACGCTTAAGCATTAAACGGCGGGTGGACACTTACCACGAGTAATTTTATGCCAGAAGCAGTAATGAAGTAGCTCACGCGTTCCGAGATTAAAAGAACTGGGACTTCGACTAACTGGTCGTACTGTGCGTAAAAATTCCTGGCGACCGCAGCCTGCCTTTAACACCGGTTGTCGCTGTTGTTTAGATAACATTGAAGAAACTAGAACCCTTAGTTGTTTTTCGTTCCCCAAGTACGAAGAAAGTAATTGGATCTATCATTACCGACAAAGCAAATTTGTTTTTGAATCAATAGCATAGCAGCACATTAATAGCATAGCGGCACAGATGGCCCAGTATAGAGGTCTACTCAAGGATAAAAATTGCGAAGAGCTTCATGCGGACTCCATCGACGGTCTGTTTTTAACAGCTGCTGTTATTGCCAGTATTGATTTTCAACATTGCTTTTTGGACATGGAGTAAATATCGAAGTTTCGCCGCCGACTGACGTACGCTCGCAGCTTGTCTTCATGTGATCTTCAGCCGTGTGTTTTCTTTCGCTCCGCTCCAATGCCAAAATCCCTTCAGCTGCAGCACCTTAAAGAACCGCATAATTATAAGTTTCGACACTGCTACGGCTCTCATATACGGCCAGCTTGAAATGTCCGATTGCAATGAAATAATTAGCGACTCATTCCTTCAATAAGCGTATACCGAAAAACTTTTGAACACATAATATTTAGTGCGGTCATGAAACAACCTGAAAAACGAGATCATCTGACAAGGACAGAGAAGTCCAACAGTCACTGAAATCAAGGAAAGCATAGAGGAATTTTTCAGGGGGTGGGGTTGATCAAAGTGGGAAATTAGCGTGCAATTTTTTTCGACTGAAGTTAATTCTACAAAAATAGCAAGAGAAGACAACCATATTGCACCGCTAGAATTGATTACGCTATTAATTTCCCCCTGTTTGATCAACGCTACTATTAAAAGAAACCGTTCCCCTGTCTTTTCTTTTGGTTGCTTTTAGTGACTATAGCTTCTTTTACTTGAAAAACGCGAGTAATTTGTGCAAGTGCAGCATGGTTTAAAATGTGGGTTTTTTTTCGTACATACCTGCATGAGTTTGGCAATTACATACTACGTTTGTGTAACTGCGGTGATCGATTAGACTAATTCTTGAATTGACGAACGCCTGTGATTTTGTCCTTCATGTATTATTAAAAGTTGTCTTACGTTAGTTTTTATCAAAGTTTGGATGACTGGCTTCATTTCTCAATCCATGGTCGCGTGCAGCGCGTTTTTGAGCAGCGGTTGACAGCCTGATTTAGCCACTGTGTATTGTGTTGTGCCACAAGGGTAAGCTTCTTGGCTTCTCTTCATTTGATACCAGTCGCACCTTTTAGATGTTTTTTGCAAAGGTCGTCTGCATGATTACCATTGCGTGAATCACCGTATTATTGAAAGCTCCTCAGATGCGCGTCACCCTCAGTGCGACTTGAATACCAATCAGGACTGACGCTTTAATTAAAAGGAGACTGTCAGTACTTGTCAATGCGATTTTGCCTCGTTCAACTGAATGCGTACAACAATTGCGACCCAATACTCATCGACATCGTTATTTTAAAAATTCCAGAGTACAAGTACAGCAGTATTTATTTTTTATGAATGATGTTCATCATTGCCCACCAGCCTTCATCATTTCGTTCTCCGCTTCCGTGGTAGTTATGCGGCAGCCTTGGGGGGCAGTGTTTGGGCAGTGTTTGGTGTTTGGGCACAGGCCCAAAATATACTCTAACTTAGGACTAAGTTGACGCTACACTCGAAGTCAGATGTGCCAACTCCTCGCAGACGTTCTAGAGTAACCTCTGAAGGCTAACTTAAAAGCCATATTATGTCGCACCCTTAGTAGCAGTTGCCAAAAATAGGCGCCAGTCTATCTTCAATGGACATTTGATGCATATTTCTATTCAGAGAGCATATATTTTTAACAGGCTTCCGACAGTCGACAGTCCTTTCTGGCTGGGAGAGGGGGCTACAGGACGAGTACGGGCAATTTTTTGCGTCCAGTCTATTCTATTTTTGCGAGCGCTGCGGAACCATCTTTTCCTAACACTTTTTGTTCCGTCATATGCGAACAGAGAGCTGGGACATGATAGAGAAGTAGCTACATAGGAAAAATCTAAAAAGAAAACTAAAATTAGTATGCAGAGCCCACGCCTTCTAAAAGTGCAAACTTGCGAATACTTTTTTATTACACTACAGCAGGAAATTAAGTGGAAAACTGTACTGCATAATACATAAAAAAACTCCGAAAATTTCAGTTTTCTGAAAGTATAACAAAGCAGACATCTCTAAGACACCAAGAAAACACGGCACATGAACTTATGGATGGGAATGTGGTTGGCATATTTGTAAGCAATGACTACACGCATTCCTTAGACCTCAGAATCTGGACATGCTCCACGGTTTACATTCCAATATTTTTATGTAGATAATCGCGAACCGGAAATAGACTCAGATTATTTTCCGTATCCCAGTTCGTCGTGCTAAGAGAGCATGAGGCGCTCGGTAACTCAGTAGTTTAATTATGCACTTACCTTAATGCATCTCCATCGCTTACCACTTGACGCCGCTCACTGTTAAGCACTGCTACTTCATACCGAAAAGAAATAAAGCGAGAAATCGGTGCTGTGTATTTGACGCGGCTTGTATTATGACGTGCTTTATAAAAAACAGAGATTTTTGCGTTTTCTGATGGCACGGTCACATTCCATGGTCCATGTTTTGACGCCATTATTTTCGCTGAGCGCATCGTAACTTTTCAGGGGCGCTGCGCACTGCGTGAATGTGACGTCATTGCGCCTCTCTCCAAACGTTGTATCGATCGAAATACCCACAGCACGTTTGACTCTCACGCTCCGTTTTCCAACTTCGTCCTAAAAGTGGCGTCGTAATGCTTCTGCGGCGAAGCGAAGCGGATGGCCGTAGCGAGGATTGTCGTGCTCGCCGACGAAGCTTGCTCGCGCGTGTTTACGCCTGCCACAGCGGCGAAGGTCAAAGCGTGTCAATGGACCTCATGCTTTAGGAACTATTTGCGCGCACTAAAGAGAGGAGATGAAAGGATCACAGAGGTGTGTGTCCCATAACAGGTGTTTGTCCCCGTTCATGTCCTACCCTGTGCGGGCGCAAATATTTCCAAAAGCATGAAGAACCAGCTGGTCAAAACGTAACGCTTATTAATTTTATGCAAGACTAGAGTCTATACCGGGTGTATATAATTCGAAGAAGATCGCGATATAGTTCGATATATGATAATACTCTGCACCCATGGTAGCAAAACCCTTCATACCAGCCGCCTGCTCAAGTGGCAGATCCATGCCTACAGCCTGCTCCACCTGCTACAGGTTCCAGTGGTAGATACAGTTTTCTCTCCAAATTCTCTGGCAACCAGAATATAAACCCTCGTCTGCGGTAATCTGGAAAATCTTTTTTAAATACAATCCAGTGAAAGTTTTCTTCATTTAAAATTCCAACAATTTAGGCCAGGAACATGAGCAGACCTTGGCAAAAAATCTTGTAAAGGATCAACTTTAATGACCGAATACTTATTTCCGATATTAAAGCACTCCCAAGAGCTGCCACAGCGTTCCTGCTGTTTATTAACGTAGCTGCTCACCTGTTCTTGCCCGCGTATGACGGCCCACCTCCTGCGCACGAATATGCTTCATGTTCCATGAACCATTTCGTCATTGTTTGCCTTTTTGGACGAAAATCCACTCCTAACATAACGCTTTGCTTTAATGTCGCCGTGGTGGCTTTGGTTATGCTGCTTGGCTGCTGACCCGAAAGACAGGGGTTCGATCCTGGTCGCGGAGGTCACATTTATGTGGGGGCGAAATGCTAGAGGCCCGTTTGCTGTGTCACGTCAGTGCTCATTAAAGAACTCATGATAGTCTAATTTATCGGAGCCCTCCACTACAGTGTCCCTGACAGCCCGAGTCGCTTTGGGATGTGAATCCCATAAACTGAACTAGCTTCGCTTTAACTACTTCCAACTAGCAACATCTGAGGATATGCACGCTACCTGTACACAGCTGCGTATACTTGGGCTAGCAACGTATTGAGCGCCGTTCGCCTATGTATACACGGTGTCAGTACAGGCCATGCAAGCCGTAAGAAACGTGAACTTCGTCACAGTCGTCTCACATAGCCCGAAATAAAACAGTACATTCGGCGCTTTAGTGTGCGAGTAAAAACGGCTGTTTTTCATTTTCGGATTGTGCGCCAAGGCTACTGTACAGAAACTGTCTTTTTCAGCGACTCGCGTGCCCCGTATACAGAGACGATATTGGCTCGTGTTGAAATAGTGCAGACCGGTGTGCGGCCAGATCGTGCAGGTTCCAGCCCACACGCGCAACACTTGAGCGGCCTGGCCAGAGGAGTTCATTAGCTAAGTAAACCAAGACGTCCGAAAAGGTGGGCGCACTCATTTATTCTCCTGCCGTTTTGCGAGGGAAGAGAGACCAATCGCGCTGATTTGAGGGCCAAGTCAAACAAACCCATTAACTTCCTTTACGATCTGATTCGAGCGTGGCAAGAGGAGGAGGAGGAGGAGGAGAGGCAGGGAGGTTAAACGTAAGAATAACCGCTTTGCTTCCCTGCACGGGGGGAAAGGAGTGAGGGGGTAAAAAGATGAAGAAGAAAAGAGAGTAGCAGGAAAATTAAAGTCAGTATGCAAAGTCACAGTGTTCTGTAAAGTCACAGCCTATCGTGCAGGCCAGAAGTCCGCAAGAAGCGGTGCAATGCCTTAAAGGCCAGTGGCCAAGAATCTTCGCTCCCGCCAGTGGACGCGGATCTAGACGCTCGAGTGCACGGAAGAGAGAGATAGAGTGAGCACGGCAAGAGCGCAGTGATGAATCGGACGGCGGAATTGGAGCAATTGGTGAAGCTCCCTATTCCTCACTGTCTTTCTATCTCCGAAGGTGGGAAACACTTTGTGCTGAGCGCGCTATTTGCGCAAACGCAAGAGGAGATCTTCAACTTGCGCGCTACTATTATGAATGTCGAGTGCGCTTGGATTCGGTCGACCTTGCTGGATATTTTGTCTCGGGTTACAAACATCAAAAGGAGGTCCTTGAGAGAGATAGTTCCGGTGCTACGAGCCCTGTCGGATGAAGCTATTCTATTTTTGATCTAGGCGCCAGTCTCTGCAGGGACCAATCTATAGGCGCTCACTCCCACTATTGTCCTCGGCACGATTGATAGCTAGTGATGTGTGGTCAAGTTCCAGTGCTCGTGATGCTGAATTAAAGAGGTGATATGGGGACTTTGATAGTATGCTGTCGACAATGATGATGTCGAACAGAGTGCGCACTTCTCAGCAGATTAAGCAGTAAAGTTTACGGGAAGCGCGGCCTTATTACATTAGTAATTCAGAAAACTAAAATATCAATTTCTTCCCAACACAATGTTCAGGGTTAAAACTACACTGCGGAATGCTGTTATATTCTTGCACACAATGTACGAACATTTGAAAAATCTGTGCAATCTGTAGCTCACTTTTCGTGTTTTCGGTGATGTAATTATGCAAAAATTCATTGGGATAACAATTTTTTTTAATTGTGTGAACAGTTCTGCACGGCCTTCATTTGTATGCAGCTGTAAACAGGCAGCTTGCGGCGTCCGTTAATGCCATAGAAAATGCGTATAGGCGTACCAATATTTTAGTTAATTTCTTCAAATAGTTTTACTTAGAAACAGTGCAGCAGAACGCAGCTTTCTCTGTGCTCCACACTTAGTATGAACGATACCCTCAACAGTGTCTTTTGTTGCTTTTATTTTTTTTGCTAGAGTTGCACTTTCGCGGTGTTTGAAGTCTACGAAGCTTACAGGCGAATGCGCGTCCTTGTTTTGAGCAGAAAGGATATTTAAACGGAGAGCGTTAACCGCACCGTTCGCCATAAAATCCGCTGTTCGGCGTCGTTGTTGTGAGCGAAAACGAAAATTCACGATCATGGCTCTGGCAGGTGATCCCCCGAGAGCAACCTAGGATGCAGGTGGTCCGTGTAGATCACGTGACTGTGCGGCGTCATGACAGCCTCGTGCGCTCGTGTCGTCTCTTGTTTCTTCCTCTACGTCCTGTGTTTCATTCACGCTGCTTAAAGATGGAAAACTTGTGCACCGGATAGTGAGCAAACTTTCCACTGTGGCAAGTGCCAGTTAAATTACTGATTAGTCGCTCGGGATGAGCAACCTGGGCAACACAAAGCCCACCGCTGAGAGCACCTGCCATCGCAGGGCAATGGCGCATCGCTTAAACGCTGCACCACTGCCCCAGGAGGAGTGTGAGGGTTCTCTGGGATTTGTGAATGTAGACAATGGCCTTCTGGATTATATTAAAAATTACCACATTACACCATTGCGTCATACTATTAGGGCGGAGCTTAAGATTCCTCTTCAATTTATTTTTATCTGATTGTGCTCTGAGGCTCATCTGATAAAACACGCCTTCAGTCGATGGCCGGGAGAGAAATTTAAAGGGGGCATACAGTGCATGGTCATTTATTTAGATGGAAACGTTCAATCGCTTGTAAGGTTCCCAAGAGAAACCTAACTGAAAATCGAGATTATAGAGGGTCTTTTCCAAGGCTGTATACAGCGAGAGAAAATATTAAATCTGCTTTTATAGTTCAGTGCCTTCTTCTTTATGAAAACTCCTCCCCACTTCTCTTAGACTCTGCACGCGGAACGAAAAACAGCAAGAAAAATACTCTGATGTTGCCTGACGGCGTTTCACCAGCGCTTCGCTGGAGTGGCATCATCAGAGGAGGAATAGAAAATGCTGACATCGGCGCTGCTTTTCAAGGAAAGTTTAAAAAGCGGACATACACTGCCTTACAGTGCGCCTTACATTTACTTGAAGCCTGGAAGCAGTGCCTTCTTCTTTATGCTAAGCACGTTGGCGTAGTGTTTAAACGCAGGAGTTCTTCAGTACGAAGCCTCTTCCGCAACCACTCTCATCCAGTATAAAAAACAAAAATCAGCCACAAAAATGAAAGCTGGCTGACTGTTTCAACAATGTTTCGCTCAAGTTGCACGGTAAGTGCAGAAATAACTGTATGCTGACGCCGTCACTGCTTTTGTAGGCCCGTTGCAAAAGCATACGTACACTCAGCACTCCAATTGCCTTGCATGTACTGAAAATCCAGCCAACCGAGAGGATTTTCAATGGGAATAAATTTCGTAATGGATTCCCGAGGGCAAGCGATGCTCCACAGGCGCTGTCACCAGTTTAGCGAGGGAAGCCTGGAAGTCTTGTACCTTCTTCAGTCAAGAGAACCGCTGACCAAAAACACAATATTTTGGAGATGAATTCTGCAGGAACTTGTTCAGCAAAATACCGGACTGTGATGTTTGGCGTTAGCGCAAACAACGCGTTCAAAGTAACTCTGCAGACATTCCTAGAGTAAAGTCAGATTGAAAGTGAGTTGAAGAACACACAGCCGCAGCCTTCGTAACCAGGCATGGTTTCAAGAAATGAGGCACCGCAATTTTCCCGCAAGAAACCTCATAGCCTTTGGTACTGTAAAACGGCGTCGTTACGATGCGTGTTTTAGCTAATACTAGCCGTGCGGATAATCATATCAAGAACATTTGCAGCTGCGATTAAGACCATTGCTAGAGATGACATGGCACTGCTACTTCAGAGCAGTAAGAGAAGGAAACCTTCCTGATTGAACTTTTGTGGTGTAAAATTGAATTACATATTAACGTGGTCCATATAAATGCCCTCTAAAATGCTGTGTTTTAATCCCAGGTCCATTGGCCACGGTGTATGTAGTGCTTTCTAGTTGTACTTTTTGTAATTTGTACTTGTACTGCACTTGTGAGAGGCGAGAGAACAGCGCTACATAACGGATTTTCCTATTCAGGCATGAAGCTGAAAATGGAGCAAATTAAATTTATGACCACTATTCGCAGAAGCTTACAGGGCGATGATATGCTTTCCATGTGACGGCAATCGTGCCCAGCACCTCAAGTGGCCGCGGTCGACCGGAGACAGCCAAAACACTGAGCTGAACTTGGTTCATTCTTGGTTCATTCTTGGTTCATTGCGTGCAACAAGCTGCTTGTGACAGCGCCTAGTTCGTCGTGCGTATTCCGGAAAATATGCACTTAACACGAACTCGAAGGAAAAAAAGTATTAGAACAAATGTAGCCCTTCCTCTTGTGCTGTTCTGCGTTTGATATGTCTCCACGGGCCGCCTTCAATCACCAGTGATGAGTACAACGCGAGTAAGGCAGTGCTCATTTGTTACCACCAGCAACGGTGTATATGAGAACATGGGCTGATGAAGCGCTGGCACCATTCTGCGATATGGGTGGTCCGCCTCTTCAAGTAATTCGTTCGATACCAATGAACGGAATGCTCTAATTCGCATGGGTTCAAAAAGCCCTCTTTCCAACGAGGCGAAAGTGCTCGCAACGTATTAGATTTGCTTCAATGTTTCATTTTTCTTTGTTGTTCGAGCTTTGGATTAGGAGATCAGCTTGTGTTGGAGCCAGCTTCATCTGTTTTGTGCCCAAGATGGCAACTTCACTATCCGTGTTGGCGAAAACTATAACTTCCTTACACACTTCGGTAAGCTTATAGGCTATATTTTTAGTACCCTTTTCTTCAAGAAAGAGAGAGAAAGTGATGCTCTCCCTCTCTTCTATTGACATTCGTTTCTTGTTTTTCGCTTGATTTTCTTCTTACAGTCTTTCGAATGACAAATTTAAAAACGGGAACTGCTGTCCATGTCAGACTGTTCGCGAGTTTTTCCTTTTTTTTTGCGCCCGGCAAGTCCATGAAAAGCAAACCATTCCACGGGTGTCGGTGCTTAAAATAAACAAACTCTCCTTCTTGGGATTCAAATATTAAACTACACAACGGTTCTTTATCTTCGCAGTTTAGTATGCGTTTTATTTCTGGGATGAGCATTAAGAGGCTTGCATTTTTCGCCCGACACAGCGAGACGGCTGGATATGTGTATACGACTAGTGCGACTGAAGGGTGCAGACAGAAAATTTAAACCCGCCGCTCAAATTTATCGCATCCATCTCCTCATTATCCCAGCACCTCTCCTCGCTTTTACGAGGTTACAAGGTGAGCGGATGGGCCTAATTTCTCCCGTGAAATACCGCGCTGAAGACCAGTATGCTTTCACTGCTCTCATCGCTGTCTGCGCTGTTCTTCACATTTGGAAAAATGGAGTTACCCACGTGGAAGAAGGCAGCCTTTACATCTTTCGCGCACCATTCCAGATACAAGAAAGGCCTAATGATAAAACGCTAAAAAGCACTGCTGTTCTTGCATAAGTAAAAAACGATGCCCTGTGTAGTAGACTCATCGGCGGGACATATTTGTTATGACATGGAAGTCACCACTGGTGAGGACTGAGGTGCACAAATAGGCACTGCAGTGCACAGTGAAACGCGCAGACGTAAAATGACATGAGCCACTCAATCTATTACATTAATTATTTTATCATTCCCAAACGCCGCCGCGGTGGCTCAGTGGTTATGGCGCTCGGCTGCTGACCCGAAAGACGCGGGTTCGATCCCGGCCGTGGCGGTCGAATTTCGATGGAGGCGAAAGTCTAGGGGCCCGTGTACTGTGCGATGTCAGTGCACATTAAAGAACCCCAGGTGGTCGAAATTTTCGGGGCCCTTCACTACGGCGTCTCTCATAGCCTGATTCACTTCGGGACGTTAAACCGAAATAAACCAAACCATTCCCAAACATAAAACATAAGTTTAAAAAAACAAACGTTAGTAGCCCTAAAAACTAGATAGGGTGATATTCAGCGTCATTTCGATTTCAATAAAATGAATATACGGCTTTACGCTAAAAAAATAGGTGTCATCGTCGCAGTCTACACAAGGGCCAACTCAGCTCCGCGCAGCGTTGGGTTGGACATGTTAACGTTGGCTGCACGAATTACTGGTCTTATTTGCAACGAATTATTTCATAATGCGGGCACCCTTACAATGACAGCTTCTAGTTTTGTTGAGTTGAATGCCTTGAAACGAGGTGCGTTTATAACACTACTGAAGAAACGCCCAACGGCAGTGCGACGCAATGCTTGCGTCTGCAGACTATGCACTGCCTTTTGAGTGAACAAACTGCAACGTAAAGTTGTAGTGGTGTAGGCGCAGTCTCTGATTGGATGCGCGGCCTATTGTGCTTTCAATGTAGTCAGAATTCTCCCAGCAGACACCACTAGCGTCAGAATGGTGTTGAGGCGATATTGCTTAAAGTACAGTCACACAGACTGTCTATGTCATGCTAAAATGAAGTCGAAGAAACGAATCACGTAGAAAAATCTCAGTGTTTTTTTTTACATGAGTGCAGAGATTAAAGCAAATTACGTGATAAATAATTTGTCTTCCTGGCAACTGACTTTTGGCTAGGCGAGTTCAAGAAAACACTGAGAATATCTAACAAGAATACAGTGTTAACGATGGATGAAAAATAAACACTGAATGGCTGGGAACCCCTATAAACACAGCGTGGAAGTTCTTCACAGCGCGGGCCTCAGACACCACTGCTTCAGATTTCTGGCTCACTGCCAGGAGCCGCAGAAAACAGCCGCAGGGGAGCAAGCCTAGTATGAACGTGATAATCAAGGCTGAGATCTTGGCTATACATTAGAAGCCGCCAGGTTTACGAATATACTAGTGTGAATGTAGACGAAATGTAATGGGGAGGAGACTAATGCATTAAGTCGTTATCACACGCGTCTTTTCCAAACCGAAACCGACCACACACACCACACGCACTTCTAAATTGCTTCCGGCTTCCCTCTCGGTTTGTCATTTTCTCTTTGACCTTGTGGCCACCTGTCTTCTTTACTTCTCGACCAACCCGGGTTTCGTTTTATATTGCAGCAGCATTATTTTCCTCCGCATCGTCTTCTTTCATCAACCAGTGGTAGACTTCATACTAACTCGCCGAACATTCAGTGGATGCTAGCGCAGGAATCGCTCGTTTTCACGAAGCCTAAGCTCTCCATTAAGGAAAACCATTTTTCCTCCTCTTGGTCGCCTTGCCTCACCAGGTTCTCCAGCCTGTTTTTCCTTCTGCGCGGCCACGTTTCACACCGCGTCAAGTAGGGGTACTACGTGGCGATGCTGTAAGGCATTCACAATTCTATTTTCATTCATCTTACTACGTTTCTGTTTTTCGCCTTAAAATCCCACATCTTGCCATCTTTCTTGCCTGAAATCGCCAAAATGGTGATATATGCAAGTTTACGTTACATTTTGCCTTCTTTATTTCCTCCTCTCAAAGTGATCTAAGTACATTACAAGCAGAATGTGTTTTGAGCTTACTGCGTCGATATTCGCCCATTGGCTAAAGCGGCAACTAATAAACGTGTATCCTTCATAAGCCGGCGTGGTAAAGAATCTAATTCATCTCTTATAGCCCAAATATGAGGATATAGATCTGTGATTAGAGTATCAGGTTACCTACCGCTTGCATGCTTCCGATGGCACTAAGAGACAGATTCTTGTCCAGGCATCAAATCAAAATTGGTACTGAAGCGCAATGCTGTCACTTTCCTCAAAAAACGCTGAAAACGCTCTCATGCTTTATATGACGGCGGTTAAATTCAAAACTATATTTAAAATGTATTTCAGGCTTTGGTGTTTGCACAGTTGATGTGCACCTGCTACTACTGAGAAAAGGTCTGCAAAATCGAAGATGCCACCGCATTTTTATCTAAAAGGAACATCGTCATAAAACGGGTCTCTGCGCGAGCACACTTTCCTTATGTAAATTCTAGAAATTAACAGATAACGTTAAGGAACAAGCTCCAGCGGCATGTAGTTTTTCATCTACTTCATAATCATTTATATATCAGTTATAAATATTTAGCCAACTAATTCTCAGTGATCTACACAACACATTAAAGACAAAAAAAAACATTCAACTAAGCTTTCTTTGCGGTTTCAGTGACTTTTGGCTGTCTTCTACGATTAATTCGAGACATCACCTATATATTTACGGTTCGTTGACCCGGAAAATCTTGAAGACGCTGCTGTGCCTCTGTGAGCTGACCAAAAATTTAGAACGGTCCTGACTTTGTGCCCTGAGTATACGCGCCCGTGTGTGGCCCTTCCGTACCTCTACCCGACGCTGTGGCTCAGTGGTTCCTGCGTTCTGCTACCAAGCACGGGGTCGAGGGTTCTAGCTCGGCCGCCGAAGCAGAATATCGCAGCGGTGAAATGCAAAAACGCTCGTGTTCTAGGATTGTAAATTGAGATAAGGTAAACAATTAGCTTTACGTATATTGGTAGATAAACCTTCAGCAGCACCGACAGTGTTTTGAAAGCGCTAAAAGACAAGGATTCATTGCTGAGATGATTGGAACTGAAGTTGGCAGACTGCAGCACAGTCTTACGTCATTTTTATCTGGCACAATCGCTTCCGCTGTGGACGAGCCAAATGCACACCCCGTTGGTAGGCGCTAAGTTTGCAGGAAACGGCGACACTATGCTCAAAAACTGAAACAAGCAAGCTTTAGCACCCCTCACTTCGGCTCGGCCTTGGTAAACACAACTCGTCAGAATGTAATCACTCACTCTTCTCCATAAAGCCCTGGGTAAACAAGCTAGTTTACAGTTCAGAGTATTTAGCCACACAAGTGATCGCCAGGTGCTGCTGAGGGCTCGCGTCGCTGAGGGTGCTGCGTTATGAAGCGAAGAAGCAGAAATAGACGCTGCTGACACTCTTTCTAGTGCCATTCAGCGTGAGGACATCATCACGCTTTCTACCGAGGCCTGCAACAGCCGCAAGCACTGAGCTTTACCTCGCCAAAATTATGTGCATTGCGTACGTTCCGGAGCCGGTTTACCCGAAGCCCAACTGATTTAGGTGTTTTTTTTTTTCACCGGCCTTAGAAAGTTCATCTGTTCACCGCCAACACTTCAGCCTTCACAACTTTGCCCACAGTAGCAAAAAGAAAAACGCACCCTAGTAATAGAGTTTGAGCTCAGTCGGGAGGAAGTGGGCGATTCTGCCGGATCAACGAAAGCGAGACAGCCTGGTACGCCTGCCTGACAAGCCCTGCACGGACTCTGAATGCCTCTCATTACTTGGGATTACGAAGCTGCTCCGTATGAAAGCTTCGTGCAGGCGTAGCTTGATCTGAAGCCCTCGTGCGTTTTGGCAGGCAAAACTTTAATTCATTACCAAGGAGCTCTACAGCCTCTCTTGCCTCCCAATCCCCCATGTCCCATAAATTCAACAAAGGATCCCACGCAGGTCAGTTATCTCGTTTATATCCTACTCCCAGCATTCCTTCTCTGCAGCTGTCTCTCTTAGAGAAGCTCTTTTTCGTGTCCTTTGAATTCGTGCTGTATTTGCGGAATCTTGCATTTCATTCCTCGCATTGGATTTTTGCAGCGCTTGTTTCCGTTTCTCAGTAAAACTTCAAGCGGAATATTCTTAGAGCAATCTTTTTGTTGATCGTAAGGCTATTCAAAATAGGGTGTCTGCAGGGCGCCGGCGGTCCAGGCTTCCAAAACTTGCAGTTAAAAGCGACAATTGCAGCAAGCTTTTCGACATGCCATGCAGTACAGGTTCTTGTTTGCTTGAAAGCTCGTGGCACCCAAGGACCCCTAAGCGACTGCGGACTGTAACTACGTTCTCTCGACATCCAGAGGGTGCGATCGTCTGACCCATGAAGTAGCAGCTGGCTTTTATAAATACAGCAACAGGGTGCAGTTCCGAGATAAAAGAAACACTGGCACCATTCAGTTACTGAGGAGAAAACTGACAGTGTTTCCTTCTCTCTCTTTCTTGCTTTCTTTTTCTTTCCTTCTTTCTTCCTTCCTTTCTTTCTTTCCTTCTTTCTTTCATTCTTTCTTTCTTCCTTTCTTCTTTTCTTCCTTTCTTTCCTTATTTCTTCCTTCCTTCCTTCCTTCCTTCCTTCCTTCCTTCCTTCCTTCCTTCCTTCCTTCCTTCCTTCCTTCCTTCCTTCCTTCCTTCCTTCCTTCCTTCCTTCCTTCCTTCCTTCCTTCCTTTCCTTCGTCTTTTCTTTCTTCCCTTCCTTCTTTCTTTCTATCTTTCTTTTTATCTCTCTTTCTGTCTATCTTTATTTATTTCTTTCCATCTATCTTTCTTTTTATCTGTCTTTCTATCTATCTTTCTATCTTTCTTTTCTTCCTTCTTTCTTTCGTCCTTTCTTTCTTTCTTTCTTTCTTTCTTTCTTTCTTTCTTTCTTTCTTTCTTTCTTTCTTCCTTTCTTTGTTTTCTTTGTTTCTTTCCTTTCTTCTCTTCTTTATTTCTTTCTGTCTTCTTTCTTTCCTTCTTTCTTTCTTCTTTCTTTCTTTGTATCTTTCTTCCTTTATTTGATGGTAGGATTTTTTAGACGGCGTCCATTTTGATTTGGGCTCAGCCCGAGAAAAAAGCAGGAATGCTGAATACGGTTCCAGACGAACAGCTTAGCTTGAACGGCACTAATTTCGGGTGCATTACGGGAAGGTTTTATTTGCTCGGCGTCTACGCCTTCCGTTGCCTACTAAACGAAAACAAACAAACCTACAAAGCAAAATTAGGCCCACTATTTGCCCTACACCGATGTCTACTCAAATGCCACTGCAACAAATGCAGAAATGGCAAGCGAGCAAAGTAGGCGAAGGTAGCGTGAAGGATCTGATCAAAATGTAAGGTAAAAATCATAGACAATAAACGCACTACTCTTGCACGGACAAACGAAACGTTCTGTCAGACTTGAGCCTCAAGAAAGTAGGTGGCCTCCCCCTGCCTTTGCTAGAGGACAGTGCAAAGCATAAGAATCGAATTTTATTTTTTACTTTATTCTTATACCTCAGTGGCATGCAGTTGGTGTGGCCAGAACCGCAGCTCTGCCTGCCACAACCGCAGTTCTTGAAATAAATAGAACAAAGATCTCAACTAAGTGAAATCGGCCAGGGAGACGTAAGTCTTAAAGTAAGTTTTGCTTTTTTACTCCTGGCAGAAGTTCTTGTCCAGGGAAAAGTTGTAGAAATTTAAGCCCCATGCGTTATCGTGGGACGCGTTTCAAGCCCACTCTATGCGTTCATATAAATTAAACGCTGTAATCTGGGCGCCCTAGGATCGCTCAGGGATGTTTGCGATGTCAGAGCTGCTTACAGAAGAGAATGACGCAAGATTGCAACAAGCACAGGAATCTGCCTGCGAGGACGGTGCAGGGCCGCTTCAAGGGTATTTCTAATTGCGCAGTCTGCGCAATCCTCTCAGCGTCGTCAGGGGCGATTTACTGTTCTATTACCACAGAAAGCGCAACCTCTGCATTTTGTCTCATTAAAACTCGGCAACG
This sequence comes from Amblyomma americanum, assembly GCF_052857255.1. Classification (NCBI taxonomy): domain Eukaryota; kingdom Metazoa; phylum Arthropoda; class Arachnida; order Ixodida; family Ixodidae; genus Amblyomma; species Amblyomma americanum. The sequence continues at coordinate 204,327,255 of NC_135499.1, forward strand.
CTGCAAAGGGCATCAACAAACAAGCATCCAAATTCTCCGAGCTTCTCAGACGTCCCAGCAGCTCGTGTCTGGTTCCTGTACAGGGACCTTGGCGATAAATGTAGCGTGCAATACTCAAGGCGCCGCTCAATCATGACTGATTTTAAGTGGCGACCAGCAATCTGAATTCGGCCCGTGCTTTCACTTTGCTGCCAAGTTTTAGAGAGAGAGAGAGAAAGAGAAAGCGTGGGAAATCATACCATCAATTTGCGACGCCATCCAATGAGCCTTGGTTCCTGCCCAATGCCCAGAAGAAACGTACCTAGGCTCCCTCGTTGCGCAAAACCTCGAGCAAGATAATCTGCGAGTCGTACTAGCGGTAGTTATTTTCTACCTTAACATTCACTTAGGATGTTCAGGTTGGAAATACGGAGAGGATTAGGAAACTCTAACTACAGCTAAACATGCCGAGTTTATGATGATGTTTAGCAGGCCTCATAAGTGTCCAAATTTTTGACAAGCACACTAGATCTTTCCGGCTGAACACAAAGAAAGTCAAGGTTTCTCAAGTCTGGCGCACTGAATCTCCACCCGTAATTTACAGAAAAAGACCACGCTTGTCGAGCTTTTTCTCCAACCGTGTTCTGTTGCTGGGGTCAGTTGCCTCAGCGGCTTTTACTGCCAGCGTTACGAAATGTACGTGCAAACTTCGCAGGAAATGTCACACATACGGACACACCCCATAGCTTTAACTGAAACAAAAGCTTAAAAAATGGGCATCCAGGAGGCCGAAGCGAAGAACAGTGCGCCAATAAAAGCTAAAAACAAGGTTAGGTCACCTTTTCTTCGTGTGTTGTTCTTTGTTCTGTCGCGGCTGCTTCCATTAAGACAAGCTGTCTTCCAAATCTCGATCCCCTAATACCTAGAGTTATGTTCAGGAAGGACGCCATTAATGAGTCATCATTTTGCCTCGTTGCCTTCGCTTACCATCGCCATTAATATCCGAGAGGGCGGATTGGTTTGCTTATTTACTGTGAGCACTGACGTCACAGATGGCAGCTGTACTAATGGTACACAGGCGAAAGCTTGAATCATGAGAGGTATCATTTCGCACAACGTGGGCCCTCGCTTCTATGCTTCTATTGCTTATATTATCTAGTTGGCCCTGTTGTTTGCTATGAAGCAGCGACAATATAATTTTTATCTTTCGCACTATTCTATGACACATATCCATGCATACAACCTCCTTTGCTTTTTGCTTCAAAGTAATATGCCCTGATATGAATCCGTTCGTACTCGCGCTGTGCCCTTGAGGGCAGAGCAGTCGTATTGAAGTGAAGAGTAGGCCTCATCTGAGATCCCTGCATAGTTCTGCGAATTCAGCCAAGCTGGAGGAGAACCCAAGATAAAGTGGGTGACCTCCGTATTTGTGCCGTGGCCAGAAGTAATTGTCCACAGCAGGTAGTCCCGTAATTAATTTTTTTTCACTATAGTAATATTGTGAGCGAAAGATGGAAAATGATTACGCCAGTTCTTTTGAGATCTGCTGGGCATAGGTCATCCCCGTACACCGCACTCGTGAGTTTAAATATTTAGCACTGCGTGTCTGGGCTACCTAAAATCCCGAAATAAAAAAAGGCCCATTAGAATGGGGAGGCGGTACATTTTAGCACTGCTCGTCATGAAAGCTGAGATTTCGAAACAAAGTACTTAAGTGCGGCGGGGCACGAAAAACTGAGGAAATCGCGCTAAGTGGTACAGGACGACGTGAACACAGACAGGCGAAGCGCGTGTTCACGTCGTCCTGTAGAACTTCGCGTGATTTCCTCAGTATGAAACACCAACGAGCCCCACTCTTGTCTTCGGTGCTGTAAATATTAGACACACCGGACGCAAGACGCTCATGTGTTGGATCACTTTAACGACAGAGAGGCAGAGCTGTCGCGCATGGCTACCCCTGGCTACTTTTTGCTTGCTACAGCATCAAAAGAATTAATTCACCAATATTTGCGCTACAAATACTCTGCAATGTTTTTCATCGCATTGGCGGCAGAATACGGCGAAATTAACCGAAGGGAAGTTGAGGCCGTTAGAGGTAAAGGAAAAGGTGAAAAAAAAAAGAGCGGAGTCTTTCACTTTGTTTCTTTTTATTCTTGGCAATGCTGCTGGTCTGGTCGAAGCTGCATTTCTATTGAGCTACGGATTGGCATTAGAAAGCACGACTCATATGGGTAAAAGTCAGTAGACTGCCTTCTACGTACACCTGGAGAGGAAAGGGGAAATCAGTGAAGAAAGGCAAATTGCATGAAATGCAGTCGGCTTCATAACTATACGTAATAGATGCCGCTAACGGGCAAGACATCATGTTCATTGTTTGTGATTATTTTTGTCTCGCTTAAGCAAGATAATTCTGAAAAAAGGAACAGCAGAACATGCTTGTCACATTCTTGCATTGGAACAAAATTCAATATGCATTAGTAGCCTTCTCCAACGTCAGCGAAGCTTGTGAAGGGGTAGGGTGAGTGTGAAATGTTACGTGGAGCCAGTATTGAAATTATAACTCTTTAGATCAACTTATCTAAATTACGATGCGCAACCATGTCGATAAATACTGTACTAGCGAGGAATGAACGACATGTAGATGTAGGTAATGAACTCATTTGGAGCGTATATGTTCTTGTCTTCGCCAGCTATCTCTCCAGTTTCCAGTAAGCGACGTGTAGGGATAGGTAATACAGACAGGCGAAGTAAAAAACGAGAGAGAGCGGGTCCTCAGAAACGCAGGCGAAGCACCAGCCTTCTCCTCATGGAAATTAATGGGTCGTAGACTACATTGCTCAGCCTTTGAGTAACGGTAGCCCACAACTCTGCCGCCAACAAGTCTCTGAAAAGATCGAAACAAATAAAAAATACAGATGGCAAAGCGAAACGTGAAATGGATTCCGACACGTTCCCTGGCGCGTGTAGCCTTGAGACATATGCTGCCACCTTGCAAATGCTAAGATGCAAACCATTTGTAACCATTTCTCAATGAGCGTTGTTTGGTATGCTGTGCGAAAGGAATTGAGTTTCGCATGGTGCACATGTCTAAGATGAATGTGGCCATCTGTTGGCTCTTTTTCTTTTAGCCATGAAAAGACCTTGGGCAAGCTTTGTACATTTATGTTTACCATTTATCTTCAACAAGTAGACGTTAACTTTGCATTTGCAAGAGCGGGGTGATCGGCCTTTACAGCTTTGCAGCGGGGCGCAGAGTATTACGTTAGGAAACACCCGATGGAGGCACATATATGCCTGAGCATTCACCTGCGAACGCCAAAACAGAATCTTCATGAAAACACTACATTCATAACGAATATGCTCGTTGACTTAACTACTCTCGACAAGAAGTGGTGAATGTTGCGAGAGAAATAAATGCATGATGAAGTTAACTGGTCACTAACCATGTCGAAAACATATGAGGTTTCGGGAGTGCTTCTGCTGCCTTGTTCACAATCTGCGTTTCAGGAGTCGTAGTCTCGGTTGGAAGTTGGCAAACATTCGCATTATACACTCTTAACTGTCCTGTAATTATTTCCTCTCTTTATAAGTTAGACCTTCGCTCGCCGATCCATATTCTTCTTTGTGGAAAGAAAATCAGATTTTTTTTTGCAACCTTTTCAGGGTATTCAGAAAAAAATGTTCTGTGTTCTGCATTATTATCGGCAGTTTTCAGCAAGGTGAGCTGCATTCTCCAAAGCTTGAATCTCCAAGTAGATTATCCCCAGACGTATTCATCTTAAAGCCAAAATTGAATGTGTAAGCGCAATCAGGGTTTGAAAAATGTTTAAAAAGAAACTGTCAATGACTTGAAACACTCCCGGAGCTGTCCCCCATACCTCTCCCTGCAAAGCAGACGCGTTGCTTGCAGAAGTAAAGTCCACAACCTGTTTTTTTTTTCATGTTGCTTGTTAAAAAAAGAGCAATACTCTTCTTGTAGAATACGCTGACATAAAATAACGAACAAAAATTGAAAGAAGGCAAGTGATCTCTTGAACTTAAGTTGGAGGGTGCTCCAAGTGACAAAATTTCACAGCGATTCGACAGGAAACCACCTTCAAAATAGACCTCGCAAGGCTTTAAGAAGAAAAAAATAGTAGCGCTTTGATTCCAGGGATTTAACTTTGATCTCTACTTGGGTGACTTTTTTATTTGATCTTCATCAAGGTAAAGATCAGTGCACGAAAAACACTGAGATCCTTTTTAGCACACTGTCCGCACGGTCTTCTCATATCGAAGCTGAACGCAGCACCCAGCTCTAATAAAGACTCGCTCGAGCGAAACCGGCCTTGCTTAATGAAAGGTTGTTGCACTGCCATCCTCCGGCTTATTTGTGACACTGTATGAACCCCGCTTTCAAGCAGCCATATGCTTTCTTTCGGCGTTTTAAGGGCCCGTTTTCTTTTTGCATCATGGTCCCCTGGCTAAAGCCACACACAGCTTGAAGTTACACTTGTTTTTTTACATTTGGTCAGGAGGTGTACTACGTGGTCTGTAATGCAGCGGCATTGCTTGCGACATGTGCCTAGCATGGGCCATTCGGGCAGAGCTTTTATGAAGTAGCTTCCCGCTGCGCACTACCCAGACACTGTCAGTGACTCAGGCCAACTGGGAATTATTTCGTAGAAGAAGAAAAAGGTTCAAGTATGAGTACGCGCTTTTTCACGAAAGTTGGAATGAGCCGGTGCGTCTGAGTTTTAATCTGTCCGGCCGCCGAGTCGACCCCGTCGTTTTCTCAAAATGAGGCCGCTGTGCTCAAGACGAGATTTAGCGAGTTGGCGGCGCTCAGCCGTTATTCTCTGCTGCCTTCACTTGCCCACAGTCTGAGTTCATGCTCAGCGCAGCCCGAGAATTAAGCTCTTTGAGAAATAACGGAAAAAAGGGTAACTGAAAGCATACAGAACCATCTCGCCCGGAAAGTCTGGGTTGCACACGGATTTTCTCCGCGTATAAAGCTGATGCCTTAGACAGGACGGTTCAGGGAGAAAGAGCGAACCCATTCGGCTTTTACGGCCTTCTGGTTCATTATGAACACCTCTGCGCTTGTTCTCAAAAAGGGAGTTTATCTACGTAATACATTTCCGAAATTTAACGCTCAAAACTGATGTTCCTCTAAATGAAAATTGCCTCAAATAGACAAAAAAACTCTTATTTGAGGCCATTTTTCTTTGCGGCTAAATGAAAACTACGTCAGTTTGGAAAATAATAAAAATAATTTTTTTGGTTCTTGAGACTTCCTAAGACTCCCTAATTTTTTTCTTTTGGTCAAGTTTTACGTCTCTAATGTCCTGAAAAAGGAAAATTCCTCGAAAGGAAGAACACTGACGGTCGGCAATCTGTGTCTTTTTTGTATTTGGCAATTTTAAAGATACACATCCTACTTGAAGTTATTCAGGGCATTAACTAATTTCCGCGACTTGCCTTAACCTATCAACTTATCAACCTATCAACCTATCTCCTTGCTGTTGTATAGCCCTGTACGCAACTTCATCGAATGGAGCAATAACACAGACGGGATTGCTTTTACCGTAGTACTGCTCAAAGGCCCATGGTGGGCTTCGTTACCTGTACATGCTGTCCCACTAAGTGAAAGACGGCAAGGCACATCAACAAAGTTGCCCGCGAAGCAGTAGTCTGAACTTCCAGACGCAAAAAAAAATGAAAAAGAGGGTAAGCTAGCTATGAAGCATGTACCATGAGTGCTAGTAGCCTAGTACGACAACAAATATACTCATCCGAAAAGTTGCAAATAAGAATACCCACAAATGCTTGACTCCTCTTGTCGGTGTAGATAAAACCAGGATAAAAATGTGCTTGGTAAGCACATTCAGCAAGATTGAAACTGTACAAATATGCTAATGAAAAAAAAATTGTTATGCAAGTATTCACTCAGCCAGCACAACACTGCTGCGTGAATACAAAGACCGTTCCACGAAAAACTGGAAACGCATGCAAGTATGTGCGTAGAGAATTGGCAGCATTACTGAACGTCTACAAAAAAAAAGAAACACTACACTGGTGATCAGAATTTCGCTTACAGGAAAAAAAAAATGCCTTCAAGAAATGGTGCTTCAAAGTTCAGAAGACAGCGGGCATACAAATAATTTCACCTGTAGCCGCCGTACTGACGACGTCCGCTTGATTAGTGTATCATAAGCAGGTAAAATAAAGATATAAACAAGATGATAGGTCAAGGCAAGTCGCTGAACTCAGCTAACTTCAGGTACGTTGTGTATCTTTGTATCTTTAAAATGGCCAGATGGAAAAAAGACACAGATTGCCGACAGTCAGTGTTCTTCCTTTCGAGGAATTTTCCTTTTTCAGGACATTAGAGACGTAAAACTTGACTAAAAGAAAAATTTTAGGGAGTCTTAGGAAGTTTCAAGAACCTAAATGATTGTTTTCATTACTTTTCATACTGACGGAGTTTTCAATCAGCCGAAAAAGAAAATGGCCTCAAATAACAGTTTGTTTCTTTTTTGTCCAATTGAGGAAATTTTCATTTAGAGGAATATTAGTTTCGAGCGTTAAATTTCGGAAATGTATTACGTAAATTAAGTCCCTTTCTGAGAACAAGCACAGAGGTATTCATAATTCAATTCTCCCTCAAGCGTCCTGTCTAAGGCATCAGCTTTATACGCGGAGAAAATCCGTGTGCAACCCAGACTTTCCAGGCGAGACGATTATGTACGCTTTCAATTACTCTTATTTCTGTTGTTTCTCAAAGAAATTAATTCTCATGCCGCGCTATGAACTCAGACTGCGGGCAAGTGAAGGCAGCAGAGCGTAACGGTTCAAGCGCCTGCAATTCGCTAAATCCCGTCTTGAGCACCGCGACCGTAGCCTCATCTTGAGAGCACGATGCGTCACCATGCGTTGTCCTTGCGAAACTGCGGCGTCGGTATTTTAAACGACTTAGCAATTCATACACAACGTTTTTCTGGTTTTTTTTGGACTATTTATTTAAGATGGCAGTCGTAGAAGCGGACTGTCGGATTGGGTCACGCAGTTTGAATACTGTATGTATAGTCAGAAAGGTAGTAAACCCTTACGTTTTCATGTCAAGAACGTTTATGTCAGTGGCGGAAGTATACAGACAGACGAGAGGGAGCAGCGCAAACGTGTTGCGTAAATGAACGCAGGCAGCGAGGATGAAAAGTTGAGCCTATATTTTGAGATGGGGACTGACGAGACGAGATAGAATCTGATTTCTTGGATCGAGCCTCTCGGGTGCTATCTCCTTAAGAATGCCACGTGGAGAAGAAAATTGTGACAAGAAGAAGTTCCTGCAGACGCGGCCTGCTTCGAATAGCGATGTGTGAATGACAAAACTGCGGCGCTATAGAAACAACGCAAGGAAGAAAAAGACAATAGACGTTTTTAGCATACCGGAGACGTACTATCGGAGACGTGTACCGGTTTACCGTACCACTCTTGTGCACGCGCAGTGGCGGTGTTGGTGTGAGTACGGTAAACCGAGTGGTACGGTAAACCGGTGGTACGGTAAACCGGTATACGTCTCGGGTAGTACGTCTCCAGTATGCTAAAAACGTCTAATATATGCGCACGCACGTGTTGCGCACTCGCATGTGTGAACAACATGCGAACTGTTCAGGAACAACTAGGTTTGACAATCTGCTGCTTTATCCTTTTTTTTATTATTATGCTGCCTGACAGCTTCATACCCGATATTTCTTAATCCTTTTTTATCTGCTTCTTCAGTTCTCTCGCTTCTATAAGATATTTCACTCGAAATATTCACCGCTTACATCGTGTTAAAATCTATCGCTTCAGAATCGACTTACGCTGTCACAGTGAATTTGTTCTGCCCAAAGAGATATTGACACGGTTCGCGGGTGTTGTATGTGTCACACAAAACAGCGCTGCCAGTGCGCGAAGCTCAATAAGATGATGCTTGTTCCTGATGAAGAGCGCGCCTTTATGCTGCGTTTTTATAGATGCGTCGAAATCAGTTTACATAGCCAGCCAGACCCGTCCAAAGGCGACACATAAAAAAAACTACGCAAGACCAGAGCTCTTTTCAATCGCAAGCATGCTCGCCCCTTGGCCCCGTCAATCTGACAGCCCGCCAGCCCAAAGGCTACCCTTCTCCACCTTCCTGAATCCATATATCTTCCTCCCTTGCTCTTTTATTCTTTTCTTTGGAGGTATAAAAAAAATACGGGATCGCAAAGAGGCGTCTTCAAAGTGGACATCCTTTGGGTTGTCTAAGTTATGTCTGGACTGTCACTAGATCAGACAGCATGGACTGACCTTTAGGGAAGCGCGGGTCTGTGATAGCGTAACAATGTACTCGCGATGGAAGGGTGTCTTTACGTTTCTCTGCTTCTTTGCTGCAACCCATCCTAGTTGTGCGGAGTGAATCGATTATGGGCCGCTTGTGTTGTACGCTTTGTTTTTTCTTTTTTCGCAGAGACCGGTGGCACCCTTCGTTTTCTTTTAGAAAGAATTCGTGCACAAATTCGTACCCAGAGTTGACTCCTTCGCTTTGTAAGCTACCGAAATGTAGTCGAGCATGTAACGACTGTTTGAGCTGGTTTTTTTCCCGGTGCCTCTTGACACATGCCTACTTCGGGAGACTTGCGATGTGCCTTGCTGGCCAGAACACCAGCTGTCACAATGCGCAGACTCCGCTATGTTGGCTTATGGGGCATGAAGTTCGATTTCCCTTTTCGGATCCCGTACCTCCCATACTATTTTTTTAGCGCCATCTTTCATTGAAATTCATGATATTTGCCGCAGTGCACGATAGAAAGAAGTCCGCACGAGAACGTGACGTGACAGCGTGTCAAGTTGACTTTTAAATATCCCTGGGCGCCACTAAACCATATTGAGTCGCCTTTTCACTTGGCTTACAACGTTGTGTTGTTTCAAGTGTTAGACGTCGCCCTGCTTTAATGCGTAGTAATGTTGCAGTGTGTGCTGGGCTTCGGGAAGCTAAGCGCGAAAAAGAGTTGGGCGAAATTCTGTGTACTTTTTTATTGTTTTCGAGCAAGACTGAAAATGTTCGGTTAAGAAAGGCCGGGTACCCCGGTCAGAGACCATGAATTTCCCTTGACACGAAGCTCCAAATATATTTGAATGGTTATGAGGTCATCACCGAATAAGACGCGGACAACTGTGTAATCTCGATAACAAGCGCCGTATGACGCATACCACATGGATTAAACCTGACTTCTCCACAACACTGAATGCTTTTTACGAAAGAGAAAATTGCAAAAGACCCAAATACGCTGGACTCTAATGGCACAAAATTTTTGGACGAAACAGATGTTCGGCACCACAGTTTCGTACGAATTAGGCTAAGCCTTCATGTTATTATAAAGCTTCATAAGCACTTGATATATCTGCAGGGCTGCTCTCTAGCTTGGCTTCAGAGAACATGCGGCTTACTCAGGGCCCGCCTCAGCGATGACTTCGGAATTTCTGAAGAATAATATGTTCACTTTAATATAAATGCCAGACACTTTAGTCTTCCATTAGGCATAGAGAAAAGCAATGAGTAAAAAAAAAAACTTAACTGATGCTTCGGAAAAATGGACGTAGGCATTCGTTTGTGGCTCAGGCTACTTACTACTCGTGCCTATTTTGCTAACACTCGCATGACCGCATATTCTGACGCGATGTCGAATACATATATACTAACTGTGTATACGCTCTGTTAAATAATAATAGTAAAAATAAATCAGTTCTTCGTATACATGTCCTGCATAAAGTGGCTTAAATGTTTACGCCACGGTGGTGGTTCAAATTAAACAGCGATGTAATTCAAGGACCAAGTCCGGGCTCTCAGTAACTTAAAAATTAAAAAGGAAAGAACTCCGTAGCGTGCGTTGTTTTTTATACTAGCTCAAAAACAACTTGTTAAGCTTTAAGCTAGATTTGTTTTCACTGAAGGCACGTTAGAAGCTTTGGTCTCTTTTGAGGAAGTTTTGTCTGGTTACATCAAGGTTCCTACCGGCGCAGATAAGCGAATTCTAAACAGGGTGTTAGGTGAAGCCAACACACAGATAAAAGAAGACTGCCGAAGCATTGAAAGAGCACGGTTGCCTTTAAAATGGCACAGAAAGGGGTGTTTGAGCTTGGCTTAAAATGCTTGCACTATGTACAGTACAGGCCACCGAGCGTCAGTGCCGCGTACGAGGCCTCAGAAGCGGGCGGGAAATTTACAATGCATTTTTAAAAATTCCCACTTTCGCACCTCGCGGCGGCGCGCGGGGCCGGGCTTTCGCACCAAAACTTGGAAGACGACGTCACGTCTTGCAAATGACGTCAGTAGCCGAGGGTTATCATTGGTTCACAGCGCCAAATTCTTTCAGATGTCACGCGCTACCGCGGCCACTCCGCGCGCGCTGTAGCCGGCGGAGGTTGGGGAGGGGCCGAATGAGTGAGGCTGGCGGAGGAGCGCCGCCGTTTTGGCGTACGAGAGGAGAGGGAAAGGCTCGAAGACGCGGAAGTTCAATTTTGTCTGCATATAACTCAGCTTCCACAAAACGCCTTAAAATAATTCTTGCTGGGGTATAATTATGAACCATCGTCTTTTAACATCCCAGACACATGGCACCTTTATTGAGACCCCCTTTCTGGGTCCCTTGAAGTTCGAAGATCACGCTAACGGAAGACTTTGGAGGTAGACTTTCTACCTCTCCTTGCAACAACCTTTAGGTTTTTTTTTCAGCTCTAATTACGAGGTCGGTAAAACCATTTGCGCGTTAATCAGCATGGCAAACTGGCGCCAGGACCTAACTGCTAACAAATCAGGAAAATACTAACAGAGAGTGTTGGCTGGCTAACGTGCTTAGAGCTTGAGAGCACTCTCCTGCACTTGCTTTTAATGAGTGGTTTGCACAGGACCTTTTTGATGCCGCTGGAAGATTTACTAGAGCGGCGCTAAGCGCAAGGTGTTTATTGATTTATCTGAGCCCTGTTGGAGCGTTTAGACCACACTATCGATCACTTGCCAAGAGATTGAGCGCGAAACATTTAACGCGACAGCGTTAAGGAGCTCGTTTCGCAGAAAATCCGCCGTCGGTGTCGTCGTTCACCATGAGCGATAAATCCACAAAAAAAAAACCAGACAAGCAACCTAGGAGGTAGGTGAGCCACCTATGTCATGTGACCTTGAGGCGTCATCACAACCTGCCCACTAGATTGTGAGAAAACAGCCCCGGTGGCAGGTGGCAGTTAATTTAGGGACTGGTCGCTAGAGGTTGCTCGGCAGACCAACCTGTCTCGCAGAACCCCCACCAGAGGTAGTACCTCTCATCGCAGGTCGGTGGCGCATCGTTTAACCGTTGCACCACTTCGCCAGGAGGGGCATGATGACTTTCAGGGATCTATTAATATTAAGCAGAGGATGGCCAATTCTGCATTTATGGGCATTAACCCATTACGCTTATGTGTCTCCTCCAATTTTTTGTTTGGCGTTTCTTGTCAGCAGATTCTGCCTAGCAAACCCACAGGGGCGTAAGAGACGCACGCAGAAAAATTCTGACTTGCACATAACCGGGATCAATCACCTTATTGCATTACGCTGGGATTCAGGGCGCTTATATTTACCAGGAAATTACCTGTTTGCTCGCATCGATAGTGCTACCTTGTGCTGCGCTAACATATTTTATCGCTAAGGCATTGAACGTGTAGTAACTGCTAAAAACCAATTGGCACTGCATTCGTGGCCTGCATCGCTTATTTGCGAGTTTCCGCAACACTTTAGAAGACACTCACCTAAGTTTGCTCTACTTCTGAAGAAAGGGCGAAAATAACTGAGCGGACTGGAAAAAAAGGCGCTACAGGCTTGTGCTGGAGTTTCAGCCAATGCGTTAGGTTTTCACTTTCAAGTTCAAAGTTGTTTTGTCCACTTTCCGTGAGAGAGTTCGAGAAATAGAGAGGGAGAATGGAGAGCGGGAAACTCAGGAAGGTTAATAGATAATCTTTTAATCTGCAAGTTTTAAATCTTGAATGTGGAAGTTGTATCGTGCGTCTAAAGGGAATAGGCACACATTGCAGCAAGGTGCTGTGCCGACGAAGAAAAGAGCGCCTCGGCAGTTTATTCCTTTCCTTTTTAAAGGCCACGAAACGAAAGAGGGGAAGGGGAACGAGGGAGGGAAAGATGCGGCCCGCCGTTCTCGGGCTGATAAGCTGCTATCTGATACAGAAGTGAAGAACATGGCGAGAAAGGATGAAGGGAAGGAACGAAGCTTAGAACGGGGCTCACAGCCGCGTATAAAAGTCGCAGCACAGGATCGGGCGCATTGGGAAGAGCCAGAACCGTTGAAGGATAACAGGAGTCACTTCAGGACCTTTTGTAGCGTCACGTCAGTTGTAGGAGTCACTTCAGGAGATGACGTGTAGCGGGCTCGGAGTTGAACAATCGTTTTCTGTCGCATAAGCCGGTTGTGCTCGTGATGTAGAAAGCAGCCGTCTCTCCGAGCATTGTCGGACTCAGTTATATAGAGCGTGGTTTACGGCGTCTTCGTGGCCACATGCTAGACTACCAGATATATTGACACAGAAAGAATAAGATTTCGTGAAAGTTGTGTAGAACCACCATTTAAACATAAAAGTTGCACCGCGTTAAATGGGTCTCGAAGTACCTGGAAGGGGCAGTGTTGAGAGAGACAACCGGGTGTGCGGTAACACGACCTGCTCCACTTCGATAAAGAGAGCGTGGGCCTTTTCTCACTACATCTTAAGAGAGTGTAATAAAGCATTTTTGAACACAGGCTAGCACAGCATATACTACAAGTCAACTTACAGAAAGGTGAGGTATCAAGCATCTCTCGAAGGAACGTTGCCTAGCGAGCCGCATTTACAATGCACGCCGAAATTACGCGAGAGTACACTGAAAACGAACAGTGCTAAACCAGAAAAAATGCGCGACAGCTTTATGGCCGACAAGATTTTGTCCTTCAAGCCACATAATTCTCAATTAACCAAAAGGTCCTTTTTTATTTTACGGTTCTCGAAAGCATCCCTGAGCCTGAAGAGCTGCCGACATCTCACCTCAAGGCCAGCACCGACTGCTGCTTGTAATAACCACTTCCTGATCCTTCGTATGAGAGAAATTAATCATGTGTTACCTCAGCCAACCTGTTTACAAGGCAAGGGCGGAAACTTGGACAAGTCGGTATCGGTGATCCATGCCATGAGGGGTAGCGCAAACCAAGGCGACGGACAAAGAAAAGATGCACACATCGCACACGCTAATTTCCGACTGAGAGATTCTCAGATGACCAAGGACCACATGAGAGGACTCACCGGTGCGTGCGGCTCTAGTAAAGTTCGCCTTGGACGCCTGGGATTCTTTCAGTGCGAAGTTAGCGCCTGTGGTGTGTCTATCTTCTATATGCACTCCTTCCTGGTTTGCGCTACCACTCATGTCATGTATATATAGAAGGTCGTGTTGAAGGCATTGTAACCCGTAGCTGCATGCTAAATTATTTATTCTTTTTGGAGAAGCAGGCAAAATATGAAAATAGCGTTATTCTCTAGTACATTACAGACATATTTGGCAGTTACGCCATAAAGCCTACGAAAGCAATAAACTTATGAGATCGTCGGAGCCACGCCATGTATTTTATTTGCAAGCTTATGAGTACTTAAGACTCGAGTAACGAATTTTCCGGCCGCAACGTACAAACATCGACGCTCGAAGCGTATTCGACAACTTTTCGTATTGCGGAAGTTAAGACTGGTGCGATTAAAATATTGGACGAGACACTTAAGCTGTGCCTAAGTGTATGACGCGAAAGCGTATTGGGTTATGCTTTCCGTTGTCAGCAGTTCGGCACCTTTGAACGCATTTTTATCTTTTTTCAATTGTTTCAATTAATTTATTGATCAATTTTACACCGCACATTTTATTAATTAGAATAATCGAATAATTGCCTTTTCATTCAGAGCTTTTTGACACATTTGATTCCCTTTTTTCAACTTTTCATATTTTCATTTCTTTAATTATTAGATTAACCGATTAATTACAATGATGTAATTAACTCGTTATTTCAAATCACCGAACAATCAATCATCAATTACCAGGAACATAAATTACCATGATACAATTTTTTTTTACGCAGACCCCGATTATAGGTCGCCGGTTCGAATCCCTGCCGCAAGCTAGGTTCCAACTTAACTAGTAAGTTTGCGCTGCACGAAAGGCTGAATTGTATGACACTATTTGGAACATTTTGCGGCAAATGGTTGGCATGATACGATTTTTTTTTACACAGCCACCAATTATTTCCGACACGCGGTGCCGACTACGCTGCCGCGTTTTCGACCGAACGAGCTGTTACGCTGTCGCGTAAAACTAGCAGGATGGCTGAACGCTAGATTACGACGAATCATGCAAGCACAGAAAAGGTTAGGGTAAAAAAACGAACTGCAATGTTCTGCAGTGTTGCATGTTTTGGCGTTGTCCGGAAAGAAATCGATCCATAAGACATACTTTCTCACTGAGAATAAACAAGGCTAAATAGATCAGTTCCTTTCGACTGTGCTCTGATCGCATTGCACTCTTTTTAATTTTGCGCATTAATTTTGTAGCGAAAGCTACATTGGCCACGAACTCGGAGTTTCGCCGCGCTGGCATTCCCACCGTGGTCGCACCGCACTACGTGACCAACCACGTAACTGGTCACGTGACCAACCGCGTGACGAGCCACGTGACAACTAGCCAGACAACCAGACTAACCTGGACTCGCAATAAAGATTAACCAAGGCTAAGCAAGATATGATTAGAAAAAAATTTTATTTACATATGTACACATGCCAAGGTTACCGGATACATTTGACATTCACAAGTTGACATGACGCTCAGCATGTAAGGCGAGCCAATTAGAGTGCCAAAACATCTTTGAATAACTAACAGGAATTTCTTGTGTGCGATTTAAAGCGGCGTGGCATGATTATTAACAGTGAGTGATACCGGAAAAATCTGACACGGAAAAAAAAGGGGGGGGGGGGATAAAGAAGAAGACCCTAGCGCCAGTTTGGTCTAAAGACCAGAACAAGACGTTCATTGTTAACAGAAATGAATGGGCATGACCACTGCCGGAGAAACTCTTCCTCTCCCAAGAAAAAGAGTTCCTCTGACAAGAAACTGATCAGCTCCCTTCTAAGACGGCCAAGTATTGGCCACACAGCTCGGCGTCGAAAGCCACCAGCGACCGCGGTGCATCAATTGCGCCATAAACTAAAAAGACCTGCAACAATTAACAGGCGAGCAAAACAGCCGCTGGGGAAGCGGCCGCGGGAGACAAAGCTCGAAATGCCCTGCCCACGGAATCCCGCATGAACGGCGCGCCAAAAGACACGTGCTACCATGCAGGTGACTGTAGCATGGCGATTAGATTCCGGAAGCGGGCAATTCGGACAGGTACTGGAGCGTAAAACGCCCCACCGCTCCAGCCGATCACAAGTAGGCAGCACAGCCCAACCAAGTTTCCACACAAAGTCACGTAGATGGTCTGGGAGAGGCGTCGATGTTATGCGCGCCCATTGAACGCGGCGCATCGGTGAGCGGCGAGCCGCCGGCACAACAGGCAACAACAGCGAGCCCATAATATTCACGACACGGTCTGTAAGGATGTTGACGTCAGGTGCTACTGCGCTTGCATGCCTGAAAAAGGCCACTGCCGTAGTATATATAGCGGTAGGCTTCTCTGATTGAGGACCATGATTAACTGGGGCCGAGGGATCCAAAAAGCGCAAGGAAGGGCCCAAAAAGTACCGCGCCAGGATTCGCGCCGGAGACGCGTCCCCCAGCAGGATACGCAACATGCACTTCAATGCTAACAGTGAGGAC
Organism: Amblyomma americanum; assembly: GCF_052857255.1. Taxonomy (NCBI): domain Eukaryota; kingdom Metazoa; phylum Arthropoda; class Arachnida; order Ixodida; family Ixodidae; genus Amblyomma; species Amblyomma americanum. The sequence continues at coordinate 204,343,102 of NC_135499.1, forward strand.
GTGATGGTCAACGTTGGGAAGGCAAAACCACCTCTCTCACGTGGTTGTCCAAGAACAGCACGAGGCACAAGCTCGGTTCCGCCTGACCAAAAAAAAGAAAAAACTGTAGTCTGCACCCGCCTTATGACGCGCAGGGGTGGTTTAACAATGTGGCAAAGGTACCAAAAGGCACCCAGCACGACCGACTGAACCAGGTAGCGCCTCTCAAGCAGAGGAAGGTCAAAGGTCTGTGCCCTCTGCACACGAGCTGTAATACCCTCTACGACCGAAGACCACATACCATCCCATACTCCAGCACAGTCGTAGGTCACTCCTAAAATGCGCATCTGCTCACACCACTGCAAAGGTATTGTACTCGTTATACGTCTCTGAGGTGACCCTACAAAAAAGTAATGGCTCTTGGAATAATTAAGAGCAGCCCCCGTCAAGGAGGCGTACTCTCGAAAAACGTTTAAAACTTCGAGCAGGCTGCGTTCATCAGCTAAGTATAGCGTGATGTCATCTGCATAAGCAGTGACGCGTACACTCTCACTGCCTGGCAATGCCAGACCGCTAATGAGAGAATGGTGATTGACTGCCAAAAGGAAAGGCTCTAATGCTAAGACAAACAAAAGAGGGGAGAGCGGACAACCTTGACGGACGCCGCGGCCAACATCAAATGCGGTACTTTCCCAGCCATCGAGGAACAGAGTGCTTGAAATATCTCTGTACATCTCTTTAATAAGTAGCACTAAAGAAGGTGGGAAACCGAAAGCATCCAGCGTACCGTAAATATACTCATGCTCTAGAAAGTCAAATGCCTTCTCTTGATCTAGAGAAACAAGAAGGCCCTGTGCGCGCCGCCGTATAGTATACTCTAGGATATCTCTCGTTACAGAAGATAAACTATGTATTTCACGGCCCGGAATGGAGCAAACCTGGTGGCAGGAAATGAGGGACGGGAGAAGAGCCCGTAAACGGCGGACGAGTAATTTTGCTAATACTTTATAATCTGTATTTAGTAAGGTAATAGGGCGCCAATCTGCCGGACATGTCGAGAAAGAAGACTTTTTAGGGATCAGAACGATGCGGCCTCTTTTAAATGAATTAGGAAGGACATTCCGAGTGAAACAGATTTTTAACACTTCCGTGAAAATGGGGCCTACTATATGCCAGAATTGTAAATAGAACTCCATAGGAAGACCATCTGGCCCAGGCGTTGAGCCTCGTTTCATGGAATCTAACGCCTCCTTGATTTCATCTGTTGTTGGCGGAGCCATAAGGCCATCATGAAGTTCATCCGCAACCTGCGGCAAGCCTGCAAAAAAAGGGTGTGCGGAAACGTCATCGCGATGAACCAAAAAGTGCGACTGAGCAATATCCCTGAAATGGACGAAAAACGCACTGAAATTCCTGCCAACTGGCTGGGCCACAGCACCGACGGAAGAGGTAAAAGCAGGGGCACCTTGAGCGCACAACAGCTCCTGGCGTGCAAACCGAAGCACCTCTGGATGAGAAGTTGGATTGCGCCGACAACGCCATGCGGCCGCTGTCAGAGAGGATGATCGTAAAAGACGCTGGAGACGCTCTGAAAGTTCCTCTTTCCATGCACACATAAGCGCCGATGGCGACGGGGTGCGCTGAGCTATACGGAGCTTCGCCGTCATAACACGAACCTCAGCTGAGACGCGAGGTCTAAGGGCTCGACCAGAAGCGGCGCAATGGTGACGCCACTGCTCCTTCAGACGATCCCAGTCACCAGGCACGGCCCCAACAACCGAAAACCGCAAGGCCCGCGTTAGTCCTTCTCTCGTGCTGGCATCGTGAAAGATGCGTACATCCAAACGCCATGGTCTGAAAGGAGACACTGCAGCCGCCGGAACCCTGAGCGACAGAAGAAAGGGGCGATGGTCTGATATGTGTACTGATGAGGATGGCAGCGTAATTACATTAGCAGCACCCACTGTCCTCGAAAGGCCCGTCGGTACGTACGCCCTGTCTAGCCTGCTTGACGACAATCCGCGACGCCAAGTCCACACAAAGACGCCGCCATGCAGGAGCTCATAAGCATCTGTTAACAGAAACTGGTTGACTAGGCGGCGCAACTCGCGCGCATTCCAGCTTGGTCTGCCTCTGCCAGGGCCCTGCACATCCGCGACCGTATCGAGCACGCAGTTGAAATCGCCCAACATCACAACGTTTCGTCCTCCAAGAAAATACACATCAAGATTTTTATAAAATGAGTTTACCAAATTAGAATGCGCAGGTGCGTAGATGCAAAGAAGTCTCAGACGAAGTGAGTTAAACGTGCAGTATAACGCCAGCACGCGTCCAAGCGCATCGTAGGTAACATGATGGTCTCGCAGAAGTATTCGGTTCAGAACAAGAACGCCAACTCCGCTAGAACGCGTGCTAGCGTACGAAAAGAAAGCATCGATACCAAACCTACGCTTAAATTCCAACACGTCACTGTGGCGAAAAAAATTAGTTTCTTGCAGGCAGAGGATATCGCAGCCCGATGAACGAGCGAAAGCGACCACCTCGGTCTGCTTCATAACATTGCGAAACCCTTGCACGTTAAGCGTGATGATGTTAAGTGTAGCCATTTTGGTAATGAAAAACAAAACAAAAAACAACGAGTTGTGATGTCTAAGCAATACAATGCGCGCTACGAACGGCGCCAAACCATCTCACTGTTTTCGTTGAGTCGGACCAGAGGAGGCACGAGGCCTCCTTGCCCGACCAGAAGAGTTGTCCGAGTCCGTAGTCGACGTATGTGGACGCTTTAAGCTGGAGCTCAAAGCGACCATCTCAACATCCGAAGAGAGAGTACTAGAAGTGCTGGCGCTAATCCTCGATGCAGAAGAGGACGGCGACTGCACAGATTCCACGTCAGGAGATAGCCTTGGCTTCTGCCCAGGCGAAATATTTGTGCCGACACTAAACTGCGATGACGAAGGAGATGACGACGGCGGCCTCGGCTCCTGCCCAGGCACGATGATAGTCTCGTCGATGACGAGGTTGACTGAAGAAGCTGAGGACGACAAGCTGCTCTCGTCACCATCGGCCTCAGATACACTGGCGTTGTCGCTCAAAACCGCAACGCTGGCTGCGGGCTGCCGCGCCGGCTGCGAGAGCGGCCTGTCCCCAGCATCAGAGACCTGCAGGGGCGCAATGGGCTCGGCCTCCGTAGCGGCAGGTACACTTGGAGAGTCTGAGGCTGACATAGCAGGCACATTTAATGCCGGCTTGCGAGGCGCATCACTGGACGCATCAGCCGTAGGCACCGCTTCCTCCACCGATACATTCAGAGACGCCGAGGAACCACTCACAAAGCCGTTGGTGTCGGAAACGCCGCGTTCCTTGATGGCTTCATCGGCTGCCTGTGCAGCCGGTGGAGGTGCAGGTCGGGCCGCAGCCTCAGAGTACGAGGGCTTGATCGCGCATGCCACGGTAGCGTGTGGATCACCACAACGTCGACACGGCAGCACACAACCTTGGCCTTGGTGCCCAAAGACGCCGCAGCGGGCGCAGAACGGAGCCGTGCACTGTGCTCTGAAGTGTGATGTCGAGCCACAACGTCGACAAACACGCTGCATGCCTTTGTAATCGCATGTCACGCGGTGGCCAGCGACCTTGATGTAGTTAGGCACGGGCGACTCGGGCTTCATTTCAATTCGGACATACCGCGTCCCGGTGGTGACAGTGGGACGCGACCCCATGATGCCGCGACTTATGTGCAGCACCTTGCCATAAGGAGAAAGAGCCTTGGCAAGGGCATCACTTGGTACTCGGGCGGGCAGAAAAAGAACAGTCACCTGAGTCACCTGGGGGCTCAGGGGAACGATGGGGACGCGTTCGTTGCCGATGATGAGGCAAGACGCATCAACGATTGCAGCCATGGCGGCTTCACTCTTTACGGTAACTTGGTAGTTGCGTCCACCGAAGTGCTGGACACAGTAAACTTCTTCCAAACGAACTACGGAGGCTGTCGCATCGACGACATCCTCCGGACTAGCCCCCTCAGGGACGACGACATCAAAGGCAAGGGCCTTTGTAGGGGGCTGGCTCACCATGTTGAGGCGCCCGCCAGCCGAAGGGCACCGGAACAAAAGATCACTCTTGGTGGTCGAACACCGGCCACCGACGCAAGCCGGCGGCCGGAACGCACGCAGGAACACAGCAGGCCGAGCAGTCCAAGCAGGCCGAGTCAATAATCACAATCAATAACCACAGTGTACTGCTTGATTTAGCACATTTTACGATACATTCTCTCCTCGCATATTATTTGACAAGAAATACTTTCATTAACCAAATAATACAGCAATGATATTATTGATCTAATCTCGTCTAGAAAACAGATACTGTCGTTTTCGTTGACTTAACTGTTTCATTCTGTTTTATTTGGTCCACTGCATTTTTTAAATCCTTTCTTTTGTTTTTGCTAATGCCAGTTAAGTTGACGTGCGCATCATGCCTATATTTATACGTGTTTTTATTCATTCCAGATAGGAGCTGCATTTTTAAATTGATGAATTGATTTCTGTGTATTTGCATTTGTCAATACTTGATGCCCCTCCAGCAAGGACCCGAAGTGAGCCCACGCCTTGATATAAATAAAAACATACAAGCTCGAAGCATCATTCATATATCAGCACTTTTTAATGTCTACGGGCATGGTGTCCGAAATATCGCAATTTGAGCGTTAATGAAAACCTTGCTCACTGTGTGCCACTTTTCGAGTATTCTTTCTGCTTCTGTCTGTTCTCCGCTTTCTCATTTGTTTTTTTTTATTAATGCGCTGACATCTTTCTTAACTATAGGAATATATCGCTCGTGGCGCATGGGTGCTTCACTGGCTTAAAATCCGAAAAAGACTAGATTCAGTGTCTTGTTTTCTTTTTTTATGGTTAAAAGATGCACGGCTTTTCAACAGAGAAACGCTTGGAATAGGGGCCACACTGGTGTAGTATTCAGATGCGCGGAAATGTATCCCTGGTGTACGAGGCCCGTTGTTACATTCAGTGCCGGGTTCTACGTTGCTCCGTTCACTTTTCAAACGGCATGCCTCAAGTCTGGGGCTGTGACGCAAAGAAAGGACAGAAATTCTCCATTACGGTCATATTGCACTGTTTTATGAACCGGCAGAGGGTTGCTACTGACTACGTATGAGAGAGAAAGGTGATGTGTTCTAACTTATGTAAAATTATTAAGGTTCACTGGAGTAATCGAACAGTGTTTGTGTGTTCTTTGACACCTTCTCTTGTCGGACGTGTATGACGGGTGTAGCTGCTGTGAGCCGGCAGGAGTAATAATAAAGTTTGCTAGAAAAAATGGGCAACCCAACTTGGGAGACTTGTACCCTATATTATGCCCCCGTGCCTTTTCCACCAATAATGTGTCGCATTTGCTCTCAAGCCGCAGGCTCACAGTTCACAAATAGTTGCACAAAGGTTGTGAAACATTTCCGGCTTTCGTAATGCGTTCCTCTTTGTTCTGCTGTCCTACTTTCTCTGAAGCAGGAGAGTTGCAAAAGCAAAAAAGACGCCACCGGAAAGTCGGGCGATTTACTGGAAGAATTGATCGCTACTCTTTCCCCGTGGTTTCATCGCCATCAGCGAGGTCAGCGCTCTAATGACGCAGGAAGGCTTATTTGGTAGGATTGAACGAAACACAGAAATGAGGTCAATAAAGCCTGAATGCAGTTCGATATATTTGCTTGCCGACTTAAGCAATGACGATGTGTCCTTACGCGGTGTTCACGCCGCTTTATTGGCGCCGCCCAGAGGATTCCCCTTATTGCATTTTCTAAGATATATTTTTTTTTCTCTCCGGCTAAGGCGCTTGGTTTCGGTACCATCTATTATAGACGTCCTATGAAACTCCGGAATAAACCCACTCGCTTTATATCTTCAGATTTAATTTATGTTCAGATCACGCGCATTATACTGCTGCGCGTTTTTTTTAATATTCTTAACGCAATGAGAGGGACATGCATAGAGTCTCGCAGTCTTAGCAAGGCAGATTGTCCGACAGCTTGGCTCCGCTGAGGCTTGAAAGGACGGGGTTGAAATTAGCGCTGCGATGACGAAGCGCCGATACAGGAGGAAGAAGAAAAAACTCTTTTATCAGCGTAAGTAATGAGTCTTCGCCCAGGAGGTTTGATCAGTGCGGGAGTTATCTGGCCGTCTGCTCCAGTACTGCGCCTAATCAGACGGAGCTGGTCGGCAGGCCCTGTGGCAAGAAGGACTGCCTCCCAGGAGAAGCGTTCGAGGTTAGGTATTGGGGACATTCGTAGTCAAGGGTGGGGTCGGGTGGGGGGTGACATTTTCAGAAGTGGTGACAGGGCGTGGAAGGTGTAATTCCACAGCCAGTTGGGAGAATGGTAAAATGTATGATATGGGCGATATGAAATGACGGAAAGGATTGTGTCTGGAGTGATCTCCTTTACGTACTCTAAGTGATATAGGGAAGAATGAGGCGGTGAGGTTTGCGGTCCGGTGTTGTCTGCTCAATGCTTCGTCTTTGTCTTAGTTTTATTCGGCAGATCTGTGTCGAAAATGCATGCCTTAGTATTTTAGATTTGCATTCATTTTAATTACGCTTTCATGTTATCGGGCGAATGGAGAATCTGCTTGCTTTGAGATATGTTAATCGCTGACTACTTTATGCTGTTTATCTTGATGTTTCTTTGCGTAGAAGCTGCTGTCACCATGGTTTAGTCTGTCGACTTTAAAACAGCCCACTATCAACGAGACTGGAAGATCTTGAGGTGCAGCTTTTTATGTCTGAAAGCATCAACAGGTTTACGCCTTCTCGTGAAAACTTCGAAGCAAATATTGAGCAGCCCGCAGTGCAGTCAATAAAAAAAGAGATATATCAATGTAGTACAGGTAAGAGACAAAAGGGAACGATTGAAAAGAGTACAGAGCCGGCAGGATTGTCACTACGAGGATACGGTGGTTATATTTACTCGGGAGCTTTCGGATTGCAGGGATTATGAGACAGTGCAATTTCTGGAGGATTTCTAAAAGGCGAGTTTAAAACCAAGCAGGGTTGCGACCGGGGATGTGTGCGCTGGGCAGTAGAGCAACACCCAATGATCCGATATGTTTCAGGTCCGAGAACTGACGAGAGGTAGACGAAAACAGCAAGTCGTTGGTTCGAGGTGTCTGAGACGTCTCGCTTGATGTTAAATTAGTTTTGACCTGATGAACCAACCGAAAAATTCAAAAGTTACTGAAATGCACGCTTCAGACGCAATATTTGCAGTAGTAGAGATTGTAGTCGTGGTTGTGGTGAGAGACGTAGTACCGGCTGTAGCAGTAACGGTGGTAGCTGAACTGTACATAGAAGCAACGTGGCAGAGAGCACCACAACCTAAATAAACCATACGCATCAAATATATCCCGCAGCGGAAAAACAATAGAATAGAATGTAGAAAGTAGTGATAAGTGTAGTAAAGAAAGATGTTACTCAGAAATGACACGGAGTGATTGCGGCCGTTCGTACAGCAGTGAAGGGCGCGCCGTAGTTCGTGCCGACACTGCGGTCAGCAGAAAACAAGTGCCGCAGCGAGAAAAATCAGGAAATGCTGGCATCGAGAGACGCGCATCCTGTCGTTATTTGTCGTTCTGACGCTGTCTCGTGTCATGTCGACGGCGAGAAAGATGCAACTCTATCTTAAGGAAGAGGGACGCGGAGGGCGCAGAGGGAAATGGAAAGAATAGAGGGGGAGTCTACGGACACGTAACCACTGAACTATCACCGTTGTCCGCAGGAGCAAGAAGATTGCGTACCACTCCCTCGGGGCTGAAGGGAAGTTTGGCGAGACTTGACGAGTTGCGCCATTTTCCGTGGGCGGACCGTTCCGGTTGTAATGAGGAGTGCGTCTCTGCTGTCAGGGGTGAACCCCAGGTGGCGGAGATTTTGTGGCAAAGGCAGGTGCTACAGTTTTTGTTTCGATAGTCACAGTCAGTCGGAGTCATTCGGCTAATCTCGCAAACCTTCTGCATTACTGCACACGAATCGGGTAGAGTCGCGCTCTTAGGTGATGTAGGCTGTAGCGCAGGAAATTATCCAAGCGCAAGACAAAGGCTCCAAACTCCGCTGTGGCAGAACGGTTAAACCATGACATACGGTGACACTGGGGCTTTTGCCGACCAGTTGGAGGCCGCAGCTTTCACGGTGCTTCACTCTCGCGGCACGGAGTCATCCGCGGGGACTCCTGCTCGGCGAGGTGTCCGGTCGGGACGGCTTTCGTGTGGTGCGTGACGGCGCGTCGAGGCGTCTGGTAATTATTGCGTGCGCTCGTGACGTAGTGGCGGCCCGTCCGTAATTATTGTGGTGGGGCTGCTGTAATGTTCAGCGGCTCTGTGAATGTGTGACGGAGAGCGAGCATGAGGTCCGTCGTTGAGTACTCGCGCTGACGCAATCATTGTTGACAGACTTCGCCAGTCGGTGGTTTGTGCAGCTGCCCCACGTAGTACGAGGCTATCTACGAACTGCATAATGTACGTGTGAATTGTTCATCTAGGGAGGTCATTACCTCCAGGTAATTACCCCTGAAAAAGGAATATGTTTGAGATACTGACAGCATAGAGCTCTAATTTACGCTTGTAGCTTCGAAGCTTAATCTTGGGAGTTCATAGATAACGTTGTTTCTAATATTGCGATATACTGTACCCCTGTAAAAAAAAAAAGTATTTGCCATTTCAATTGTAGGCAGCCACGCTTCGTATGAGAGTTTTTCGCATCTATGTGTGGGGCAACTGTCAAAAGACAGGGTTAATTGGGGAGACACGGGCGAGGCGTTTGCCCTGCAGTGGGTGCAGTCAGGCTTATGATAATAATAATAATAATAATAATAATAATAATAATAATAATAATAATAATAATAATAATAATAATAATAATAATAATAATAATAATAATAATAATGACGATGATGACGTACTCTCGGTGGGAGCTCTAATAAACATCCCGAGAGCAATCGTTGGTGTCTGGTTGGAAGTTCCTGAATGTGGTCGTTTCAATAATTGCTCGCCTTCAGAGCTTAACGTATTATGCCGAGCCAGAAATTTCCACGCTAATAAACTGTGCCAGGCGGCCCCCATTACATTTCATAAGTGCCACTTTCGGGCCATAAATTCTGAAACTGCTAACACGAAATGGTGACCCCTGAACCACTTCTTAGCTCTTGTAACTTCAAGTTCTATTTCAGGCATGGCCTTATGAAGCCTATGATGAAGTATGAACGCATCTTGTTTTTAGCGTTCACATGTGAAATTGAAAATAATCTGCTCAGATTTACCTAACCGATAAATGGTAAAAGCCCCGGGCTTTATCGGTCACTAGAGCACTTCAGGTGATTTAAATAGTGAAATCCATGGTAGGGGGGGGGGGGGGGGTTCACCATGCAATCATGCAAGCCATACAATCAAACGGCCACTTTTACTGAAGCTGTTAATTTCCTCGTACAGAACCTCCCGCGCGATGCCTCGCACCAAACATGCGCCTTTACGTGCCTCTGCTCAAATGTTTGCGCCTCATTATGTTAAACTACACCATTTCGATGTGAACTTGGCTTTCCTAATTTCTAAAGGAATGCACGCACAAAGAGGAAAGAACACAAGACGACAGACTTTGCACTTTTCTTCCATCATCGTTTGTGTAGTCACTGCGGTGACCATAAGTTACTAAGCCGCCCAGACCCACAAGCTGCTCCGTAAAAGCGCTGTAGAAATTATTACCACTCTGTATCACTCAGAAGCTGCAACATTGAGAATTCTGAGCCGATGTTGACTGCAAGGTGGGTTGAAACAATTTTTGTTGATACACGTTAAGCGTATTTGGTTAGGGCACTGGGCTACTGATCCGGAGTTCCCGGGTTCGAACCCGACCGCGGCGGCTGCGTTTTTATGGAGGCAAAACGCTAAGGCGCCCGTGTGCTGTGCGATGTCAGTGCACGTTGAAGATCCCCAGGTTTTCGAAATTATTCCGGAGCCCTCCACTACGGCACCTCTCTCTTCCTTTCATTCTTTCAGTGTTTCACTTCTTTCACTTTTTATCCCTTCCCTTACGGCGTGGTTCAGGTGTCCAACGATATATGAGAC